>NW_016814761.1:3043421-3052154 GCF_001698545.2 Rhinopithecus bieti | reverse complement strand
TTTCCAACAATCTAAGACGAGATCCAGAAGGAATGGAATATAGAGTTCTATAGGCTAGACTGAGGTGTCTTGCTAAAATCTGACAATGATAGTCTTTTTTTAACCACAGGGAAAAGTAAGCTAATCAATAAAATAATTTAGGCCGGGCGCGGTGGCTCAAGCCTGTAACCCCAGCACTTTGGGAGGCCGAGATGGGCGGATCACGAGGTCAGGAGATCGAGACCATCCTGGCTAACACGGTGAAACCTCGTCTCTACTAAAATACAAAAAACCAGCCAGGCAAGGTGGTGGGCGCCTGTAGTCCCAGCTACTCTGGAGGCTGAGGCAGGAGAATGGCATAAACCCGGGAGGTGGTGCTTGCAGTGAGCTGAGATCCAGCCACTGCACTCCAGCCCAGGTGACAGAGCAAGACTCCGTCTCAAAAAAAAAAAAAAATAAAATAAAATAATTTAAATGTCAAGCTTTTCTCTCAAATTTTTCTTAATCAGCATCTGCCACCACTAGTCTATTCTAGAATTTAGTTTAAGAGATGTGATTTATCATAAATTTATGTAGTTATTTTACATTTAATGTACCAAAATTCATGGTATTCTACAGTTGTATGTATGGTAAGAACTTTTAATAACATAAGCAAATGTTCTCCAAAAAAGTAGGTGTAAAACTGTATATGCCACATGAGCTCAACCATACTCATCTGTACGCTATATACATATACAGACAGAAACACACACAAACGTATGCCAAGAAAACACACAGAAACAATCACTTAAATAGTTTTTACAGTGTGCCAGGGACTGTTCTAAACACAATGTATGTATTAAACATGTTTAGTCTTCACAACTCTGAGAAAGGTCCTATTACCATTCCTCACGGGAAACCTGCCCAAGGTCACAAAACTAGTAAGTGGTAGGCCCAGGATCCAAGTCCAAATAACGTGGCTCTCACTTGAATGTCAACACCAAAATAATAGCCATAGTTACCCCTAGGTAGTAGAACTAAAAGTAATATTTAAGAGTAACTTGGGGCCGGGCGCGGTGGCTCAAGCCTGTAATCCCAGCACTTTGGGAGGCCGAGACGGGCGGATCACAAGGTCAGGAGATCGAGACCATCCTGGCTAATACGGTGAAACCCCGTCTCTACTAAAGAATACAAAAAACTAGCCGGGCGACGAGGCGGGCGCCTGTAGTCCCAGCTACTTGGGAGGCGGAGGCAGGAGAATGGCCTGAACCTGGGAGGCGGAGCTTGCGGTGAGCTGAGATCCGGCCCCCGCACTCCCACGATAGAGCCCAGACTCCGTCTCACAAAAAAAAAAAAAAAAAAAAGAGTAACTTGGTCCGGGCGCTGGTGGGCTCAAGCCTGTAATCCAGCACTTGGGAGGCCGAGACGGCGGCATCACAAGGTCAGGAAGATCGAGACCATCCTGGCTAATAACGGTGAAACCCCGTCTCTACTAAAAAAATACAAAAAGCGTAGCCAGCGAGGTGGCGGGCGCCTTATCAGCACTCGGTGAGGCTAGGCAGGAGCAATGCGCGCTAAACCCGGGGGCGGAGCTTGCAGTGAGCTGAGATCTGGCCACTGCACTCCAGCCCGGCCGACATAGCGAGACTCCGTCTCAAAAAAAAAAAAAAAAAAAAAAAAGAGACTCCGTCTCAAAAAAAAAAAAAAAAAGAGTAACTGTTACATTTTTTAATATGCTTTTCTATACTTACCAAACTTTCTTTGAGCTCACCAAAAACAAGTCAAAACAGACAAATCACTTCCTCTTCTGACAAGATTACAAGGTAATGAACAAACACTCCAGTGACCTGGGTTTCCCTAGGGGAGCCCAACAAGAGCTCTCAAGAAACTCATGAGAACAAAGCCCCGCTGCCCAAAGGGCCTCTATGAGATCTGGGCCACTTTCTGAGTTCACAATCTCACCATTACCTACAGCAGGGTTTCTCAATCTCCACACTATTGACATTCCAGGATCATTTTTTTGTTGTGGGAGGCTTCCCGTGCACTGTAGGAAGTTTAGGAGACTACTTGGCCGCTGCCATTACCTGCCAGTAGCACATCACTACCTCCCTCCCCATCAGCCGTGACAACCAAAAATGTCTCCAGACATTATCAAATGTCCCTGGAGGGCAAAACCACCCCTGCTTGAGAACCACTGTGTTACAGGGATATAAGGCAGGTCTTGCATTTGAGTTCACAAAAACAACTAATTACATAAAGAGCATGCAAATGTTTTGAGAGTGCAATAATTTAGTATTAGACGATATTGCAACACACGCACCAAAAAACCTAATGTGCTCTCTAGGCTGCAGTCGTAATAGTAAATGTGTGGAAAAAGGAGGTTTTATTATTTGAGGTCAGACCACAGTTAGGGTCCTGGGTACCATTCTAGCTACTGTATTTTGAAAGAGACGTGTTCAGATAAGATGATGTGGCTTTAAATACAATATGAAGAACTACTAGTGATGTTTGGCCTAAAGAAGGCTCAGGGGGACATGATCAATACCTCCAACTGTCATGTGAAATTAAAATTATACCTGTATAATAAAACTAAAACCTGGAAGCCACAGAGACATAGATTTTGGCAAATAAAAGGTAATTTCACCTTAGCTCTATAGAGGTAGACTATATAGACTCAGGATTTTGCCAATTTCTATAACTAGCAATACACAGCAATTGTCTAGATGTGTGTTGTTTTAATAGTGGTTGCTAACTGCATGTGACTACTGAGCACCTGCCGTATACTGAGCACCTGCCATGGCTAATCTGCAGTGAGGTGTGCTATCTATGTAAAATACTAGATTCTGAAGAAGTCATATAATAAAATATAAGAGATCATCGGCTGGACACAGTGGCTTACGCCTGTAATCCCAGCATTTTGGGAGGCCAAGGCGGGCAGATCACCTGAGGTCAGGAGTTTGAAACCAGCCTGACCAACATGGAAAAATCCATCTCTACTAAAAATACAAAATTAGCTGGGTGTGGTGGCACATGCCTGTAATCCCAGCTACTCGGGAGGCTGACGCAGGAGAGTAGCTTGAACCAGGGAGGCAGAGGTTACGGTGAGCCGAGATCATGCATTCCAGCCTGGGCAACAAGAGTGAACTCTGTCTCCAAAAAAAAAAAGAAAATATGAGAGATCATTAATAATTTTTTATAGAATTGTATGTCAAAATGGTAATATTTTACATACAATAGCTTAAATAAAATATACTAAAATAAAAAACAAAATTCACCTGTTTCTTTTAATGTGGTTACTAGAAAATTTTAATATCACATAGGTGGTTCACATTCTATTTTCACTAGACAGCACTGATCTAGCTCACTGATTATCAAAGTGTGTTCCCTGACTAGGAGCATCAGCATCCCCACGGCACTTGTTAGAAATGAAAATTCTGGGGCCCACCCAGGCCTACTCAATCAGGCATTCTGGGGTTGGAGCCCAGCAATGTAGCCCTTCCAGGTGTTTTCACTAGCACTCCAGGTGGTTATGTTGCATGCTGAAGTTTGAGAAACACTAGTCAAGAATCTAGACTCTAAATCAGTCACTCTCAATTATGGATGCACATAAGACTCATCTGTAAAATTCTTTAAAAAGAAAAACATCAATAACCAGACCCCACTCTAAGATTCTGATGTAGTTGATCTAGGGGAGAGCCCAGGCCCTGAACTGTTTCAAAAGTTCCTCCCCAGATATTCTAGCACGGCACCCAATTGAAAACCACTGAGTGAGGCACAAAAGATGGCACTGCCGTTCAGGTGACACAGGCACTAACTAGACGACATGATGTGTGAATGCCCTTCTACTACTATGATCCTACAATATTAAAAACAAAACTAAAATTTAAAAATAAAACTACTTGTAATAGAGATAAATAGCTAAAATTAGTGATTCTTCAGTGTTTCCGTTTTAGAACACTGCTAATGAGTAACGTAACTCAGAACTACATTTAGTAAGACACAAGTAGATGTAGTTCAGAGGGATGTTAATACTGTACGGCCTAATAAATAGAGTTATACATTCTTTTCACACTACAGCCAATCATGTTTTTAAGGACAACATCAAGGTTAAACTGCTTCTTTCTTGCTTTGAAAAATGAATCCAATTTATGTGGGTCCACCTTCCAGACAACACGCCAAATATGAAGCTGGTCCAGGAAGCATTACAAAACCCTCTAAGTAGCTCCCTGATTAATCTATGCTAAGCTGACTCAACCCATGTAAAGGCTATATTACAGGATATTGGCTAATTCATCCCTAAATCCCCTTGGGTTCCAGAATGCTACAGGTACCATACTGCCAACAATGAACATGCCCACAGATACTCTATCAGCTACTCCAGATTGTAATCACATCTGAATGAAAAGAGGGAACGCTAGAGATGTCAACTATTTTTTAATAGTCTTTAACTTCATTGTATTTCACCGAGTCCTTAATAAATATTAATAAAACAATCTGTTGGCTGGGCGCGGTGGCTCACACCTGTAATCCCAGCACTTTGGGAGGCCAAGGCGGGTGGATCATGAGGTCAGGAGTTCAAGACCAGCCTGGCCAACATGGTGAAACCCCATCTCTACTAAAAATACAAACAAAGTAGCCAGGTGTGGTGGAGGGTGCCTGTAATCCCAGCTACTCAGGAGGCCCAGGCAGAATTACTTGAACCCAGGAGGTGGAGACTGCAATGAGCCGAGATCGTGCCACTACACTCCAACCTGGGTGACAGAGCAAGACTCTGTCTGGGGGCAGGGAGAAGAATCTGTTGACACCTGCCAGCCCATCACATACACAGGAAACACCATCCCCTGCAGTGATAAAGTCTGTCATCACCACATTTGAAAGGACTATGATACTGACGAGGGCTGAACCACAGTCCAGCTAATGGAACTCATGTGAAGAACTTGTGAACAGAAGGTGGTTAGCTCCATGAAGCCCACACAAGAGGAAATATGATCATTTTATCTAACACTGTCCGAAGAACAGGGACCTTGGAAGAGAGACATGAGCACTCCAGTCCAGCTGGTCTCTGGAGCCGAGTTTCATTGCCTGTTACTTCTACCCTTGTGCCCTACACTACTGTCGCCCTGAACAACCCGTAGATCTCCCAAAAACATCGCATCTTGTGCCTCTGTATACACTCCTCCTCAGATGGAAATGTTCTCTTGGTGTACTCCTATTGGTCCTTCATGACCCAGGGTATGACACCCTCTGAGAGGCAGCTAGCAGTGAATTCAATGAGTATTTACCGAATGAATGAGAAGGCCTTCCTGGCCAATTCAGAGTAGTAGCCTTTTCCTTCTCAATAGTACCATTACAATCAGTCACTGTTAATAAAAATATATCAAACTATATTTTAATTATTTGTATCATCTGTTCTCAAAGTGTGGCCCAAGGGACAGGAGATGTGGGAAGGTCTCTGATATGCTTTCAGAGTATCCATGAGTTCAACACTAAGATGTAATGTACCTTTTTCATTCTCATTCTCTCGCAAGTGCACAGTGGAGTTTTCCAGAGGCTACCTGATGCATGAAGTTATCACTCTGATAGCTAATGGAATGTGTGTGTATTCTTGCGTTTTAAAACTCTGTTTTATTTTCTAATATAGTAAATACTCATAGCTATAACCCATATAAGAAGCTATTTGGGTTTCTCAGTAATTTTTAAGAATGCCAAGAGATCTTAACACCAAAAAAGCTGAGACCCACTGTTACATGTTTCTACCTTGGGCTATAAAGTCCTTAACTATCTTAGTCATCAACATATTCCCAGCACCTTACTTAAGGCATGCTGAATTAACTTGAGAAGTATGCTGTGTGTGTATGGGGGTGTGGGGATAGAGAGAAGTAACACCCCCAAAGTTTCCCATAACCTTATGAAAGCCCGCTCAAGAGTTTACAACTCCTTGTGCTGATTCCTCCTCCTAAGTAACCTTCTATTGAGTACTTCAGTTTTCCGGGCACCCTGACATTGAGAATACCGTATCCAGTACAGCAGACACAAACAATTCAATCATTTGCAAGGAAAAGCCCCCAGGTTCCACAGCAATTCCACTGTATTCAAATTGTATTTTTGTTTCTATAACAGTGTCTTGTGCTTATGCTTAGGCTAGCTGGTCTCCTTCTCTTATTTTTATATTTCATTCAGCAAAAATGTACTGACTGCCTTCCATGTACCAAGCACTATGCCAGCTGATGATGAATAAATGTAATCAAGTTCCAACTGCATCTTAAGCAAAAAAACAGCAACGCAGCGAAGTATGGTGAACTCTTTTTGCCTGAAGCAATGAGCATATATAGGAACGGTGGGAAAGGGAAATAGGACCAGTTCGGTCTTAATCAATAAGCTGCAATGTAATGTGAAATTTTTTAAAACACCTTCTTCGGCAGTTAAAATCTAAAGCAATTCCTGGCTGGGGGTGGTAGCTCATGCCTGTAATCTCCGCACTTTGGGAGGCCGAGGCAGGAGGATCGCTTGAAGCCAGGAGTTCGAGACCAGCCTGGGCAACATAGCAAAATCCCCGTCTCTACAAATTAACAATAATAATAAACGAAGGCAATTCCGTATGGTCTTTAATTTCATTTTGGTCTTCCCTCTGCAGGACCTGAGCACTCAAATACTGGGAGGAAAAAAACAAAAGCCAGGTCGTTATTAACACTCTCTCTTCCAAAGTGACACAGCTGACAACCAGATCTCCTTTTACCTGCCCCTGCAATGGGGATCCTAACTGTTCTCCCCTCTTCCTGACCCTTTTTCCTTCTTCCATCCATGTTCCTGGAGCATATTCTCTTTCTTGAAGCTAATTTTCTTCCTCCTCCCCACTCTCTCCCTCCACATTCCCTAAAGAAAGCTGGATCTGGATTCAGTCTAAGCCCCAAGGCGGCTTGGGTAAGCACCTTTGCTTACTGAGAAACTGAGGCCCATGGAAGCAGGAATTAGAGAAGCTGCAAGCTGCCTTCAGCTCAGTAAACAACAGGCGACCTAATTTCACAAATGTAAATGGGGGCATCACCCAACCACCAAGGACTCAAAGGAGGCAAAGCGTTCTACCAAGCGGGGCTTACTCAAACTCCTTCGATTGGTCTTATCGTCATGATGACTGTTTTTCCAATGCCTGGCTCCATCTCATTCCTTCAGAACTCAGCTTAAATGTCACCTTTTAAAAAACCCCTCCTGGCCACAATCCAGTGACTCTAATCCCATATACGGTCTCAGGACCCACTTTCTATTCCGCTCGCGGCGTCTGCTATGATTAGGACCCTCTGGGATCCCCGCGAGCGTCTCGGGGCGAGAGGCTTGTCCGCCTCGTTCGCAGCTGGACGCCCTGCACTCAGAGCGTGGCTGGCTCGCGGGAGGCGCCCGGGCCGCCCGAATGAATGGATGGACGCGAGCGGGTGACGGTCGTCAGGCCGAGCCCGGCGCGTCCCCCGGCGCCGCCTCCCTCGCTCCCGGCCCGCCTCACCCGTCCCCCGGCACCTCCCGCAGCTTCAGCCCCAGGGCCTGCAGCTGGTTGGCGAAGCTGAGGAACTCCTCCTCGCAGCCGCCGCCGGACTCCGGCCGGTTCCGCCGCTCCTTGGCCAGGGCCCGGCGAGCCGCCCGCTCGTCCCGCTTGCGCTCGGCCTCGGCTTTCCGGCTGCCGCTGCCCGGTCGGCTCTTCGCCGCCTGCTTTCGGGACATGGCCTTAGCCTGCAGTCCCAGCGGCAGGAGGGCCACAGGACCCCCCAGCGGCCGCCTCAAGCGTCGAGAAGGCAAAACAGCGCGGGCAACTGAGCCCGGCGACAACGACCCACCAACCGCCCCTGCGCCGGCGCCCGGCACCCGGGTCACATGATGGAATCCCCGCCTCCTTCGCGGGGCTCGGCGAGCAGACGCCATAGAGAGCTAGAGGGGCACCCATCTTGGTTTGTTCTATTCCGCCCTCTAGCGGTGGATGGTACTCAATGTGAGTGGCAGGAGCGACCCGAGAGGGACCAGAGAGAACAAAGCTGAAACTAGTCAAGGAGAGAAATTAAAGATGATAGAAGAGTGGAACACAGAGCAGCGGCAAAAGTTAGGATCGGAGATGAATAAAAACGATTTAAACTCTTGTTGCGAGCCTACTACAGTTGGATAGGCACTTTCACACGGCTCATTCTTGTTTAATTATCCCCAAGTTACAGGAAACTGAATCTGAGTGGTTAAATAATTTCAAGAAGATCACACAGCTAAGAGGCAGAGCTTTGCTCTGGCTCCAAAGCCCATACACTTGTTTGTTTAATCCTGCTCTTCATCTCTCCGCCTTCCTTCGTAGCTCAACGGAGAAGTCGCCCTTCTGTCCAAGACCGCTGGAAATCCTAACTCCATCCAAGAGTGACCCACCTAGGTTTGCCTGGACTAGCGGTTTTCTTGGGATGCAGGACTTTAGGTTTTAAAGCTGAGACAGGCCAAGCCGGGCGCGGTGGCTCACGCCTGTAATCCCAGCACTTTGGGAGGCCGAGACGGGCAGATCACGAAGTAAGGAGATCGAGACCATCCTGGCTAACACGGTGAAACCCCGTCTCTACTTTATACAAAAAAATTAGCCGGGCGTGGTAGCGGGCGCCTGTAGTCCCAGCTACTCAGGAGGCTGAGTCAGGAGAATGGCGTGAACCCGGGAGGCGTAGCTTAACAGTGAGCAGAGATCGAGCCACTGCACTCCAGCCTGGGCGACAGAGCGAGACTCCGTCTCAAAAAAAAAAAAAAAAAAAAAAAAAAAAAAAAAAA
>NW_016814761.1:3008705-3043153 GCF_001698545.2 Rhinopithecus bieti | reverse complement strand
AAAAAAAAAAAAACCGAGGCCAGGCGCGGTGGCTCATGCCTGGAATCCCAACACTTTGGGAGGCCGAGGCCAGGGGATTGTCTGAGGTCAGGAGTTCGAGACCAGCTTGGCCAGCTGGCCAAGATGGTGAAACCCCATCTATATTGCATGATGCTAAGGTTTGTGGTACAAATGAATCTGTCACCCGGGTAGTGAGCAAAGTACACAATAGGTAGTTTTTTAACCCTTTCCCCCAACCGCCTCCCGACTCTTGCATTCCCCAGAGTCTTTTGTTCCCATCTTTGTATCCATGTGTATCCAATGTTTAGCTCCCACTTATAAGAACATGCAGTATTTGGTTTTCTGTTTCTGCATTAGTTCACTTAGCATAATGGGCTTCCAGCTGTATCCATGTTGCTGCAAAGGACAGGATTTTGTTCTTTTTTATGGCTGCATAGTGTTCCATGGTGTATATATACCACATTTTCTTTTTTTGAGACGGAGTCTCGCTCTGTCGCCCAGGCTGGAGTGCAGTAGCACTATCTCGGCTCACTGCAAGTTCCGCCTCCCGGTTTCACGCCATTCTCCTGCCTCAGCCTCCCGAGTATCCACTGTTGATGGGTACCTAGGTTGATTCCATGTCTTTGCTATTGTGAATAGTGCTGCAGTGAACATAAGGGTGCATCTGCCTTTTTGATAGAACAATATATATTCCTTTGGGTATATACCCAGTAATGAGATTGCTGGGTCGAGTGGTAGTTCAACTTTTAATTCTTTGAGAAATCTCCAAACTGCTCTCCACAGTGACTGAACTAATTTATATTCCCACCAACAGTGTAAAAATGTTCCCCTTTTCCCCACAGCCTCAGCAACATCTGCTATTTTTTCTTTTTAACAAAAGCCATTCTAACTGGCATGAGATGGTATTTTATTGTGATTTTATTTGCATTTTCTGATGACAATAAGAATGGAAAAGAGAGTTGTAAAGGTTAAATAAAAACGTAAAGCCCCAGGCATGAAGTAAGTACGTATTTAATGAAGTTGTTTGAATCATTTCTCTGGCAATGTCATGAACTCAGGGGCAAAGACTTCCAAACTTTAGAAACCAAGGAAGAAAGGTTTATTACCACCAAACATGTGGAAATACAGACTGCTAACATATTGATAGAAAAGCGAACACTTGCCCTTCTTGTAAAAATCTTTTCGGCTGGGCGTGGTGGCTCACGCTTGTAATCCCAACACTTTGGGAGGCAGAGGTGGGCGGATCACCTGAAGTGAGGAGTTCGAGGCCAGCCTGTAATCCCAGCTACTGGGGAGGCGGAGGCAGGAGAATCGCTTGAACCCGGGAGGCGGAGGTTGCAGTGAGCCGAGATTGTGCCATTGCACTCCAGTCTGGGCAACAAGATGAAACTCCATCTCAAAAAAAAAAAAAAAAAAAAAAAAAAAACATTTCTTGCATAAGCCCTTAGCCTTTAGCCCACACACAGATTTTGAATGGGCTAATTTCTCTTCTCTCAGCAGAGACCTGTGTTAGACAGTGTCTCTAAGTGCAAATCAGTGCTCCTATAAATTATATTTAAAGGCCAAAGGGAAAGAGTATAGTACCTGTAAATAAAATGAATGCTCTGCCCACTTCACTAGAGTTAATTAAAAGAATCTTTGGCCCGCACAGTGGCTCATGTCTATAATCCCAGGACTCTGGGAGGCCGAAGTGGGGCTATTGCTTGAGCCTAGGAGTTCAAAATCTGCCTGGGCAGCAAAGTGAGATTCCCCATCTCTACCAAAAAGAAATTTAATTAGCTGGACATGGTGATCCATGCCTGTAGTCCCAGCTACTCGGGAGGCTGAAACTGGAGGATCACTTGAGCCTGGGAGTTTGAGGCTGCGGTGAGGTGTGAGTGCGCCACTGCACTCCAGCCTAGGTGACAGAGCAAGACCCTGTCTCAAAAATAATAATAATAATAATAATCAAACCTTATTGGATGAAAGTATAAATTAGTAAAAAGTGTGACTAACAGAATTTTAGTGAAGAAATGCAGCTTTAGCACTTTCAAGAACATGCCATCAAGGGTGTGGGAAAATGAGAACTCTCGCGCACTGCTGTTGGGAGATAAATTTATCTAAACACTTTGGAGGGCAATTTGGACTGTATCTGGTAACTTTGTTTCTGTTTGTTTGTTTGTTTTTTGTTTTGTTTTGTTTTTTTGAGATGGAGTCTTGTTCTGTTGCCCAGGCTGGAGTGCAGTGGCATGATCTTGGCTTACTGCAACCTCTGTCTTCTGGGTTGAAGAGATTCTCCTCCTTCAGCCTCCAGAGCAGCTGGGAATACAGGCACATCCCACCATGCCCAGTTAATTTTTTTTCTTTTTTTTAGTAGAGGCAAGGTTTCACCATGTTGGCCAGTCTGGTCTCGAACTCCTGACCTCAAGTGATCTGCCTGCCTCAGCCACTCACAGCGCTGGGATTACAGGCGTGAGCCACTGTGCCTGGCCTGTATCTGGTAACATTTTAAATGTCTCGTGTCTACATCTCATGATCTGTCCTCAAAATAGAAATATGCCGGGCGCGGTGGCTCAAGCCTGTAATCCCAGCACTTTGGGAGGCCGAGACGGGCGGATCACGAGGTCAGGAGATCGAGACCATCCTGGCTAACCTGGTGAAACCCCGTCTCTACTAAAAAATACAAAAAACTAGTCGGGCGAGATGGCGGGCGCCTGTAGTCCCAGCTACTTGGGAGGCTGAGGCAGGAGAATGGCGTGAACCCGGGAGGCGGAGCTTGCAGTGAGCTGAGATCCGGCCACTGCACTCCAGCCTGGGCGGCAGAGCGAGACTCCGCCTCAACAAAAAAAAAGAAATATTACATCTCCTCCTAAGCTCCTCATGTCTATCCGTGTCCTAAATTTTCCTGGTGCAAGACGATGAACCCCAGGGTATATACCCCAGACAATGTAGCTCCTTCAAAAGTACACTCTGGGACGCAAATAGTCCTAAAGCAAAGTACATGCACATGCACTAGAAGGTATGTCCAAGTGTTGTCAGTTGGCCGGTTCAGGTTCTTGACTTCGCCACGTAAAAGAATTTGAGAGTGAGTCCAAAGTACTCCAAAGAGTAGGCAAAGAAGTTTATTGCAAAGCAAAAGTGATACAGGAGTTAAGAAGAAATCACCTAGGCAGATAGTAAGAGCATGGGAGTCCTCGGTAAGGCTTTTCTTTTTAATGAAAAGCAGCCCCAAATCATTTTCTAACAAAGAGTAGCCTGTAAAGTGGAGCTGCAGATGTAGACAAACAAGCTGGGAGCTTGCACGGGTAAATGCCACAGGGAACTAGGGACTAGACATGTTCAAGATGGCAGCTTCATCACCTCTTCTCTGCCAGCCACGTGTACAGTAAGGAGCAGAAAAGATAGCCCACCAAGGATAATTTATTTGCATAATAAGACTAGGGTGGGGCAACCAGCCTTCCCTGCTATGTAAATGTCACACCTGATTGAACCAATCTGTGAGCCCTATGTAAATCAGACGCCGCCTCCTCAAGCTGGACTATAAAACGCAGTGCATCACTACCAGCCAGTTTTTTCCACTCAGAGACCCCTCTCTCTCCGGAGAGAGCTGTTTCTCTTTCTCTTCTCTTCTGCCCATTAAACCTCAGCGCCTAAACTCCTCGGGTGTGTCTGTGACCTAAATTTTCCTGGTGCGACACGACGAACCCCAGGGTATATACCCCAGACAGTGTAACTGCTTCAAAAGTACACTCTGAGAGGCAAAGCAGGCTGCTAAAAGAGAGAGGCAGCCCCTAGAACCTTAAGGGGAATTGCCTTTATGGGAGCTGTACATGCATATTCATAAAATACTGCTGAGGTCAAACATGCAAAGATAGGCCTGCAGACGGCACATGCACTCAGCATCTACATGCTCTAACATGCATCACAGGTAGCATTAGCATATAAAACTACCTAGGGGTGTATTTTTTACTTTTTTTTTTTTTTTTTTTTTTTTTTTTTTTTTTTTTTATTTTTTTTTTTTTTTTTTTTTTTTTGAGACAGAGTCTTGCTCTGTCTCCCAGGTTGGTGTGCAATGGCGCCGTCACGGCCCACTGCAACCTCCACCTCCCAGGCTCAAGTCATCCTCCTGCTTCAGCCTTCCTAGTAGCTGGGACTACAGGCGTGAACCACTACGCCCCGCTAATTTTCTGTTTAATTTTTATGGAGACGGGGTCTTACTATGTTGCTCAGGCTTCTCCCGCCTCAGCTTCCCAATGTGCTCAGATAGGCGTGAGGCACTGCGCCTGGCCTTTTTTTTAACCATTAAAATGAGGAAAAGGTCACTACAAGCTAAACCTTGAGCCTAGCTGCACATGCGGGACCCCGGAGAAGTCCCTAGCTCCCTCGGGGCAGGCATTTGTAGCTAATAGCTTCTTGTGCTTTTGAAGCTGATTGGCTGGAGACTGGAGAAGCTACAAGAAGAATTAGGGCTTTTTGTTCACTTTTCCGGGCTGTCTGGGACAGACAGCAGGAATTTGTAATCATCTGGTCAGCTGGTATCCTGTAGCACCCTTGCAGAAGGGCTAGGCGTTGGCCCAAGAGGGTGCAAAAGATGCGGAAGGAGCCCGCGGAGCGTCACACAAGAGGACGAGTCAACAGAAGGATGTTAAAGGCATGATGGTGTGTAAAAACAAATAACTAGAAACAACCTAAATATCCATCAATAGGAAAATGGCCTCTTAAATTATGGAACAGCTATTTATTACATGCAATGCAGCAGCCTAAAAGAATGAGGTGGTGGATAAATGACGGGTTGTTAGGTGCAGCAAACCACCATGGCACATGTATACCTAGGCAACAAACCTGCACGTACTGCACATGTATCCCATAACTTAAAGTAAAATAAAAAATTAAAAAATAAAAACAAAACAAGAATGAGGTGGTGGAGAAATGATGTCGGTCTAGATGAACTCACATGGTTAACTCTCCTAGGCATGTGGTCAAATGAAAAGCATGGGACCGAATGATCCATTCAGTGCAGCCTTTGTGTAAAACTCAACAACATAAAACACAACAGAAGAATTACATGTTTTCTGCAAGTATGTGTGCCTCCAATACCTCGACTCAAGCAATCTTCTTGCCTCTCTCTGCATACTCAGAAACGTAGAAGATGTCTGGAAAGATACATAGCAAATGGATCAGAGTAAGAAGAGAGAAAAGAGTGAAACTTAGCTTATTCTTATTTCATATCTTTTTTTTTTTTTTTTTTTTTTTTTTTTTTTTTGAGACGGAGTCTCGCTCTGTCACCCAGGCTGCTGGAGTGTAGTGGCCGGATCCTGGCTCACTGCAAGCTCCGCCTCCCGGGTTCAGGCCATTCTCCTGCCTCAGCCTCCCAAGTAGCTGGGACTACAGGCGCCCGCCACCTCGCCTGGCTAGTTTTTTGTATTTTTTAGTAGAGTTGGGGTTTCACCACGTTAGCCAGGATGGTCTCGATCTCCTGACCTCGTGATCCGCCCGTCTCGGCCTCCCAAAGTGCTGGGATTACAGGCTTGAGCCACCGCGCCCGGCCTTTCATATCTATTTTTAAATGAGGTTATTGTGTGCATCATTACAATCAATAAAATTATTATTATTATTTTTTGAGATGGAGTTTTGCTCTTGTTGCCCAGGTTGGCGTGCAATGGTGCGATCTCAGCTCACTGCAACCTCTGCCTCCCGGATGCAAGCGACTCTCCTGCCTCAGCCCCACTAGTAGCTGGGATTACAGGCGCCCGCCACCTG
The DNA here is from genome assembly GCF_001698545.2 of Rhinopithecus bieti. NCBI lineage: Eukaryota > Metazoa > Chordata > Mammalia > Primates > Cercopithecidae > Rhinopithecus > Rhinopithecus bieti. The sequence goes on along the minus strand of NW_016814761.1, from coordinate 3,037,414 downwards.
GGCGCCCAGCTAGTTTTTTGTATTTTTAGTAGAGACGGGGTTTCACCATGTCGGCCAGGCTGGTCTTGAGCTCCTGACCTCAGGTGGTCTGCCCACCTTGGTCTCCCAACGTGCTGGGATTACAGGCGTGAGCCACCACACCCTGCAAAATTAATAAAATTATTACATTTTCTTTTTTCTTTTTTCTTTTTTTTTCTTTTTTTGAGACGAGGTCTCACTATGTTGCTCAGGCTGACCTCAAACTCCTGGACTCAAGCAATCCTCCCACCTCAGCCTCTCAAAGTGCTAGGATTATAGGCATCAGCCACCACAACTGGCTAATTAAATTATTTTTCTAGACTAACAAAATCCATTCTTTCCCTCACATTGAAGCCCTATAGAGTTATCTCGGGATCTACTTTATTAGCTAAAAGGAATTTGCAGTAAGCATGTAGCTTTCCCTTAGAAACAGGCATTTCTGAAGTCTTAGAGTTCTTAGCATTTGCTCTCTTGCCCTTCTCACCATATCACTCTCTGATCAATCTTGATTTTAATGCTAATTTGCTCTTCTTCTGAGGACAAAGTTCTCTAAGCAAAATTAAATATCAAATCAGCCGTGTTCAAACTGTCACAGTTTAAGAATTACTAGAATTTGGTGATTTTTTTGTTTTTATTCTTGTTTTTTCAGATGGAGTCTCACTCTGTTGCCCCGGCTGGAGTGCAGTGACATGATCTTGGCTCATCACAACCTCTGCCTCCCAGTTCAAGCGATTCTCCTGCCTCAGCTTCCCAAGTAGCTGGGTTTACAGGCGTGTGCCACCATGCCCGGCTGATTTTTGTATTTGTAGTAGAGACAGGGTTTCACCATGTTGACCAGGTTGGTCTTGAACTCCTGACCTCAAGTGATCTGCCCACCTCAGCCTCCCATTACAGGCATGAACCCCAGTGCCCAGCCAGGATTACTAGAATTTGAATTCATAATATTTCACTCTATTTGATGGGCACAGGGGACACATGTAGACATCAAATAATCAGGACAAAAAGCATCCTCTCAGCTCACCACCCAAACCCACTCCGCAAGTGGACTTAGCACAGTTGGGGGTGCTCAGTACAAGTGGTTAGCTGGCAGGACCTGTGAGAAGGATGAATTCAGGTGGGCAGTCTCTGGTACCAATGCCAGGTCTTTATTTTATTTTATTATTATTATTATTATTATTATTATTATTATTGAGACAGAGTCTCACTCTGTCTGTCACCAAGGCTGGAGTGCAGTGGCACGATCTCGGCTCACTGCAACCTCTGCTTCAGGGGTTCAAGCGATTCTCCTGCCTCAGCCTCCTGAGTAGCTCAGACTACAGGCACATGCTACCACGCCCAGCTAATTTTTTGTATTTTTAGTAGAGTTGGGGTTTCATCGTGTTAGCCAGGATGGTCTCGATCTCCTGACCTCGTGATCTGCCCGCCTCAGCCTCCCAAAGTGCTGGGATTACAGGTGTGAGCCACCGCGCCCGGCCTTATTTGATTTTATTTTAGAGATAGGATTTTGCTCTGTTGCCCAGACTGGAGTGCAGTGGCGTGATTACGGCTCACTGCAGCCTCCACCTCCTGGGCTCAAGCAATACTCCCACCTCAGCTTCCCGAGAGGCTGGGATTACAGGGACACATCACCACACCTGACTGATTTTTTTATTTTTTCATTTTTTGTAGAGATGGAGTCTCACTGTATTGCCTAGGCTAATCTCAAACTCCTGGCCTCAAGTGATCCTCCCACTTTGGCCTCCAAAAGTACCGGGATTACAGGCATGAGCCACTGCGCCCCCAGCCAAGGCCAGGTCTTTCATTTCCTCATTTGTTCCTAATGTTGTGAAAATGCAACATCGTTTGATTACTGTATTACACTGTTATAAAGAACTGCCCAAGACTGGGTAATTTATAAAGAAAAGAGGTTTAATTGACTCACAGTTCTGCATGACTGAGGAGGCCTCAGGAAACTTACAATCATGGCAGAAGGGAAAGAGGCACGTCTTACATGACAGTAGGTGAGAGACAGCAAGTGTGCAAAGGAGGAACTATCAGACCCTTATAAAACCATTAGATATTGTGAGAACTCACTCACTATCATGAAAACAGCATGGGAGACACAGCCCCCATGATCCAATCACCTCCCACCAGGTCCCTCTCTTGACACGTGGGGATTATGGAGATTATAATTCAAAATGATATTTGGGTGGGGTTACAGAGCCTAACTATATCAATTACCTTCCATGACAGTATCCTAGTAGGGCACAGGGAAGAATGTTACTCAACAAGACTCTTTTTCCCTCTTTCAGTCACCCTGTGTTTCTGCTTCTGCTTAGATGGTGGTGGTGGTGACGGTGGTGGCGATGATGGTGGTGGTGGTGGTGATGGTGGTGGTGGTGGTGATGGTGGTGATAGTGATAGTGATGTCGAGGGCATGTGTGTGTTTGCATATACACACACGTGCACGTGGAATTCTCTGACTCTCTCTTTCTTTCCTTTTTTTTTTTTTTTTTTTTTTTTTGAGATGGTGTCTTGCTCTGTCACCCACTCTGGAGTGCAGTGGCACAATCTCGACTCATCACAACCTTCGCCTCCTGGGCTCAAGTGATTCTTCTGCCTCAGCCTCCGGAGTAGCCGGGACTACAGGCACGTGCCGCCACGCCTGGCTAATTTGTATGTATTTTTAGTAGAGACAGAATTTCACCATGTTGGCCAGCCTGGTCTTGAACTCCTGACCTCAGGTGATCCGCTTGCCTTGACCTCCCAAAGTGCTGGGATTACAGACATGAACCACCGTGCCCAGCCTCCCCTGTCTCTTTCTGCTTGCAGTTCCTGTTCTTGATGGCCCTTGGTCATCCTCCATGTGCCTCTGCCTGTCCCACTTTCCCTCTCCAACTTCGTGCTCTTCCTCTGCATTTCCAGTGCTCCTTTTATCTCAGCCACTTAGCATAGGGTGGACCAAAATAAAAAATAAAACAACCAGTTCTGAAGTGGTCATACAGAATTGAGTCCATTTCCCACTTCTTACAAGCTGTGTGGTCAGCATTGTTTTCCATAATCTTTCTGAGCTCTAGTTTCTTCGTGTGGAAAAATGAGAGCAGTTGGGGCTTCTTCTCTGTTTTGTTCTGAGGTATTGATATCACTGACTTGTTTTTCTAAGACCACCAGGGCGGGCACAAAAGAACCAGCGAGTAGGCAAGGTTAGAAGCAAAACTGCAAATTTATTCTTTAGTCATCTAGCTTCAGGGAAGAGGGTGAGGTCTGTCATCCTCCGGAAAAGGAGGCTGAGAGAGTCGCCCGGAAAAGGAGGCTGAGAGAGTCGCCCGATGAAGCTCTAGGGCGGAGTTCCTAATGCAGTCCCGACAAGAATGGGGGCTGAGGAAGCCCACACAGCGCGCCTGCCAGGAGCGGCTTTTCTAGGAGTGGAAGGGCAATAGGCGGGGCCCGGGCGTGTCGGGGGAGGGAAGGGGGCGCTCCCCAGGTGCCACCAGGTAAATCTTGGTCTCTTCGGATTGACATCACCTGGCGCATGCCTGATTACTCTAGACCTTCCCAGGCGCCAGCTGCATTTTCGCGCACATGGGAAAAGTTGGTAATGAAGAATCCGGAAGTGCACCATCTTGCCTCCGTTCATCCAAACAATCACAACTCCAGCAAAGTCCCTGGCACCATAAGTGTTAGTTTCCCTCTTCCTCTTTCCCTTAATTTCTGGGCTTTTTTTTTTTTTTTTTTTTCCTTCCTCACCACTGCCCATTCTCTCTACTTTCTCCTAAATGTCTATAAGACCAAACTATATTACATATACTAAATTATTCGTATGTGTAAAATGAAGGGTTTAATACCCTTCATCATTCCTTTTCCTAGCCACTATAAATTGCTAGAAACCTGGCCAGGTGCTGTGGCGCACACTTGTAATCCCAGCACTTTGGGAGGCTGAAGCAGGTGGATCACGAGTCAGGAGTTCAAGACAAGCCTGGCCAGGATGGCAGAACCCCGTCACTACTGAAATACAAAAATTAGCTGGGCATAGTGGCAGGCACATGTGATCTCAGATACTTGGGAGGCTGAGGCAGAGACTTGCTTGAACCCAGGAGGCAGAGGTTGCAGTGAGCTGAGATCACACAACTGCACTCCAGCATGGGCGACAGAGCAAGACTCTGTCAAGAAAGAAAGAAAGAAGGAAAGAAAGAAAGAGAGAAAGAGAGAAAGAGAGAGAGAGAGAGAGAGAAAGAGAGAAAGAGAGGGAGGGAGGGAGGGAGAACATTCTGCATTTCTCTCAAGGACAATAAAACATCAGCTATTGTTTTTATGTGACCCTCACTTGATCCATTTCATCAGTGGCCCTTAATGGGGAAAATACGGTCATGGGGTGAGTGTGGAGGACTCCTTTTCCTCATGCTCATTCAGTGAACTTGCTGGACCTCGAGCTGCAGAATTTATCTTTTACAGCTCCATAGCAATGTCTTTGTTTGGTGTCTGTGTGCCAGAGATCCTAATGGCCCACAGTATTTGCAGTCACCGTCATCCTGTATAAACTCATGACTTACAACTGCATCATCAGCACCTGTGCCAGGACCCCACCCTGGGGCACAAAGGAACTAACTAGGGAGGTGACGGGAAGTGGAAGCCTGTTCCACAGGCCACATGAGGGGGTAGAAGAAAGACATGTTTTGTGATGTGGAGATGAACCGCCCTCAACTCGACCTTCCCCCACGTCTAAGGGAATAGACTTGGCATAAAGCAGAAAAGGCTTATAGAACAGAAAAGCACATTGGAAATGATCCTTTTCCAACTCTACTGTTTTATAGATGGAGAGATTGAGACCCCAAGAAGGTAAAGTGAATCTGTTGGTCACATTAGCTGGTTACTAGCAGAGCAGGAACTGGAACACAGCCCTCTCTCCCCTCATCATCCCATACTGCTGGGCATGAAGTCCCATCCGCAAGGTAGGCCCAACAACTTTCTCTTTTTTCTCCCAATATACATGGATATTTTTCTGATATGAAACATACATGTCAGCCAGGAATGGTGACTCATGCCTATAATCCCAGCACTTTGGGAGACTGAGGTAGGTGGATCAACTGAGGTCAGGAGTTCAAGACCAGCCTGGGCAATACGGTGAAACCCTGTCTCTACTAAAATTACAAAAATTAGCCAGGCGTTGTGGTGCGCACCTGTAGTCCCAGCTACTGGGGAGGCTGAAGCATGAGAATTGCTTAAACCTGGGAGGCGGAGGTTGCAGTGAGTTGAGATCGAGCCATTGACTTTTGACCTCTAGCGCGGGCATCAGAGTAAGACTCTATCTCAAAAAAAAAAAAAAAAAAAAAGACATGTTCATGATAGAAAACCAAAAAAGACATTAAAAATTTAAAAGAAAACAAAATCACCCATACTTGCACTCTCAGAAAAAATGATTGTTGCCATTTTGATGTATTAGGTTGAACCATACGAAATTGCTGGTATTTGACCATTTTCAACTTACAAAAATGACAATTTCATATGGTTTAACCTAATATTTCCTCCCACCTTTTCTCCACGACAAACATAAAACTATTTTAAAATATAAAACAAGGATGAGACTACATATATATATGTGTGTGTAATTCTTTAGAGCCTACCTTTTTTTTTTTTTTTTTTTTTGAGATGGAGTCTTGCTCTGTCACCCAGGCTGCAGTGACATGATCTCTGCTCACTACAACCTCCACCTCCCGAGTTCAAGTGATTTTCCTGCCTCAGCCTCCCGAGTAGCTGGGATTACAGGGGCCTGCCACCCCGCCCGGCTAATTTTCTGTATTTTTAGTGAGACGGGGTTTCACTATGTTGGCCAGGCTGGTCCTGAACTCCTGACCTCGTGACCCACCCACCTCGACCTCCCAAAGTGCTGGGATTACAGGTGTTAGCGTGCCTGGCCTAGAGCCTACCTTTTAAAGTGAAATATTAGTAATTACAAATATATGAAGAGGATAATGCCACGTCCACTCACATGTCTCCCACTCTTCCCCTGAGAAATCAGATGTCACATATACAATTGAAGCCCGCTATCCACCACTCTCCAACAGGAGTTCCTCCCTATCACCTTGAGGTAACCACTGTCATCACTCTGGTATTTATCACACATTGATTTGTATCACTAAATCATATGCAGTATTGTTTAGCATTTTTAACTTTATATAAATGAGACCAAGGGAGATGTGTCTTCCATGACTTATATTGTTTATAAAGGATTGTGTGTGTGTGTGTGTGTGTGTGTGTGTGTGTGTGTATAGATATAGATATATATATATATTTTTTTTTGAGACAGAGTCTTACTCTGTTGCCCAGGCTAGAGTACAGTGGTGTGATCTCAGCTCACTGCAACTTCTGCCTGCCAGGTTCAAGTGATTCTCCTGCCTCAGCCTCCCAAGTAGCTGGGATTACAGGCGCATGCCACCACGCCCTGCTAATTGTTGTATTTTTAGTGGAGACAGTGTTTCTCCATGTTAGCCAGGCTGGTCTCGAACTCCTAACCTCAGGTGATCCACCCACCTCGGCCTCCCAAAGTGCTGGGATTACAGGCCTGAACCACTGTACCCAGCCAAATTGTATATTTATGAAACTTATCCATGTTGATGATACATGTAGATTTTGTTCACTCGCTTTCAATTTTTTGCTATTAAATATTTAAAATTTACTATCTGCCTGCCTCCACTAGACAGGTATCTTCCACGGTGGAGACTCTGTCTTAGTTATCTACGGCACCCAAGAGGCCCCAGAAATGGTCATTGAGTGGAATGGACAGATGCAGGAAGTGAAAAGCTGAAAATCACTGTGTCAGATAAGCCCAGACTCATCTGTTGGGCACTCAAGGCAGACAGTACTGATAAGAAGGCCCTTATATCTGGGAGAGGCAGACGTCAAAGCTGAACATTTTTTTTTTTTTTTTTTTTTTTTTTGAGGCAGAGTCTCACTCTGTTGCCGGGGCTGGAGTGCAGTGGCGGGATCTCAGCTCACTGCAAGCTCCGCCTCCCGGGTTTACGCCATTCTCCTGCCTCAGCCTCCCGAGTAGCTGGGACTACAGGCGCCCGCCACTTCGCCCGGCTAGTTTTTTTTGTATTTTAGTAGAGACGGGGTTTCACCGTGTTAGCCAGGATGGTCTCGATCTCCTGACCTCGTGATCCGCCCGTCTCGGCCTCCCAAAGTGCTGGGATTACAGGCTTGAGCCACCGCGCCCGGCCCTGAACATTTCTTTATGATGCCTCTGTCAAGTGACAGATTTAGAGTTCTAAGGCATCCGATCCAGAACTGGAGGGGAGGACGGCAGCATCAGGAAAAGCTTCCAGAGAGCCCAGAGCTCATTCCTGAAGGATGAGTAGGTCCCTCTCTTCATGGCAACCAGAACCAGAAGCCTAAATTTATTTTTTATTTTTATTTTTTTAGAGAGACAAGGTCTCATTCTGCTACCTAGGCTGGAATTCAGTGGCATGATCATAGCTCACTATAACCTTGAATTCCTGGGCTCAAGCAATCCTCCCACTTCAACCCCCCAAGTAACTGGGACTACAGCATACACTGTCGTGCCTGGCTAATTTTTAAAATTTTTTGTACATACAGGGTCTCCCTGTGTTGCCCAGATTGGTCTCAAATACCTGGCCTCAAGCCACCCTCCCACCTCAGCCTCCCAAAGCACTGGGATTACAAGTGTTAAGTCATTGCCCCTAGCCCACATTTTTAGATAAAGGGATTTGCTTATATGTCCTCAGGATTCTTTGGTTATATCCATAAAACCAAGTTTTTCAGAACATTAACATGTATGATTGGTAGAAAAATGGCATTGCTGGAGCCATAAAACACAGACAACGAAAAATAACAATTCCTTTGTCAAAATCTACCCACCTCTGATGAGTTCAGTGTTACAGGAATAGTAACAAGTCACAGTGGCAACGAGGTATACAGGCGAGAGTTTAGGGGCTCTGGAATTAGATGGAGCTGAATCAGAATCCTGGCTCATCCACTTCCTAAATGTGTGACCCTGGGCAAGTCATTCACTTCATTCAGTTTCTATCTCTTCATCTGCAAAACAGAAATACAAAAGTCTACCTTGCAAGTTGATGGATGTAACCTGCCTGGCATATAGTGTGTATCCTATAAATGGGAGGAAATCCTATTATCAGACTGGGTTGGGAGAGAACTGCCTTTGACTATGAAGGTGGACATGGTTGTTGAGAGAGTAAACTCCTCATAGCCATGAAAACCCTGCATCTCACTGTGACTGCTGATACAAGCCACTGGTCCTGTACAGTAGCTGGGAATTGTTCTCAGCCCTCCTCAAGAACACGCATGTCCTGTGAAGAAGATACATCTGGGCTGGACGTGGTGGCTCATGTCTGTAATCCCACCACTTTGGGAGGCCAAGGTGAGTGGATCACCTAAGGTCAGGAGTTCGAAACCAGCCTGGCCAACATGGCGAAACACCATGTCTATTAAAAATACAAAAATTAGCCAGGCATGATGGCGGGTGCCTGTAATCCCAGCCACTCGGGAGGCTGAGGCAGGAGAATCACTTGAATCTGGGAGGCAGAGATTGCAGAGAACCAAGATTGGGCCACTGCACTCCAGCATGGGCGACGGAGCAAGAGTCCATCTCAAAAAAAAAAAAAAAAAGAAGAAGACACATCTGCTGATAGCCCAAGAAGCTGCTTCCTTTGCCTTTGTGTGCATTTCTCTTCTTGGAGAAGATGAAAGGAATAAATGGGTATGTATTATATTGGTAAAGTCTAGGAGAACCCAGTCCTAGAGAGAAGATCTCTCAAATAAAACAGAAGGTTTCCAAGCCCACTGAAAAGTTCACAGAAATTTTCACATGCGAAAGCATAAACCTAAGCATCCTGAAAGGAGGGGAAATCTGGTGTTTCCACTACCTACTACTTCCCAGGAGAATATCTCTATTGTTTTCCATTAGAAGAAAATATTGTGGTCAAAATGACCCCTTTGCAGTAGATCTATTCAAAGAAAAGAGCACTTAATTTTTGTGTTTACAGCTAATCATAATATTACACTCAGCCTCTCCACCCACACACACTTTAAATTAACTTTTATTTCAATTTGCACAGCTAGAACTACTAGAGTTTCTCCATTTTGCTGGTGAAAAAAAAAGCCATGATTTAAAAGGTGCACACCTGGCTGGGCATGATGGCTCACACCTGTAATCCCAGCACTTTGGGAAGCCAAAGTAGGTGGATCACTTGAGGCCAGGAGTTCAAGACCAGCCTGGCCAACATGGTGAAACCCCATCTCTACAAAAAATACAAAAATTACTTGGGGGTAGTGGGACATGCCTGTAATGCCAGCTACTTGGGCTGCTGAGGCACAAGAATCACTTGAACCTGGGAGGCAGAAGTTGCAGTGAGCCAAGATCATGGTATTGCACTCCAGCCTGGGCAACAGAGCAAGACTCTGTCTCAAAAAAATTAAATTAAATTAAAGCTCCACGTCATTTGACTCAATACCTAGCCTCATAAATAATCATTCAGGCATGTGTTTTCATGGGAAAGATGATAAGCAACTTAAATGCCCACCCCAAAGGGGCTTTTTCAAATAAACAAGGATGCCTCCATATCATAGAATAATCAGTAACCAACAAAAATAGTCTCATAGAGGATGACAGATCAAATGAAATGAAATGGTGTATACAATGTGTTATTGGGTGAAAACAGAAGTTTGCAAAGAGGTGAGGCTCCCATTTTTGGAAAAAGACACACGCATACATACATGCAGAGAGAGAGAGAGAGAGAGAGAATGAAAGAATAGGCATCAAATTAAGTTGATTACCTCTGGACTCTCAGAAATGGACATGATTTTTACTTTGTTTTGTTTGCATTTTTTGCATGTTTGTATTTTTCTAAATTTCACACATGGAAATTTTATTGTAAAGTTTTCTTTTCTTTTTTTTTTTTTTTAATAAAAGCATCCCAAAGAAGATGTGAACAAGCTTTGGAACACCTGGCTCTTTGTTCTAAGCTTGTTCTCTAAGCTTCCATCAGCACCAGACCTCAACAATGCCAGGGCTGGAGCACCCTCTCATGGGAAAAGATCAACTGTTTCATTCTCCAGTAGCCAACCCTAACTTTAATTCTGTCAGGTATGTCATTCGTGACATAATATAAGCATATTTATTGGTACAGGAATTGGCATAGCTACCATACTCATTGGCTTGGCTTGTGCAGAAAGAAAACTGGAGAATGCAACTCAGATTTTTAAGGAACACATTGAGTACTGTTCCTTGGGGACACTCCACTCATGCTTACAGCTGTGACATTGGCATTGCTGTAGCATCAGGAATTTGAGATGGGCTGACCATCACATGGGTGACTGAGTCACTTAATTATAGACTAACAAATGCTACCAGCACTTTGCTATGTAGCTAGAACCCGCCCTTGCTCCCCTCTGAGACAGAAATGACCAGCCCACTTTGTGCCATGGTGAATCTATTACGTATTCCTTAGATTCTTTGTAACACTCAGGAGCTTTGCAGTCATAAAATGGTAGCCAGGCTGGTCTTCTTCTCAACGACGGTAGTTTACAAAGGTACTGAGAGCAATGCATTTGGGAACAGATCAAGTGAAAATGTAAAAGTGTCCAGAGAAGTAATATGACACCCCTTTCCCCAACCCAAAAATACTCCCTGCAGCTAGCTCTAACATCACCACCTACAGGAAGTCTTTCAGGGTTTCCCAAGCTACTCTTAGACCAAGAACTATCATCTCTTTATCCCCAGAGGAGGCCCTGACTTTTGAGAGTCTACAGATGAATGAATGAATGAATGAATGATTGAGTATGTGACTCCACAAGTACATGAGAGAATGAACGTGAGAATGAGTAAATGAATGTATCTGCTTCAGCAGCACTTGGTACATGTATCTGCTCATTTATTTCACAAAAATTCATCAAAGATTTACTCTATGCCAGATTCTATGGTGGGTACTGGGATACTAACAAGATAGACAGGTCCCTGCTTTCAGGGAGTTTATATTATAGTTGGGGAGATAGTCAACACACAAAGAAACAAATGTGTGTATGATTTCAGATGGTGATAGCACTATGAAGAAAATACATGGGGTATATGAGACAGTGTGGGGGAGGGTGCTGCGTGGCTAGAAGATAAGGGCAGCAGGGAAGGCTTCTTTTTGAAGGTGGAAGCTAAGCTCTGACTTAGAATGACTGTGTAAGCACTTCTTATGGGCATGTGTGACATTACCTTTTTCCTGTGGGGCTCTGGGGAGAATGACTACATCTTATTCATCATTGTGTGCTATCAGATTACAGTAGCAAGCACATGGGGTTTGCAACCAGACTACCTGAGTTCAAATTCTGCTTCTACCACTTACTAGCTATGGACCTTGGGTAAGTTACCTAAACATTGAAATCTCAGTTTCCCCACCCAAAAATGGGGGTAGGGAATAATGATGATTATGATGATGATAATGATAATACATTTCTAAAAGATATTGCTGTCTACCCAACAGGGATGCCTCCCCTTCCATAGTATAAAGTTGTTGCTTAAAAGCAGTTGTCCAAACCTGGGTTCCATTTTCCAGTCCCCTTGCACCCAGGTGCAGCCATGGGACCAACTTCTGCCACCAGAACATGAACAGAAGTGATGTGTGTCATTCAGGCCTGGATCCCTGAGTCACCGTATGGAGAAAAACTATCCATTGACCAATAACAACTTCACTGGACAAAGTGAGAGAAAAATGAACTTCTATTCTGTTAAACCTCTGAAATTTTAGGATTTCTGAAACTTTAGCATCTAGTATAACACAAATTAATACAACCTTTAAGTGCTGTAAAAATCAAATGGGTGTGTCACACAATGCCTATACAAAATGGGCACCAGAAGTTGCTGGCCTAAAACAACGGAGGACAGGGCTTTGGGTTCTTTCAAATCAGCCTCGTGAGATTTTGACCATGTATCCCTTCTTGTTTCTAGAAGGGGATGGTTTTTACTGAACTGGATATTTTACTGAACTGGATATTTATTTCTGGGAAGGTTACTGATTATAGGAAGAGTAACATTAGGCCAGAATTACTAACAGTCCCTCTGGCTTCATGGCCTTGCAGACTTTTGCATCATCCAAAAAAAATGTTTTAATTGACTGAGTATACAAGAGGTAATCCTGCTCAACAAAGTCATCGCTCTCTACTTCAGCCCAGAGCTTGGAGCAGAGCTTGAAAATCAAGAGCTTCCCCCAGGATATAAATTTTTTTTTTCTTTCTCCTTCCTCTTCCTCCAGGACAGTTCTTCTATGATGAGGTCTCTGTAAGACTTTTAGTTCTCAGGCATCTAAGAGTGAAGAAAAGAACTATATGCTTCATGTTTTCATCTACTTGAAAATGAGGGCCGGGCGCGGTGGCTCAAGCCTGTAATCCCAGCACTTTGGGAGGCCGAGACGGGCGGATCACAAGGTCAGGAGATCAAGACCATCCTGGCTAACCCGGTGAAACCCCGTCTCTACTAAAATACAAAAAACTAGCCGGGCGAGGTGGCGGGCGCCTGTAGTCCCAGCTACTCTGGAGGCTGAGGCAGGAGAATGGCGTGAACCCGGGAGGCGGAGCTTGCAGTGAGCTGAGATCTGGCCACTGCACTCCAGCCCGGGTGACAGAGCAAGACTCTGTCTCAAAAAAAAAAAAAAAAAAAAAAGAAAATGAGGTAGTGAATATAAATCTCCTAACACAGCCAATGACACATCATAGGAATTCAACAAATGGGCATACTTTAGTTCATTTAACCCTTGCTGTCAACTATGACATGCTTGATAGCTTGTCTCGGCCCATAATAAAAATGACCCAATAGGTATTATTGCCTCCATTTGACAAACAAAAAGCCAGAGGCTTAGAGAGTTCAACTATATATCATTACTATGTCAAGAAATGTCTGGTACACCAGTTTCATCTGATTTAGTTCTCACAATCGTGTAGAGAATGCATGAGGTTGGTTTTGTTGTCCCCATTTTGTGGATGAGAAAACTGAGGCTCAAAGAATTTAGATAACTTTAATTCTTGGACAGACATTTTCCAGTACTTTTCTGTGTGCCAGGCTCTGTGTTGAGATGCTGGGGAACCACAATAAAGACACATTCCCTACCCTCCGAGAGCTCTCAGTCTGGTGTAAGAGACAAGATAAAGAGGCAACGTCGGGCCAGGTGTGGTGGCTCATGCCGATAATCCCAGCACTTTGGGAGGCTGAGGAGAGTGGATCACAAGGTCACGAGGTCAAGACCAAGCTGGCCAACACGGTGAAACCCCGTTTCTACTAAAAATACGAAAATTAGCCAGGTGTAGTGTCGTGCGCCTGTAATCCCACCAACTCGGGAGCCTGAGGCAGTAGAATTGCTTGAACCCGGGAGGCAGAGGTTGCAGTGAGCCAAGATCATGCCACTGCACTCTAGCCTGGGCAACAGAGAAAGACTATGTCTCCAAAAAAAAAAAAAAAAAAAAAAATTGAGGCAATGTCAAGTATGATTTGCTAGAAAATCCAAGTAAGCCTAGGATGTTTTGGGAATAAAGAGGAGGGTCCACCTAACTCAGAATTGGGGAGAGGAGGAGAAACGTGAAGTATTTTAGTTTACTTTAGATGTAAGATAAGATGTACCCTTGGATAAGATTTAGCTAGAATGGGCATTGTGCAAGAATGTTCCAAGAATAGGAATCACTGGGGCAGTTTCATCAGTAGGTGTGGATTTCTTCCTGTTTATTATTGGGCTTCTTTAAACAAAAGGGAATTGTTGGGCTTCTTGTGTCTGTGAAGAAATGTATTCTCATCTCTGGAACCTGGTTTTTTTTTTTTTTTTAGACAGTTTCACTCTTGTTGCCCAGGCTAGAGTGCAATGGTGTGATCTCGGCTCACCGCAACCCCCACCTCCTGGGTTCAAGCAATTCTCATGCCTCGGCTTCCCGAGTAGCTGGGATTACAGGCATGTGCCACCATGCCTGGCTAATTTTGTATTTTCAGTAGACACGGGGTTTCTCCATGTTGGCCAGGCTGGTCTCGAACTCCTGACCTCAGGTGATCTGCCCACCTCAGCCTCCCACAGTGCTGGAATTACAGGTGTGAGCCACTCCACCTGGCCTCTGGCACCTTTTTTAGTCATTATCTTCAAACGTAACCTGAGATCCATTGTCTTTTTCCTTCTGAGACTCTAATTAATCTTAAGTTCGACATTTCATGTCATTTACTTCTATATTTCCTGCCCTTTTAATTCCCCATACTTTATTTTAAAAGATTGTCTTTTGACCTGTTTTGACCTTTACAGTTCGTTGCTATTTTTTCTTTAGTTGTGTCTAATCTAACACTAAAACCATCCATTGCATTCTTAGTTTTGGTTCTTACATTTTTCAGTTATGGAATTTCTATTTGGTTCTTTTTCAAATATGCTATCACTTTTTATCACTTTCCCGTTTTCTGACAACATCTTCCAACTTGTATCTCCTTGAATGTAGTAAGCATGGTTGTTTTCTGATTGGTCTATGTTAATTCCATCAACAGTAGTTCCTATGGATCTGTTTCTGCTGTCAGTTGTTTCTGTTGACTCTTGCTCATGGTGTCTTGTCTTTTTTTTTTTTTTTTGAGATGGAGTCTTGCTCTGTTGCCCAGGCTGGAGTGCAATGGCATGATCTTGGCTCACCGCAACCTCTGCCTCCCGGGTTCAAGTGATTCTCCTGCCTTAGTCTCCCCAGTAGCTGGGAATACAGGCATGCGCCACCAGCCCTGGCTAATTTTTGTATTTTTAGTAAAGACATGGTTTCACCATGTTGGCCAGGCTGGTCCCAAACCCCTGACCTCAGGTGATCCACCCACCTCAGCCTCCCAAAGTGCTGGGATTACACCCATGAGCCACCACACCTGGCTAATTTTTTATTTTTAGTAAAGACAGGGTTTCACCATGTTGGTCAGGCTGGTCTCAAACTCCTGACCTCAGGTGATCCGCTGGCCTCAGCCGCCCCAGTAGCTGGGATTACACCCATGAGCCACCACACCTGGCTAATTTTTGTATTTTTAGTAAAGACGGGGTTTCACCATGTTGGTCAGTCTGGTCTTGAACTTCTGACCTTGTGATCTGCCCACCTTGGCCTCCCGAAGTGCTGGGATTACAGGCGTGACAAGGCAATGTCTTGTCTTTTCATGTGCCTAGATAGCTTTCATTGCTTATTGGATACTGTGTTTTAAAACATAATTATTAAAATAATTTGAGGCCAAGGATGATGTTCTGTTCTTCCGAAGGGGATTGTCATTAGCTTCTGTCAAACACCTGAGGCTACTGACTGTGTCAGATGATTTAATCAAATTCAAAACATTGAGATTTTCTGGGCTACCCTGATGACTCAAAGACCAGCCACAGTTCAAGCTAGAGTTGGTTTACTTTCATTTCACCCTTTTTCCTGAAGTATGGGCTTTCTGGATCTCAGCTAAAAATTAGAATGGTTTACCAGAATCTCTACTTTTATGGGATTCAAAATCCTACTCTAGTTCCCTCTCAGATCTCTATAGGCTGACAAAATTACAGCTCAATCATTTAGTGCCTATTCAACATCAGCCAATGTTCCTGGACAAAAGTGGCCTGGGATATTGGGCTCACCTCTCTAAGATCGTGTCTTTTCCCAGATCTCAGCCAGTCTTCCTCAGTGTCTTGCTAGCTCTTTGACACTTTAAAGATGTTTTTGTATTTTATACAGCTTATTTAGATATGATCATCTTTCGGCCATTAGATACAGAAACTGAGGGACAGTATGTGCAAAGGCCCAGAGGTCAAAAAACTTCTGAGTAGTCAGGCAGGATTGGAACTCAGGGTATGACTGTTTCAAATCCCAGATTCTTCTACACAGCACTGCTCAGTCCACATCATGATGATATAGATGGATAGGCTGATGTATAGATGGATAAAAGCTAATACTTACCAAGCCTTTACTATGTCAAGCACTCTGTTCAAGCTTTGGATTTTTTAAACTCATTTCATACTGAAAACAATCCTATGAGTTAGGTATTGTTATTACTTCTATTTTACATATGAGGAAACTGAGGCTCAGAAAGATTAGCAAACTGGCCCAGGATCACACAGCTAGCAACAGTTCAGCTGGAATTCAAACCTGAGAGTCCAACTCAGAGCCTGTGCCCGGACCACAAAGTTTTGAATAAAAATTCCTTGTTGCCAAGTGTCTGAGAATCATTTATCCTACCACATAGATTCAGGCACAAATACTAACCCTAAGACCATTGGTTCTCCAAGATTGACCTTCCCAGGTAATAGTGTACTATTTGTACCCTACACTTGCCTGAGTTCAGACATAACAAAGTCTTCACTTCCACGTATTGGGAAGCATTGCTTTGAAATCTTCAATTCTGAAAACAGTAACCATCCTCACTGCCTCCATCAGATGTTTTTCTCCGAGGGAGACCAGAACAGTTTACAAGCTAATCAGTTCCTGCCAGCCTCATAAATTGGGAGACAAGGGTGGGGCAGTGAAGGGGGAAATGCTTTATTATCCCCATTTTGCATAGGCAAGTTCCAAGCCAAAGCAGGTGAGTCATCCACAGAGATCGGAATCCAACACCCATTCTGTTCCACCCCTTGAATTCCCTCCTGCAATGGGGGACTTTACCCCACAGATAAAGCCACTTCTCTGCTAGGAAATACGCAAAGTAGACTTTGGGCCTCCCAGGGAGCCAGTGGTGGGAAACAGGTGCATGCCAGGTCCATGAGCGTCCCTAAGAATTGATTGGTCTCATATCCTGAATTTTCAGGGCATGAATAATGATCCAAGCTACTATTAATTAAGCGTTTACCACTGTGCTAAAGCATTTTCATGTTTGATTTCATTTAATCCTCCTACAACCCTCTGAAGAGTCTATCGTTATCCTCACTTTCAGATTAAGAAACTGAAGCCTGGGAAGGTAGAGCATTTGCCATGGCCACCTACTTAGGAAGAAACAGGCCTTTGGGTTGACACTTTGAAGTCAGTCATCTGACATTCCTTCCCACTGTCTTTCCTTCTCACCTACAGATGTGCTTCTAAACACTAAGAGAAAGAGTCCAGGGCAAAGGATTTCTCTGGGATCTGTGCTCACTTAAAGTCATGGTCGAGGAAGCTGAATCCCAGAGCAAAGGACACCAGGAAGAGGAGAGGGTTTCTCTGGGAAAAGCAGGGTAGGTGCAGGCTGATGTGCTTATTGACGTGGCAACCTGAACACACCTGGAGACACCTGCTCCACCAACCAGATGGCCATGAATGGGGCAAGTTCTTCCCACTGTTGCTCTCTTCTCTTTTCTGCAAAGTTACACAAGGGTCAAGTCCCATCAGGGGTCCCGTCTCCATTTTATCTCAAGATGAAGCTGGAAGGCATCTTGCCACTGGGGCCCACTCTTTGGAAAGAACTCTGCCTGGACAAGGAAAGCACTGCCTCAATTGCATGATTTGAGTGACTTTGGGAGGATATACCTGTCCCCAAATAGACCTCCTCTCCTGACAAGTCACACTGGCTGAAATTCCACTATTATAGCTGTTATTTTCAGGTAAAAAGAAATGAAACCTCTTTCTGAATATAAACATTCCCAGAAAGGGTACTTGATGTTAGTCAATTGTAATTTTTTCTCACATAAAGATATTTTTTCTCAGACTTTTAGAATTTCCTTCCATCTGTCTGCTGAGTCTGACTCATAAAAAAGCCCCCAATAAATATAGTATCTGTTGAATGCTCAAAAAGGACTACACAAATAAGTAGCAGCCCCAGATTAGAGAGCAGATGCAAAGAAAGCCATGCTTAGTCTAACCTGTGTTTTCTAAACAGAGTTGAACACAGATGTGACATTGTTGCATTAACTTGTTCTTTGTTTTGTTTTGTTTTGTTTTGTTTGAGATGGAGTCTTGCTTTGTCACCCAGGCTGGAGTGCAGTGGCACAATCTCGGTTCACTGCAACCTCTGCCTCCTGGGTTCAAGCGATTCTCCTGCCTCAGCTTCCCGAGTAGCTAGGACTACAGGCATGTGCCACCACCTCCGACTAATTTTTTGTATTTTCAGTAAAGATGGGGTTTCACCATGTTAGCCAGGATGGCCTCGATCTCCTGACCTCATGATCTGCCTGTCTCGGCCTCCCAGAGTGCTGGGATTATAGGTGTGAGCCACTGCACTCAGTCTGCTAGATGGCTTTTTTTTTTTTTTTTGAGATGGAGTTTCACTCTTGTTGCCCAGGCTGGAGTGCAATGGTATGATCTCGGCTCACTGCAACCTCTGCCTCCTGGGTTCAAGTGATTCCCCTGCCTCAGCCTCCCAAGTAACTGGGATTACAGGCACACACCACCACGCCCAGCTAATTTTGTATTTTTAGTAGAGATGGGGTTTCTTCATGTTGGTCAGGCTGGTCTTGAACTCCTGACCTCAGGTGATCTGTCCACCTCGGCCTCCCAAAGTGCTAGGATTACAGGCGTGAGCTACCATGCCCAGCCCTCCTAGATGGTTTTTAATGCCTCTTTCTAGTGCTCTGTAAGAGAAGAATAGTAAAGAGGAAAGAAAGAGGGCATATGATGGGAAGGAACAATCTGAAAACCTAAATGAAGATACTGAGCCCATGGGGGCTATTTTGCTTGTCTCATGTATTGTATGAGGTCTACAGATTTTACAACATGGAAAGCAGAAGCAAGAACAGCGACCATAAAGACATCATCCTGTCATCTCAACCTGCACTTCCTACTATAGCCTTGTCTGTCCAGGGTCAATGCCAAGCAGCCAACATAGTGCCCAGGACACGGTAGCTGCCCTACAAATGTGTGTTGGTTCAAACATAATTATGCTTTCATCTTAGAAAATGTGGGGGACATACAAAAAAAGTATAAAGAAAAAATAACCATTATTCATGATCCCACCTCAAGAAACAGTAACAAAAAATGAGAACTAACAGGTATTGAGTGAATATCAGGCACTAAGCACTTTGCATGATCTCTGTCATTTACTATTTATGTAACCACTGTCAACATTTTAGATTTCCTTCCAGGCTTTTTTCTATACATGCCACATGTATATTTTTCTATACATGCTGCATATATGTGTATATATATGTATGTATGTAGACATATATGTATGTGTATATATGTAGCATTATAGAAAAATATATATATTCAGAAGCTCTACTGTGCCCTGTACGTATACTTTCTTTTTATTCTTCTTATTTTTTCTGATTATCCTCACAACAGACTTGCAAAATATTGATTTTTTTCCTCCCATTTTACAGATGAAAACACAGATGCCCGGGAGATAAATTGCCTAAGGTCAGATAGCTAATAAATGGCAGAGCTAGGATTTGAACCAAAGCCATGCCTGTGATTTCACCCCTCACCTACTCTCGACCTTCTCCCCAGGTGCTTTTCAGTGTATCGCGTAAGTGAGAGGTGATGGGCTGCATTTCCCAGGGGATCCTAAAGACTGGTCTTTGACATGGGGCAGGGTGTGGTAATTGCTGTAAACGGCCCAAGAGACCCTTGATTCATACTGCCCTTCTGATGAGGAGACAGCCTGTTGATATCCAGGGACACAATAGGAGAAGTGTGAGCAGTGCCAGGGTTCATCCAGGGCTGCCGTGATGGGAAGCAGGACCAAACTGGCAACAACGATGATCTGATGAGCATCACTCTTATGACCACCTGGACAGCTCAGCCAGGCAGAGGAGAGAACTTGCCAATGTCATGAGTCTAGGGCTGGCAGATAAAATCCAGGATGCCCAGTTAAATTTGAATTTAGTCACTTGTTTAACCACTGTCAATATTATAGACATACTTATATGTCTAAGTATGGCGACATGCTTATACTAAAATGCTATCTGTTCTTTATCTGATATTCAAATTTAACTGGGAGTCCTATATGTTTATTTGCTAAACATGGTAACCTGAGTAAACGATCCCCCTTTTGCTTTATTTTATTTTATTTTTTCCTCTTCCTCTTCACCCTCCATTTCCACTTCTGTCCTTCTTCCTCACCATAAATACTCAAACAGATTCCGTTTAACCTAAGTCCATCTAACATCTTCCATTTGTCTATTTTGATATATGTGTAAATCTTTTACTGTATGGTATTGATTTTTGGGTTTTTTTTTAATTCACACAAATAGAACCACACTATAAATCTCATTCTGTTCCTACTTTTTTCCTCAACACTTTCTTTTTGATATGTATTCATGTTGTGTTATGTAAATCTGGATCATGACTTCTAGATTTTACGTAACAGTTCATCAAATATATAGGCCAGGTTTTACTTAACAGTCCCCTAGTGGTAGCCACCTAGGTAGCCTCCATTTTCTTGTTCCACAGACAATTCTGGGTTAAAGTGTGTGCACATCTGATGGGTATCAGGCCAATCTCTCATTCTAGTTATTTATATTTATCTGGTTATCTTACAGATGTATATGAGACAGTTTCTCTAGGGTACATTCTCAGAAGTGGGATAGCTGTTTCATAGGGTATATGTGTGTGATATTCGAAATATTTAACAATTGGCTAGGCGTAGTGGCTCACGCTTATAATCCCAGCACTTTTGGAGGCCAAGGTGGGTGGATCACCTGAGGTCAGGAGTTCAAGACCAGCCTGGCCAACGTGGCAAAATCCCATCTCTACTAAAAATACAAAAATTAGCCAGGTGTGGTGGAGCATGCCTGTAATCCCAGCTACTCAGGAGGCTAAGGCAGGAGAATTGCTTGAACCTGGGAGGCAGAGGTTGCAGTGAGCCGAGATCGCACCACTACACTCCAGCCTGGGTGGCAAGAGCGAGACTCTGTCTCAAAAAATAAATAAAAATTTTAACATCCGTCAAGGCGCAGCACTGACAACTTGGAACAGGCGTTGCTGGTGTGCCATACTGGTATACACCTACCAAATATCTGCCTTGCATACACACAAAAGTTTCATTAGTACAACTGGAATTACTCAGGAATGGCTCTGCCGGTCTAGACTCCCATCTGCAGTGCATGAAGATCCTCTTGTTTTCATATGCTTGTTACCATTTGAAACTATATTTAAGTTTTGCCAATGTGTTGGCTGTCAAATCTCATCACTGTATTTGTTTGTAGTCCTCTGATTATTTATGAGATTGAATATTTTTCATATACTTACTAGCTATTTAGGTTTCCCCTTTTGTGAATCATCTGTTAATACATTTTGTCCATTTTCCTCTTACATTTCCATTTTTTTTCTTCTGACAGATATTTAGGAGTTTCTTATATAGTCTGGAACAGTGCTGTCCAATAGAAATATAATGTGAGCCACATATGTAATAAAAATGTTCTAATAGTCATATTTACAACATAAAAAGAAACATACAATTAATTCTAATAATATATTTTGGCCAGGCATGGTGATTCGTGCCTGTAATCCTATTACTTTGGGAGTTCAAGGCAGGTGGATCGCTTGAGGTCAGGAGTTCAAGACCAGCCTGGGCAACATGGTGAAACCTTGTCGCTGCAAAAAAATACAAAAATTAGCCAGGCATGGTGACTCGCATCTGTAGTCCCGGCTACATAGTGGAGCTGAGGCAGGAGGATTGCTTGAGCCCAAGAAGTGGAGGTTGCAGTGAGCTGAGATTGCAACACTGAACTCCAGCCTGGGTGACAGAGTGAGAACTTACCTCAAAAAAAAAAAAAATTAAATTAAAAAATATATATACATATACATATTTCATCTAACATAATGTGTCTGATCTATCATTTCAACATAGAGTCAATACAAAAAATTGTTAAGATACATTACAGTCCTTCGTGCATGCTAAGACATTGAAATTTGGTTATATGTTTCATACTTCAGCACATCGCAATTTTGACTATGTCATTATAAGGTGCTTAGTACTACATATGATTGGTAGCAACCATATTGAAGAGTGCAGGCCTAGAATCTAAACCCTAGATACTAATTCCCTATTGGTTTTAGGTTGAAAATCTCTTCTCTGGTCCACCTATCTGTTAATTTTGCTATGGTATCCTTTGTTTAAAAAACATGTTAATTTTTAGGCTGAGTACGGTGGTTCATGCCTGTAATCTCAGCACTTTGGGAGGCTGAGGCGGGCGGATCATGAGTTCAGGAGTTTGAAACTGACCAACATGGCAAAACCCTGTTTCTACTAAAATACAAAAAAAATTAGCCAGGCGTGGTGGCAGGCACCTGTAATCACAGCTACTCGGGAGGCTGAGCCAGGAGAATTGCTTGAACCTGGGAGGCAGAGGTTGCAGTGAGCTGAGATCATGCCATTGTACTCCAGCCAGGGTGACAGACTGAGACTCTACCTCAAAAAAAAAAAAAATTGCTAACGTTTAATGTAGCTGAGTCCATTAATTTTTCCCCTAAAATTTGTGTTTTGGACTCTTGTTCTTAAAATTCATACTCATGTCAAAATGT
Source organism: Rhinopithecus bieti (assembly GCF_001698545.2). NCBI lineage: Eukaryota > Metazoa > Chordata > Mammalia > Primates > Cercopithecidae > Rhinopithecus > Rhinopithecus bieti. The sequence goes on along the minus strand of NW_016814761.1, from coordinate 3,015,013 downwards.
CCAACACATGATCTTACATTTTTCTTCTATTAGCTTTATAGTTTTTATCTTTCTTGGGTAGGTCTTTAAGCGCTTTAAGGACTTTTTTTTCATATTGTAGGAATTAGGCATCCAACTTTTTCTCTTATAGAGTGAGTTGGTTTCCCCAGCACCATCTACTAAATAACCAACCTGTCCTTTCTCTACTCATTTCTGAAGCCACTTCTATCATATATCAATGTCTCATAGAAACAAGTCTGCTTCTGAGTTCTGTATTTAATATTTAATGCATTTATTCTATTAATATTAATATATTAATGTATTATAATATTAATTTAATATTTAATCATCATAGTAACCCTTGTTTTGTAAATACTATTAAATTGCAGAGAATTTGGATAACTTGCCCAAAGTTGCCCAAATAGTAAGTGTTATAGTCACGATTTGAACCCTGGTATGTCTGATGCTGTACCAGTTCAGATTGTACTTGGCTCCATGTTTCAGAAATCAGACTATCGTGGCTGGAACAAAGGGACTTATTTTTCTCTCATAACAAGAATTCTGGAGATAGGCCATTCAGTGCAGGTATGGTGGCCCCATAATGCCACCCACCCGGGATCCATGCGCCTTCTTCTATCTTTCTGACAAACCATATTAGCCTGTGGCTTTTGTCCTCATGGTACCAAGATGACTGCCATCTCCTGGAATCTGTCGTCATTCTGAGAAAGGAGAAAAGGAAGAGCAAAGACAAAGGAGAGTGCCAGAGGAGGCTGTCCCTCTTAATCGAGGAACCATTTGCTTTTCTATAAGTTGTAATAGACTTCATTAACATTGAGTGGGCCAGAAGTAGGTCATTTGGCCATGTCTCACTGCAAGAGAACCCGGGAAATGGAGGGCTATTTATTATTATTTTAAAGATGGAAACAGTGCCACCCAAATAAAATTTGTGTTCTGTTAAGAATTAAGCAGTGGGGAATGGGTATCGGGTAAGCATTAGAGTAGGTTTACTGAAAAGCGAATGAGCAGGCCCCCTTCCAGTGCTTTGTATTGAATTGGTTTTTGTGTTCATTTGTTTTGCTTTTGTTTTTGTTTTGAGACGGAGTCTTGCTCTGTCGCCCAGGCTGGGGTGCACTGGTGCAGTCTCGGCTAACTGCAACCTCTACCTGCCAGGTTCAAGCAATTCTGCCTCAGCCTCCCAAGTAGCTGGGATTACAGGTGCACGCCACCAAACTCGGCTAATTTTTGTATTTTTTTCATAGAGACAGGGTTTCACCATGTTAGCCAGGCAGGTCTTGAACTCCTGACCTTGTGATCCACCTGCCTTGGACTCCCAAAGTGCTGGGATTACAGGTGTGAGCCACCGCGCCCACCGTTATACCTAATTGTACATACTTAGTTATACATTATTTTTCTCCTTCCACCCACCCAAAAATGCATAAATTTCAGGTTCCACAAAACTTGATTTTACCGCAGGTGGGCATCTAGCAGTGCCTGTCACACAGGCCAAAGCCCACATTCTCCATTTTGCTATGGATTTTTCTGGTTGTAATGGGAGACAGGGTGAAGTATATGGTCAGGTTGCCAAGCCAAGTGCACATTTTTCAACTCATTCCCTTAAGATCTACATTTATGTCTTTTTTTGACCAGGACAAGGGCCTGTCCAGGAGTGTTATTCTAAGAAAATAATAATAATAATAATAACTGTCCATTTTTGAGTGCCAACTACATGCCAGACACCGTGCTAGGAGCTTTCCTATATGTTTCAATTAATTTTGATTACAACTCTTTGTGGCTCAGAGTTAAGTAACTTGTCCAAGGTCACAAAGCCTGTAAGTGGCCAAATTAGAATGTTAATCTAATATCAAAACTTTTTGCCTGGGAGCATGGCTCACACCTGTAATCCCAGCACTTTGGGAGGCTGAAGTGGAAGGATCACTTGAGAGCAGGAGATTGAGACCAATCTGGGCCACACAGCAAAACCCTATCTCTAAAAAAAAAAAAAAAAGAAAAAAATAGCTGGTGTGGTGGTGCATGCCTGGGGTCCCAGTTACTCAGGAGGCTGAGGAGGGAGGATCACTTGAGCCTGGGAGGTAGAGGCTGCAGTAAGCCATGATCATAACCACTACACTCCAGCCTGGGAAACAAAGTGAGATCCTGTCTCAAACAAAACAAAACAAAAAACAACAACAACAAAAAATCCTTTTCTGTGCTTTTCACTACACCATGGTTAAATTTTTCCTAAGGGCTTCGGACCCAAGTAGGACAGATAAGAAATGAATAGTTTTTTAGTATAAGCATTGTATGTTGCTTATATGAGATTTAAATTTAACTGGCCACCGTACAGGCAGTTGCTAGTGCCATGAAATGAAGAGTACAGAAACTCTGTGTATATGTATTTCTTAAAAGTTAAGCAAGATAGCCGGGCATGGTGGCTCACGCCTATAATCCCAGCACTAGCACTTTGGGAGGCCAAGGCGGGTGGATCACTTGAGGTCAGGAGTTCGAGACCAGCCTGGCCAAAATGGCAAAGCCCCGTCTCTACTAAAAATGCAAAAATTAGCCAGGTGTGGTGACGGGCGCCTGTGATCCCAGCTACTCAGGAGGCTGAGGCAGAAGAATTCCTTGAACCTAGGAGGCAGAGGTTGCAATGAGCTGAGATTGTGCCACTGCACTCCAGCCTGGGCGACAGAGCAGAACTCTGTCTCAAAACAAAACAAAAGAAAAAGAAAAAAAGTTAAACAAGATAAAGTTTATAAAGTTTCTGGATTTCACTGAGGCCTAACCCCTTGGTACTGGGCCTTAAGAAGGGGTTGTAGCTCTGGCTGGGTGACTAGGACAAGCCATTTTCTCTCTCTGGGCTCAGCTTCCCCTTCTATACGAAGCCCCAGCCATCTGTCGGGATCCTGAAGCTGCATTCTCCTATGGCAGCCTGTCAACTCCATCATCTCCACTTATGAAGAAGGGGACTTTTCCTGCTGGGGAGGGTGTATCAGCTTGGTTTTCCCTTTGGCTGCTTTCAGAGACCAGAATTACTCCGGTGGAGGTCTCCAATCATATGGTGAAAAGCTGGAATGTCTTCAGCTGTGATGAAACCACAGATGAGTTTCTGAAAACTTTCTGCTTCCACTTAGCTATGGAAGATGCTCTGCCTAAAAGGGGAAGAGGAAGTTCTATGATCAAATAAGTTTGGGAAACAATATAATACACATTGACCCCACATGCTCCTTAGCAATTCAAATGCACGTACTTGTGCAAGAAGAAATGTGGTAGCAAATCCTGTTACAGGGTCATTTCCCGGGCTTTTCCCACAGAATCTCGTTTGCAAAACATCTCCTTCAATGGTTGTTCCATGGGACTCACTTTAGGAGACTGAGCTGCAAGAACTAGTGTCAGAGACATGTGAACCAGAGCAACTCCATCTTAAATAGGAGCTGGGTAAAATGAGGCTGAAACCTACTGGGCTGCATTCCCATACGGTCAAGACATTCTAAGTCACAGAATAAGATAGGAGGTCACCACAAAATACAAGTCATAAAGACCTTGCTGATAAAACAGCTTACAGTAAAGGAACCGGCCAAAACCCACCAAAACCAAAATGGCGATGAGAGTGACCTCTGGTCATCCTCACTGCTACACTCCCATCAGCGCCATGACAGTTTACAAATGCCATGGCAAAGTCAGGAAGTTGCCCTATATGTTCTAAAAAGGGGAGGCATGCCAGGCGCAGTGGCTCACGCAGAGGCTGCAGTGAGCCGTAATCACGCCACTGCACTCCAGTCTGGGCAACAGAGCAAAATCCTATCTCTAAAATAAAATCAAATGAGGCCGGGTGTGGTGGCTCACACCTGTAATCTCAGCACTTTGGGAGGCCGAGGAGGGTGGATCATGAGGTCAGCAGTTCGAGACCAGCCTGACCAATATGATGAAACCCCCGTCTCTACTAAAAATACAAAAAAATTAGCTGGGCGTGGTGGCAGGCGCCTGTAATCCCAGCGACTTCGGAGGCTGAGGCAGGAGAATCGCTTGAAACCAGAAGGCGGAGGTTGTAGTGAGCCGAGATTGCACCACTGCACTCTAGCCTGGGCAATAAGAGCAAACCTCCGTCTCAAAAAACAAAAGGGGGGGAGGCGTGAATAATCCACCTCTTCTTTAGCATATTATCAAAAAATAACCATAAAAATGGCAAACAGCGGCTCTCGGGGCTGCTTTGTCTATGGAGCAGCCATTCTTTTATTCCTTTACTTTCTAAATAAATTTGTTTTCACTTTGCACTGTGGACTTGCCCTGAATTCTTTCTTGCACGAGATCTAAGAACCCTCTCTTGGAGTCTGCATCAGGACCCCTTTCCTGTAATATACTTCTGGCCACCGCAACTATAGTACAGAAACCCTGATCTAACAGCTACCTTTGGGCAAGTGCTGGGGTCCTGTAACATATACTAAGGAGACCCCCCCAACCCAAAGGAGATAGACTGGAGCACTGGTTGGATGACTTTGGGTAAGTAATGGGGTACCGGGATGAAAAATGGGATTGGGTTAAAGGCCCAACTTACGGGAGTTAGAGTCTCTCCTAAGACAGAATGGGTTACAGGGCCCTCTTAATAAAAGGCAGGAATGTTTGACCAACCTCGTGTTAGAGACCCAACTTAGGAGGGTTAGAGTCCCTTCTAAAATTTGGGGGGTTAGAGGTCCCTCTTGGTAAAGTCCCTTTAAGAACAGGTTTGCCACTACAGGGTGTTAACTGTTACTCTTTTTGGATTCATCTGCCTTGTACTCTTTGCTAATGGCTGTGGGTGACAGGATTAGACACGTACAGAATCTGGGGCATGGGGAGCTTTTTCCTCCCTGAAAGGAAAAACTTGAAAGCGAATGGGACTGCTGGAAAAGATCCCTTTGGTGGAAAAGATCCCTTTACTACAGCCGCAGCCGCCTGAACTGTCGCTGCAGTGGGTGGGTCTTTCTCTGGCCTCCCTGATCATTTCACCTTCCCCACCCTGCCTCAGGCAATGCTTTTCTCTCCTTTCAGTTTTTTGTTTTTTGTTTTTTTAATCTTTTCTGTTACTCAGGGCAACCATCTTGCCCAGAGACCAAGTGTTGAAACTCCAAGTGGGAGGTTGGATTTAAGATGATGGAGCCCGTCTGAGGGCAAATTTAAGACCTGCCAGTTTAATATTGGGTGCTAAAGAAAGTGGCTAATGTCTGTATTTTATCACACATGTTTTGCTCTGGCCAGAAGGAAAAAAAAATTTTCTTCCTTTATAACACGGCTTGACCCCCAGGGCGATGGTGCTGCAAGCTGGATCACTAAGGCCTCTCAAAGAAAGGGAACACAGAACCCTGGAATGCCAGCAAAAAGGTAAGAATTTCTTGCCAGTTAAATTTCTGGCTTCCTTCTTTCTGGGCAAATGGTTGAACGAATGGTAAAAAAATAAATAAATAAATAAATGGTAAAAAAATAAATAAATAAATAAATAAATAAATCGGTGTTTATCTCCCCTGTAAAGTTTTAATTAATGCAAAAAAGAATTCTAAGGCTAGTCTTAAGCTGGTGTATTTTGTGCCATGAACTCATTTTTCAGTGTCGAGGGGTACTTCAAGATAAAACATGGGCTTAGAACACCGGTAAGCCCACTTTTCAAGACAACCCAGCAAGTTGGTCAGTAACAAACTTGGCTGCAGGTCCCTGAAACAAACAAGAAACTGGATGAAATATCCACGTTGTTTTATGCCCCTGGGAGTTTCACCTTTTAACCACATGGCAGTAGTTTCTTTTGGTCTCTGCCTTCAGGGAACAATAATTTTAGGGTTCATACCATATTTAGCTCTAAAAATCATATTAAATAGTTAAAAGCCTTTGCAAGCTCAAAATCAAGTATTCTAGACCTCTTCTGGAAAATGATATGGGAACTGTCCCATCCTGTAACTCAGTACCCAAGGTTTTGCACTTTCAGAGTGGTGGTCAGGTTCAATTCCCCACCCAGAAAGTAAGTTGTTTCTGGTTTAATATCTGTGTGACTTTGTCTATTCTCTTCTCCGTGGACTGTCTTAAATTTTCCTTTCTCTAAGCACCTAGGAGGTTACCTTTGGTAAAGTTCAAAAGCTAAGAATATTGGCACCTTGGCATGGCTAAAGTCAGGTAAGAAGAAATCTAAAAGGATTTATTTTTTAAAGAGCACTATGGTTAAAAGTCAGCTTAATTAAAAGGGAATTAAAAAGCTATGCATATACTTAAAAGGCCTCTGTTTTTCTCTTCTTGGAACTCATTTTTCTGATAAAAGGGTTTTTCTTCTCAATGAACTAAATCATTTTTCTCCATTTTTTTTGCCACTC
>NW_016814761.1:2991340-3008565 GCF_001698545.2 Rhinopithecus bieti | reverse complement strand
TTCCATCCTTCTTTCGTTCCTTCCTTCCTTCCTTCCTTCCTTCCTTCCTTCCTTCCGTCCTTCCTTCCTTCTTTTTTTTGAGATGGCATTTCACTCTTGTTGCCCAGGCTACAGTGCAACGGCGTGATCTTGGCTCACCACGACCTCTGCCTCCAGGGTTCAAGAGATTCTCCTGCTTTAACCTCCTGAGTTGCTAGGATTACAGGCATGTGCCACCATGCCTGGCTAATTTTGTATTTTTAGTAGAGATAGAGTTTCTGCATGTTGGTCAGGCTGCTCTCAAACTCCCAAACTCAAGTGATCCGCCTGCCTAGGCCTCCCAAAGAGCTGGGATTACAGGTGTGAGCCACCACGCCCGGCCTATTTTAATTCTGTGTTCTTACTACAAACAAGAGATCCATTTGTTTTTCAAGCAAATAGTGTTTTTGGCAGAAAACTGATACTGCCAACCACGAGCTCTGACCTATGTCTCAGCACTCACTGGAGGAAGGTCTCTCCGTTGCTGACTCAGTTGTTTTAGGAAACAAATGTCTTGGAGATGAATGGGTAATGCTGACCTTATAGAGTAAAGACAGTCCCCACAGAAGATTAACAAAGAAAGGAAAATATTCCAAGCTCCACCCCTCACTCCCTCACCCTCTCATCCTCTCACCCTTGAATTCTGTATCACATTTGGAAAACATTGTGTCTTTCTTTCCTCCCCTTTTCAGTCCTGGTTGTTTGTTTTAGAGCACAAGGTCACTGTCAGGGAAAAACTGAACAACGGTGGTATTTTTTTTTTCTTCCTGTAACGCAGGACCCAGGCTGGAGCCAAGACTACAGCCTAGGACTTTACTGTGGGATGGAAATAAATCTCCCGAGGCCTCTGTGCAGAGGAGGGTAGCTCAACTGCCAGTGAAATGACTTTATCTGTTTTTTATGAAAGAGGGAAGAAAAATCAAGGTCAACAAGCTGAGGATAGAAGAAAGGGAGAAGGTGGTAGAGCTCATTCCCAGGGAGAATGCTAAAGCTCCAGATCATCAAAGCTGGCCACGAACCTGCCGTCAATGTGGTTCAGAGCAAAACAAAACGTGTAGAAAAGACGTGGAGGAGAACAACAGACTGATGAGGAAGGCTGCTCCTGTTGGGGGAACTGAGACTGGGCCCTTGGAGAAGTTGGTACATGTGATAAAGGATAAGTTAGCCTTCTCTTTAGTGCATTGATTTTTTATTTTTTATTTTGTTTATTTTTTGTTTTTTAAGAGAGAGACAGGGTTCAGGATTTTTTTTTTTAGAGAGAGACAAACTCCTGAGCTCAAACCTCTCAAAGTGCTGGGATTATAGGCATGAGCCACTGCACATGGCCTACTGTGTTAAATGTATTTATTTATTTATTTTTGAGACAGAGTCTTGCTCTGTCACCCAGGCTGGAGTGCAGTGACGTAATCTCAGCTCACTGCAACCTCTGCCTCCCGGGTTCAAGCAATTCTCTACCTCAGCCTCCCGAGTAGCTGGGATTACTGGCACCCGCCACCATGCCCGGCTAATTTTTAGTGGAGACGGGGTTTCATCATCTTGGCCAGGCTAGTCTTGAATTCCTGACCTCATGATCCACCCACCTCGGCCTCCCAGAGTGCTGGGATTACAGGCATGAGCCACTGTACCTGGTCTACTGTGTTAAATTTTACGATTGAATATATATTCATGCAGATGCAGTACTTGTGTGATTAAAACTAATGTTTAAAAGTTTATCTTAAAAAAGCAAGTACATGAGATTTAGAGTCATAAATTGTGGGTATGAGATTTGCCTTTTGTACCTGGAGATGGTCAGCCATCATTTATTGAGCAACGACTACATGCCAAGGAATATGCCAGGCAATTTCTCCAAGTCTCCATTTACTTGTCTCTACAATGGGTGTGATAATTTCAACCTCACAGGATTATCAAGAATAGGGCTGGGCCGCGGTGGCTCACGCCTGTAATCCCAGCACTTTGGGAGGCTAAGGTGGGCGTATCACTTGAGGTCAGGAGTTCGAGACTAGCCTGGCCAACATGGTGAAACCCTGTCTCTACTAAAATTACAAAAAATTAGCCACGCATGGTGGCATATGCCTGTAATCCCAGCTATTCGAGAGGCTGAGGCAGGAGAATGGATTGAACCTGGGAGGCTGAGGTTGGGTGAGCCAAGGTTGTGCCACTGTGCAGCCTGAGCGATAAAGCAAGACTCAGTCTCAAAAAAAAAAAAAGAGTATCAAGTGAAAGCATAGAGATAGGTTAAAATACAAATGCCTGTTATACATTTATTGTAAGCCTTGTTCAAAAGAAGGTTTAAAGCAGTACTTATTAACTTCTTTCTCTTTTTTTAGTTTAATATATTTTTAACAGAGACGGTCTCACTGTGTTGCCCAAGCTGCTCTTGATCTCCTGGCCTCAATAAATCCTCCTGCCTCAGCCTTCCAAAATGCTAGGATTACAGGCATGAGACACCATGCTTGGCCAAGTTAATAATTTTTTGAAACAATCACAAATTTATTAACAATTTAGAAAGATGGTACAAAGAACAGTGTGCTGGTGAATGTTTAACAACTGGCTGTCCAGAGGGAAAAAGGCTGGAGCTGTAACATTTGCCAATTTCCATGGTGTAAATACTCCCACTACAGGCAATGTCATGCTGCCAACATGAGGTCACTGCATGTGGAGTTGGAAAGATGTAGAGCATAACAGACTTTAGCACACTACTGACACACATAACTTTCTTCCCTGAAACGTTTGAGGATAGGTTACCAACCTGATACATTACTCCCAAATACTAGAGGATGTAGTTCCTACAAATACAGACATTCCACAATTCCTTACAACCACAGGGAACCCTGAAAAATCAGGAAATTAACGTGAACACCATCTAATCCAGAGGCCTCATGCAAGTTTCACCAACAATGTCCTTGATAGTAAAAAAATTCCGGTTCAGGATCTCATGTTGTGTTTCGCGGTAAAGTGTCTCTAGACTCCCCTTAAACCTGAGCGGTTCCTCAGTTTGTTCTTGACTTGCATGGGCATGACATTTTTGAAGATGGCATATCAGTTAATTTATAGAAAGTTCCTCGATTTGGGTTTGACTGATGTTTCCTTACGATTTTATTTAGGTTTTGCATCGTTGGCAGGAATGCCACAGAAGCAATGTTGAGTTCTTCTGCTTGCATCCTCTTAGAAGAAGTAACTTTTTTTTTTTGAGATGGAGTCTAGCTCTGTCGCCCAAGCTGGCGTGCGGCAGTGTGATCTCGGCTCACTGCAACCTCTGCCTCCCAGGCTCAAGCGATTCTCCTGCCTCAGCCTCCCAAGTAGCTGGGATTACAGGTGCCTGCCACCACGCCCAGCTAATTTTTGTATTTTTAGTAGAGACGGGGTTTCACTGTGTTGGCCAGGGTGGTCTTGAACTCCTGACTTCGTGATCTGCCCACCTTGGCCTCCCAAAGTGCTGGGATTACAAGCGTGAGCCACTGTGCCTGGCCTAGATAGAGTAACTTAGATCCACCCATTTTTTATGATGTTCATTATTATTAAGTTTCTGTCTGTCTGACTTTTCCACTATGATGTTATTCTTTTTTCCTTTTGTAATTAGTAAGTATTGTGTAGAGAAGTACTTTGAAACTGCCTAAATACCCTATTTCTCCTGACATTTTTAAATTTTTTTTTTTAAGACAGAGTTTCACTCTTGTTGCCCAGGCTGGAATGCAGTGGCACAGTCTTGGCTCACTGCAACCTCCATCTCCCAGGTTCAAGTGATTCTCCTGCCTCGGCCTCCTGAGTAGCGGGGATTACAGGCTTGCACCACCACACCTGGCTAATTTTGTATTTTTAGTAGAGACGGGGTTTCGCCATGTTGGTCAGGCTGGTCTCAAACTCCTGACCTCAGGTGATCCGCCGCCTTGGCCTCCCAAAGTGGTGGGATTATAGGCGTGAGCCACCACGCCCAGCCCCTCCTGACATTTTCAATGTATTATTTTATTGACTTACATGTGTATAGACTCATGGCTTTCTACTTTATTCCACAAGTTTGAATCCATTATTATCATTACTTATTTTGATACCAAATTGACTCTGATTTGAACAGTGGGACGGAATTCTTTGAGTATTTCCTTACTTTCTAGCACAACATGTTTCAGATTCATCATGCACTGTCTCCACTCCAGCCTTGGAATCAGCCATGTTTCTGAGTTGTCCTGGTTCCCTGGACTCCTTGATAGAATCCTCGGTAGAGAATGGAATTGATTGATTGATTGATTGATTGAGATGGAGTCTCACTCTATCACCTAGGCTCGAATGCAGTGGTGTGATCTGGGCTCACTACAACCTCCACCTCCTGGGTTCAAGCGATTCTTCTGGCTCAGTCTTCTGAGTAGCAGGGACTACAGGTGCATGCCACCATGCCCGGCTAATTTTTGTATTTTTAGTAGAAATGAGGTTTCGCCATGTTGGCCAGGCTGGTCTCAAACTCCTGACCTCAAGTGATCCGCCTGCTTCAGCTTGCCAAATTGCTGGCATTATAGGCATGAGCCACTGTGCCCAGCCAAGAATGGAATTTAGAAACCAAGTTCTATGCTCATTTCTGATGTCACTGTTCCCAGGCCCCTGTGGACAGTGATAAGGAATGTACACACACACTTGCATGCACACATTGAAATCTACCTTTATTTCCATATTTAACCATCTATGTCTATTGAAAGCCATGAGTTCACACACAAATCTCCAATTTGAATTGGAACCAGGGTTTCTTAGCGATTTCTCCATTTCCATACTTGTCTCTTCCTTCTCCAATAATGCAGAATTAGGCTTATTTTAAAATTAAGACATAATTCACATACCATAAAAGTCACCTGTTTAAAGTATACCACATGGTGTTTTTTAGTATATTTGCAAGATTGTACAACCATCATCACTATCTAATTCCAGAATGTTTCCATTATCCCAAAAAGAAACCTCAAACCCATTAGCAATAACTCCCCAAATCTCTCCAGCCTAATTCACTAATCCCCCAGGAACCACCAATCTACTTCCTATGTAGTTGCATATTCTGGACACTGTAAATGGATCATATATGTGGGTCTTTTGTGTCTGCCTTCTGTTAGTATAATGTTTTCAAGGTTTATCCATGTTGTAGCCCGTGTCCTTACTTCATTCATTTTATAGCTGATTAACATTCCATTGTATTGATATATGATTATTTTGTTTATCCATTCATCAGTTGATAGACTTTTGAGTTGTTCCCACTTTCCAGCTATTATGAATAATGTTACTATGAGCATTCAGGTACGAGTTTTTATATGAACATGTTTTCAATTCTCTTGAGTATATACCTAGGAATGGAATTGCTGAGTCATATGGAAATTCCATTTTTAGCTTTTTGAGGAGATGGCAAAATGTTTTCCAAATCATGTGGCTGAATTATTTTGCTTTCTCACCAATAATGTATGACATGAGGGTTCCAATTTCTCCACATTTCCCCCGACACCTGTTATTGTCTGTCTTCTGATGATAGTTATTCTGGTGGGTGGGAAATGATATCTCATTGTGGTTTGGGTTTGCATCTTTTCACCTGTTTATTGGTCCTTTACATATCTTCTTGGGAGAAATGTCTGTTCAAATTCTTTGCCCGTTTTTAAATTGAGCTATTTGTATTTTACTGTTAAATTGTAAGAGTTTATTATATATTCTGAATACTAGACTCTTTCAGATATAGAATTTGCAAATATTTTCTTTCATTCTGTGGGTTATTTTTTCATTTTTATAATAGTGCCTTTGGAACATAAACGTTTTTAATTTTTGTTTTTTTCTTTTTTTGAGATAGGGTCTCACTCTGTCATTCAGGTTGCAGGGAATGGTGGGATCATGGCTTACTGCAGCCTTTGCCTCCCAGGAGGAAGCCATCCTCCCACTTTAGCCTTGAGAGACTGAGACCACAGGCACACGCCACCATGCCTGGATAATTTTTTGTATTTCTTGTGGTAGAGACAGGGTTTCACTATTTGCCCCAGCTGGTCTCAAACTCCTGCGCTCACTCAATCCATCCACCTCGGCCTCGCAAAGTGCTAGGATTATAGATGTGAGCTACTGAGCCCAAAAACATTTTTAATCTTCATGAAGTCATTTTTTTTTAATGTGTCACATCTGAGTAGCCATTGATTATTCCAAGGTCATAAAGATTTACACCTATGCTTTCTTCTAAGAATGTTATACTTTTAGCTCTTATGTTTAGGTCTTTGATCCATTTTGAGCTAATTTTGGTAAATTATGTCCAACTTACTTCTTCTAAATGTGGATATCCAGTTATTCCAGCACCATTTGTTGAAAAGACTATTCTTTCCCTCATTGAATTGTGTTAGCATCATTGTTGAAAATCAATTGACCATAAACGTATGAGTTTATTTCTGGGCTTCCTACTCTATTCAGTTAATCTATACTTATACCGGTGCCTCATGGTTTTGACTACTACAGCTCCTTGTGGTAAGTTTTGAAATTGGGAAGTGGGAGTTCTCCTATTTTATTCTTCTTTTCAAAATTGTTTTCCTATTCTGGATCCCTTGAATTTCCACATAAATTTTAAGATTAGCTTGTCAATTTCTGCAAAAATAAAGCCAGTTAGGTTTTCAATAGGAATTGCATTGAATTGGTAGATTAATTTGGGGTGTGTGGACCTTTTAACAACATTCAGTCTTCCAATCCGTAAACATAGGATATCTTTCCATTCATTTAGGTTTTCTTTAATTTCCTTCAACAATGTTTTATAGTTTTTAGAGTATACATTTTGCACGTCTTCTGCAAAATGTATTTGTATTTCCTATTTGTGATGCTATTACAAATGGAATTTTTTAAAATTTCATTTTGAGGTTGTTAATTTCTAGTATATAAAAATATAATTGATTTTATATATTGATCTTATATCCTCTGTCTTGCTGAACCTATTTATTAGCTATAATAATACATATGTGGGAGTGTCTGGGAATGTCTTCCTTAGGATATTTCGTATAAAAGATCATGTAATGTGCAAATAGAAATAGTTTTACATCTTCCTTTTCAATCTACATGACTTTCTTTGCCTTTCCTCTCCTTTCCTTTCCTGCCTCTTTCTTCTCTTCCTTTCTTGTTTTCTTTTTCCTAACTGCTCTTCTAGAACTTCCACAATAATGTGAATAGAAATGGCAATAATGTGGCTGGGCGTGGTGGCTCACTCCTGTAATCCCAGCACTTTGGGAGGCCGAGGCAGATGGATCACTTGAGGTCAGGAGTTCGAGACTAGCCTAGCCAACAGGGTGAAACCCTGTCTCTACTAAAAATACAAGAATTAGCCGGGCATGATGGTGGATGCGTGTAATCCCAGCTACTTGGGAGGCTGAGGCAGGAGAATCACTTGAACCCGGGAGGTAGAGATTGCAGTGCGCCAAGATCATGCCATTGCACTCTAGCTTGGGTGACAGAGTAGAAAAAAAAGAAGAGAAAGAAAGAAACAGAGAGAAAGAGAGAGGAAGGAAGGAAGGAAGGAAAGAAAGAAGAAAGGAAGGAAGGAGAAGAAGGAAGGGGTGGGCAATAATGAACATGCTTGTCTTGTTCCTCATCTTTGGGAGAACACTTTCAGTCTTTCATTATTATGATCTTAGCTCTGGCTTTTTTTTTTTTTTTTTTTTTTGGTGTTGCTCTTTATCAGATTTAGGAAGCTCCCTTCTAGTTCCCTAGTTTCCTGAATGTTTTGTTTGTTTGTTTGTGTTTGTTTTTGTTTTGTCGAGGCAGGGTCTCCATATGTTGCCCAAGCTGAACTTGAACCCCTGGGCCCAAGCAATCCTCTCATCTCAGCCTCCTGAGTAGTTGGTACTATAAGCACGTGCCACTGTGCCCAGCATCTTGAGTGTTCTTATCTTGAAAGTGTGTTGGATTTTGCTACTTTCTCTGTAGCTGTTGAGATGATCATATAGTTTTTGTCTTTTTCTATTAAAACAGTGTATCACATTAATTGAGTTTTGATATGTTGAACCAACTTTGCATTCCTGGAATACACCCCTCCTGGTTATGGTACATAATCCTTTTTTTATATTGCTGGATTTGGTTTGCTAGCTCTTTGTTCAGGAATTTTGCATCTATATTCATCAGGAATATTGGTCTATTTTGTTTCATTTTTCTTGTGATATCTTTGTCTGGTTTTGGTATTAGGGTAATACTGGCCTCAAAATATGAGTTGGGAAATATTCTCTCCCCTTCTATTTTTTGTAAGAGTTTGTGAAGAATTGGTGTTAATTCTTCTTTAAACATTTGACAGAATTCATCAGTGAAGCCATCTGCTCCTGGATTTTTTTTAATAAGAAATATTTTAAAGTATTAATTCAATCTCCTTACTTGTTATAGATCTATTTAGATTTTTTATTTCTTATTGAGTCAGTTTAGTAATGTGTGTCTTCCTAGGAGACTGTCCATTTCATTTAGATTATCTAATTTGTTGGTATACAATTGTTCATAATATTCCCACATATTACTTTTATTTCTTTTATTACTAATGCTGTCTTTTTCATTCATTGTTTTAGTAATTTGGGTCTTCTTTCTTTTTCTCTTGGTCAACCTAGATGAAGGTTTGTCAATTATGTTGATGTTTTCAAAGAAGTATCTTTTAATTTCATTAACTTTTCTCTATTATTTTTATAGCCTCAATTTTACTTATTTCTACTGCAATCTTTCTTATTTCCTTCCTTCTGCTTTCTTTGGATTTAGTTTCTCCTCCTCCTTCTCTTTCTTCCTCTCCCTCTTTTGTTTTCTTGAAGTGGAAGTTTAGGTTATTGACATGAGATTTTTCTTCATGTTTAATGTATACATTTACACCTATAAATGTCCTTCTAATCAACTGCTTTAGCTGCATACTATTAGTTTTAGTGCGTTGTGATTTTGTTTTCTTTCATCTCAAGGTATTTCCTAATTTCCTCTGTGATTTCTTTTTTGACTCATTGGCTATTTCAGAATGCATTGCTTAATTACCACATATGTGTGAATGTCCCAAATTTTCTTCTATTATTGATTTTTCGTTTTCTTCCATTGTGGTCAGAGAACATAATTTACAGTTTCAATCCTCTTACACTTATTGTGACTTTTGTTTGTTTGTTTATTTGTTTGTTTTTTGATACAGACTCTCACTCTATTGCCCAGACTGGAGTGCAGTGGCATGATCTCAACTCACCACAACCTCCGCCTCCCGGGTTCAAGCAATTCTCCTGCCTCAACCTCCCGAGTAGCTGGGACTACAGGCATGTGCCACAATGTCCGGCTAATTTTTGTATTTTTAGTAGAGACAGGGTTTCACTGTATTGGCCAGGCTGGTCTCAAACTCCTGACCTCGTGATCCACCCGCCTTGGCCTCCTAAAGTGCTGGGATTACAGGCATGAGCCACCGCACCCAGGTTTTTCTTTTCTTTTCTTTGTTTTTCATTTGTTCGTCATTTAGAGACAGGATCTTTCCCTGTCGCACAGGCTAGAGTACAGTGGCATGATCATAGCTCACCACAGCCTCAAACTCCTGGGCTTAAGCAGTTCCAACCTCCTGCGTGTCTAGGATTACAGCCACACACCACCACACCTGGCTAAATTTTCTTTTTTCTTTTTTTTTTTGAGATGGAGTCTCGCTCTTGTTGCCCAGGCTGGAATGCAATGGCACGATCTTGACTCACTGCAACCTCCACCTCCCAGGTTCAAGTGATTCTCCTGCCTCAGCCTCCCAAGTAGCTGGGATTACAGGCACCTGCCACCAAGCCTGGCTAATTTTTGTAATTTTAGTAGAGACGAAGTTTCACCATGTTGGCCAGGCTGGTCTCGAACTCCTGACCTCAGGTGATCCACCCGCCTCAGCCTCCCAAAGTGTTGGGATTACAGGCATGAGCCACCGTGCCCGGCCTACATTTTAAAAAAAAATTGTTGTGTAGAAAGTGTCTTGCTATGTTGCCTAGGCTGGTCTCAAATTCCTGGCTTCAAGCAGTCCTCCCACCTTGCCCTCTCAAAGCGGTGACTTGTCTTATGGCCTAACGTGTGGTCTATTCTGGAATGTGTCTTATGCGCCCTTGAGAAGAATTTCTATACTGCAATTGTTGGGTGGAGACTCCTATAGATGTCTATTTGGTCTAATTTGCTTTTTAGTGTTATTCAAGTCATCTGTTTCCTTGTTGATCCTCTAATTATTCTATCCATTGTTAAAAGTAGGGCTTTGAAGTCTTCAACTACCATTTTTGAATTGTCTATTTCTCCCTTCAAACTGGCAGCTGTTGCTTCACATATTTGGGGTCTACATTGTTAATGCATATATGTTTATAATTGATAGATCTTCTTAATGGATTGACTCTTTTCTCATTATAAAATGTCCTTTGTCTCTAGTAACGATTGTTGTCTTGAAGTCTAAAGTTTTGCTCTTGTTGCCCAGACTGGAGTGTAATGGCGTGATCTTGGCTCCCTGGAATCTCTGCCTCCCGGGTTCAAGCGATTCTCCTGCCTCAGCCTCCCGAGTAGCTGGGATTACAGGCATGCACCACCACACTTGGCTAATTTTGTATTTTTAGTAGAGATGGGGTTTCACCATGTTGGTCAGGCTGGTCTCAAACTCCCGACCTCAGGTGATCCGCCCATCTCGGCCTCCCAAAGTGTTAGGATGACAGGCGTGAGCCACCGCACCCAGTCCATTTTAACCATTTTTAAGTGGATAATTCAGTGGTATTAAATACTTTCATAATGTTGCGCAACCCTCACCACCATCCATCTCCATACTCTTTTCTTCTTGCAAAACTGAAACTCTACACCCATTAAACAATAACTCCCCATTCCCTTCTCCTCCCAACCCCTGGAACCACTAGCACTCCAGCCTGCTCGATGGAGTGAGACTGTGAAAAAAAAAAAAGAAGAAGAAGTTTATGGTGCATACCAGTATATCCACCACCTAGATTCTACCATCAATATTATATTATACTTGCTTTATTGCACATCTAATCATCCTTCTAACCATTCATCAACTCATCTTATTTTTTATGCAATTCAAAGGAAATTGCAGATACCAATACACTTCTCCTTAAATTATTTAGTATGCGTGTCATTACCTATTACACAATATTTGTTTACATTTTTTTCTTTTGAGGCAAAATTTACATACAAAGAAATGTACAAATTCTGGGTATACACTCCTCTTCTCTTAAAATTATCAAATCAGGCTTTCATTCCCACCATTCCACCAATGATCTCCATGTTAAATTCAATGGGCAATCTTTAGCCCTTGATTTACCTATGAAATAGAAGCAGCATTTGACCTGGTTGATCACTCCCTCCTTTCTTTCTTTGACTCCTAGAACACCATCTTTTTCTCTTATCTCATAGGTTACTTCTCAGGCGTTGGGGCTTTGAGGAGAGAGCAGAGGATGTGAAAAAACAAAGTGGAGAAGGGACAGTGAATGGTCTAGGGACAATTGCCTACCAGCATTGAAGGCTCATTGGAAGATCCCAGTTGAAATTTTAAAGTGAGGCCAAGCCAGGCGCAGTGGTTAATATCTATCATCCTAAAACTTTGGGTGGCAGAGGTGGGAGGTGGAGGCCAGCAGTTCGAGACCAGCCTGGACAACACAGTGAGACTCTGTCTCTACAACAAAAATAAAAATTAAAAAAAAACTAGGGACAGAGGTATATCTGCAGTCACAGCTACTCAGGAGGCTGAGATGGGAGAATCACTTAAGCCCAAAAAGTGGAGGCTGCAGTGAGCTATGATCCACCACTGCACTCCAGCCTGGACAACAGAACAAGACATTGTCTCAAAATATATATACCTAATATAATAAAAATAACCCCCTCTCAAAAATAATAAATAAAGTGTAGAGAACTGGTTTGTATCAAAGAGTTGGTGATTGTAATCATTGGGATTATTAAATATTGGAGAAGGCAAGGGATGAGGACACTGAGGGTCAAGGGGCCATGAAACTCTCATAGGAACACTGAGGGTGCCAATGTCCAAGGATTGTCAGAGTTTGAGAACTAAAGAGAATGGGCTAGAAAGATAGGAATTGGCAGGTAGAGAGCTGGATGCATGAAGCTGATATGATACTACGACTTATTGGTGAAAACAAAACGTGCTCATTGGAGCAAGGGGCTGAGGTTGAGTGGAGGTCGAGATCACTGGGGGAGCAGTGGGGAAGAACTGAGGGCCTGAGGTTTGGAGATCACCCACATGTGAAATCATCATGAATTAAGGCTGGAGTCAGGGGAGAAAGCAACGGTGAGCTGGGAGCCCAGACCAGTAAGAATGAGGGAGAATGAGCAAGAAGTTAGCAGAAAACAAGGACAAAGGCAAGGTGCAGTGGCTCACATCTGTAATCTCAGCACTTTGGGAGGGCAAGGCAGACAGATCACTTGCGGTCAGGAGTTCAAGACCAGCCTAGCCAACATGGCGAAGCCCTTGTCTCTACTAAAAATACAAAAAAAATTTGCTGGGCGTGGTGGTGCAGACCGGTAATCCTAGCTACTCAGGAGACTGAGGCAGGAGAATCGCTTGAACCCGGAAGGCGGAGATTGCAATGAGCCGAGATTGTACTACTTAACTCCAGCCTGGGTGACAGAGTGAGACTTTGTCTCAAACAAACAAACAAAAAAAAGACAAGGACAAGGAGGAGTGGGGGAATGTGTCATCTGATGACACGAGGGTCAAGCGGAGTGGTTTTAGGATAAGGGGAGAGAGAAGGGTCTGTACATGGCAGTACGGGAGCAAGGAAGGCACCTGCCCCACCTGCAGTGCCAGCACTGTGAGAAGAAAAGCAGCCTCTGCTGGAGAGGGCAGCAGGCCAGAGTCCCGGGGGGGCTGGGCTTCTGTGAGAGCCAGAGAGTGAAAGGACCTCGGAGAATTCAGCATGTCGGGATTCTTGCTGATAATGGAGGTGGACTCCAGAGGGCAGTGTGGAAGGTTAGCAGGGAGGGTGCAGGAAGGGGACTGAATAGAACGTGACAGAGCCTTTTGGAGATTTGCAAGCCCGATGTGATGCGTGACCTGGAAGTCTGGAATCCTGAGGTTATTGTGAACCAGGAGTATTAGGGGTAGCAAGGGCTGGGTGTCTGGGTCTCCCTCTACCTCTGAGGGCACATGATCACGCTCATGGCTTGTAGCCAAAGGAGAAGTGAGCTTAGGATGCTGTCCTCCATGCAGGCCCCCACTGAGAATGTTGCTTCTGGGAGGCACTGTGACACAACGCATGGTCCCCTCTTCACCCAAGATAACAAGGGTAGAAGACATAGGGCAGGGAGGTCTCTGTCCTCCCTCAAGGTTTCTTCTTGATCCTGAATAATACAGAAACTTTGCATTGACTGAGAAACTCTTACGCGCCAAGCACTATCTTCAGTGCTTTTTCCACACATTATCACCAAGCCTCATGCAATTCTATAGAGTAGACAATACTATCCCCTTTCTACAGATAAAGAAATCAAGGCAGGAAGGAAAACAGCAGAAGAGCCACAGGAAGTCGTCTCTCACCAAGGAGGAGTAAATGACTAACCCATGAAGCACTCAACAAATGGCGGCTCTTGCAAGAGCCATGTGGTCAAAATCCACCCAAAGCTACACCACCTCTGGACTTCTCAGTCACGTGAGCCAGGAAATGCCCTTTCTTTGTGGGTTCTGCCAGCTTGAGTGGAATTTTCCAACTCATAACCAAAATAAGATTCCTGACACAAACACTATTTTAATCTCCATTAGGCAGATGAAGAAAAAAATAAGTTGGTTGTTGGAAGATACACAGCTAAGATTTGAACACAGGTCTGTCCAACATGCTAGTCTATTCAAAAACACCCTCCCACCCTCCACTCAAAGTCCATGGGCTCAGGACCCTCTCTTATTTTGAGTTGCGTGTCTTCCTCCCAGGAGGACTCTGGAAAGGCCAAGACTGGACATTTTGGGAAAAATAGAGGGGCCAGTTTGGCAACCTCCTGTATTTGGGCTGATTTCACCATGGATAGCAGTTTAATGGATCACAGACCATGCTTGGGATGATTAATTTTTACACGGTCCAGTGGTCCAGACCTCAGGTCTGTGCTCCCTGGAATGTGACGAGCAGAGGACAGGTGGAGAAGTGTTCTCAGAAAGGCACATGCTGTCTCCAAGCTTTCAGTATCCAGGACAGCATGAGTTGAAGGAGGCAAAGGCCCAGGGATTTAATATTGAGAAAGCCAGAGGATGCCAGGTTACACACCTACAGTCTCCCCCTACCTCTGCCTACTCTCCTATATTTGCCAATTCTTTCTCCAAGTTTCTTTTTTCTTCTTCTTCTTTTTTTTTTTTTTTTTTTTTTGAGACTGAGTCTTGCTCTGTTGCCCAGCCTTGAGTTCAGTGGCACTATCTGGGCTTACTGCAATCTCCACCTCCCGGGTTCAAGCAAGTCTTCTGCCTCAGCCTCCCAAGTACCTGAAATTATAGGTGTGTGCCACCACACCAAGCTAATTTTTGTATTTTTAGTAGAGACAGGGTTTCGCCATGTTGGCCAGGCTGGTCTCAAACTCCAAATCTCAGGTAGTCCACCCACCTTGGCCTCCCGAAGTGGTGGGATTACAGGCGTGAGCCACCGCACCTGGCCTTCTTTATTTATTTTCTTCTTTTTCTACCTTTCCTCTTTCCACAATTGTTTATAAGAAATATACACAAGTGAGGCCAAGTGCAGAGGCTCACACCTGTAATTCCAGCACTTTAGGAGGCCAAGGCAGGCAGATGACTTGAAGCCAGGAGCTTGAGATCAGCCTGGCCAACATGGTGAAATCCCATCTCTACTAGAAATACAAAAATGATCGCAATGTGGTGACAGGCACCTGTAATCTCAGCTACTTGGGAGGCTGAGGTGCAACAATCACTTGAACCCAGGAGGTGGAGGTTACAGTGAGCTGAGATCGTGCCACTGCACTCCAGCCTGGGTGACAGAGAGAAACTCTGTCTTAAAAAAAAATAAAAAAGAAATAGGCCGGGCGCGGTGGCTCAAGCCTGTAATCCCAGCACTTTGGGAGGCCGAGACGGGCGGATCACGAGGTCAGGAGATCGAGACCATCCTGGCTAATATGGTGAAACCCAGTCTCTACTAAAGAATACAAAAAACTAGCCGGGCGACGAGGCGGGCGCCTGTAGTCCCAGCTACTTGGGAGGCGGAGGCAGCAGAATGGCGTGAACCTGGGAGGCGGAGCTTGCAGTGAGCTGAGATCCGGCCACCGCGCTCCAGCCTGGGCGACAGAGCCAGACTCCGTCTCAAAAAAAAAAAAAAAAAAAAAAAAAAAAATTTTAAAGGAAAAAACAAAAAAAGAAATATATTCAAGTGAAATACAAATACAAAAATCAAACATCAGGCATTAGGAGAGGGTAAACCATAAAGTAGGATCGAAAATATAGACTGAGGATGGAGATGGAATGCAGCACTACATGCCAAATGTGATATTTCACAGTAGCTATGGTTGAGCTTCCTGATGGCCAAAGCAAAAATGGAAAATAGAGTCAATTATGTAGTTCAGAATATCTGAGTAGTGTGGACAGACACAATCTGCTGTCAGAGGAAGCAAAAAGCTTTTTCCAGTACTTAGCCCCAAAAGAAAATTTTCATATGCTCTGTATGGGTGACACTGAATATTGTCATATAGTGTCCCAAGCCACAACCCAAATGCAAATACAGTAACAAGTTTCTTAATCCTATTTCCTGATGCATCCTTTGAAGGAAGCTAGCAGAATAGTCCCAAAATACAACTCAGTGAGAGTGTTTAGAAAGCCCAGAGTCAAATGCAACTTTCTAATGGCTTAGCTTAATCCCTCAGCATTTCCTAAACTGTGTCTCTCAGAACCCCAGAGTTGCACATGGCATTAAAAAGTGTTTTGTATGAAAAGAGTTCCACAGACAAATAAGTTAAAGTCAGGATTAAACAAAATCAAGCAGGTGTTTTAACTGCTGGATTTCTTAAAGCTTTTAATGCTCTAATGTCCATTGTGAATCTCCAAGGTCAAGTGAAGGATGTATTATTTCTCAAACTGGTTTGTCTATGGAACCCTCTTCTCCACCCAACTCCAGATTTTTTCAGAAGTACCTTTTAGATGCTCACAGAAAACTAGAGATGCATGAACCACAGTTTAAGAAATACTGGAGGAACAGATGAGCTCAATTCCTCCAGATAAAATGTCTCTCCGCCAGTTGTTTGATTAGAGTTGATCATCTATAGTTGAAGGCAGTAGTGGCTGACAAGGTCCAGACTTCAGACGTGTTGATTTGTCAGCCAAAGAGTATGTCACGCATCTTATTCATGCATCTACTCCCATGAATAAGTAATAACAACTCTTACCAAAACCCTTTTCTTCCAGGATTAACATTCTTAATCCAAACAATGAAGGATGGAGGGAAAGAGGTTATGGAGGGTAAAGACAAGAACGTCTCACAACAGGTGAGACATTTCTGCCAAGTGAGAGCCTGGTGTTCCACTGGAGCCTGGGCCATGTGCAAAGGTGGGATTCCTTTTGCCCACTAGCTTAGCCTTAAGCTGAGATCCAAGTTTGGCACCTGTGGGGAAAAGAAAGAGAGATCAGCCTGTTACTGTGTCTATATAGAAGGAAGTAGACATAGAAGACTCCATTTAGTTCTGTATTTGAGATGCTGTTAATCTGTGACCTTATCTCCAACCTTGTCCTTGCAAGAGACATGTGCTGTGGTGACTTAAGGTTAAAAGGATTTTGGGCGGTGCAGAATGTGCTTTGTTAAACAAGTGCCTAAAGGCTGCTTATGGTTAAAGGTCATCACCATTCTCTTTAATCTCAAGAAAGAGAAAAACATTTGTCTCCTGCCCCTCCCTGGGCAATGGAACATCTCCGGGTAATACCCATTGTGTGCCTTGCTTACTGAGTGAGGAGAAACCGCCTTTAGGAATAAGGTGGGACTTGCTGGAGCAATACTGCTAAAAGGTTTATGGAGATGTCGCATATACATCTCAAGGCACAGCATTTTCCTTTAAACTTATTCATATTACAAGGATTTTTTCATATGTCTTACTGCTGATTTCCTCCCTACAATAATCCTATTGTCCAGCCACTCCCTTATCCTTTTAATGACTAAGATAATTCTCAATAAATACTAAGGGAACTCAGAGGCCGGTGCCGGCGTGGGTCCTCTGTAAGCTGAGCGCCGGTCCCCTGGGCCCCGCTTTTCTTTCTCTACACTTTGTCTCTGTGTTTTATTCCTTTTCTCAAGTCT
>NW_016814761.1:2970014-2990324 GCF_001698545.2 Rhinopithecus bieti | reverse complement strand
AAAAAAAAAAAAAAAAAAAAAAAAAAAAAAAAAAGAAAGAAAGAAAGAAAGCCAAGCAGTCTAAAAGGAAATATTCAGAATTAACTCTCCTTCTCTGTGGGCTGTGAGATTACTGATTACTGATGTCTTTTTCTTTTTGTTCATCAGTAATCCCATTTTTTTTTATAATCAACATGTATTTTTTAACATAATTATTTTTAAACAACAGGAAACAAAAGACTGTTTAGGCTGGGCACGATGGCTCACACCTCCAATCCCAACACTTTGGGAGGCTGAGGCAGGTGGATCATCTGAGATCAGGAGTTCGAGGCCAACCTGGACAACATGGTGAACCACTAAAAATACAAAAAAATTTAGCTGGGCAGGGTGGCACACGCCTATAGTCCCAGGTATTCAAGCAGCTGAGGCAGGAGAATCGCTTGAACCCGGGAGGCAGAGGTTGCAGTGAGCCAAGATTGTGCCATTGCACTCCAGCCTGGGCAACAAGAGCGAAACTCCATCTCAAAAAAAAAAAAAAGACGGAAGATTTGAGTCCAGGGAGTGAGGTCAGTAGTAGTAATGGCCCCCCCGCCCCATTCACAAGCCTCTGTCATTTCATTGGCTCCCCAATAAGGAGACAGGACAGGTGTCCATTTCACAGATGGAGAAAACTGAGGCCCAGGGAGGTTAAGCAACTCGGCCACTGACTGCCTGTCGGTGGTGAGTTCAGAGCTCCAGCCCAGTGAGTGCCCTCCATCTCAAAAAAAAAAAAAAAAAAAAAAAGACAGTGTAGTTTTCCAACTTCCTGCAGTTTGTGCCTGAGGCATTCACTATCTCTGTCACATTGTCTTTCTCTATATACATTCATCATTTTCTCATTATTGTCATTTTGGTTCCAGATCCCATTCTTCTGTCTCCTTGGCAATATATCCTCAGACATGCAGATTCTTTGTAAGGGGTGGGAGCGGGGTGGGGGGCGGTGCAAATAGGGACAGTGTCTGCCATGCTCTAAGGAGCACAGAGGCGGGAATTCTGGGACAAGAGTGTGAGCTGAGATGGTTGCCAGTTAGCCCAAGGTAGAGAGGAGTGGAGGGCAACGCGGTGTTTGACTGGGACCTGGCTCGTGAAATTTCACTCCAACATGAGACTGTGCTTCTCAAGATGGAATGCATATGACCCCAGGGCTGTGAGAAGCCATAAGATGGAAGAAAATGCATTTCAAATGAAAAAAAAAAAAAAAAGCTTTATTCAACATTAATGAGTTCATATTTATACAGCAATTGAAACAAACAAATATGTTTTATATGGAGATTTGGAAGGATTCATGTATGCTTCGGGATTCTAATGTTGCAGTAAGCACAAACATAACATGGAGAAGAATGTGAAACCTAGATGAATTTAACATTTTAAGTCTCCAGAGACACTTTTTAATTCCCCTGGGATAGATCTGCTTCTGTCTACACCTCAGACTCTGACCATATTCACTCCTCTTCAAGAAGCACTGGCCGAATAGGTCACCAAAGTGTCTTATCTCATGTCCCTGGAAGAGATCAATTTCACCCAGGTCAGTTACAACCCAAAGTACATAAATTACTAAACCTCCTGTGAGCAGGTTGTAGTCGGGGGTGGAGGGCTGAAATAATCTTCCATAATTTCCTCAAGTGTTTATTTTATTTTATTTTATTTACTTTCTCCATTTTATTTTATTTACTTTTTTCTTAAATACACAGTGTCACTCTGTCACCCAGGCTGGAGTGCAGTGGTATATGATCTTGGCTCACGCAACTGCCACCTCCCAGGCTCAAGTTATCCTCCTTGGCCTCCCAAGTAGCTGGGACTACAGGTATGCACCACCACGCCTGGCTATTTTCTGTATTTTTAGTAGAGACAGGGTTGCACCTCGTTGCCCAGGCTGGTCTCGAACTTCTGAGCTCAAGCGATCCACCCGTCTCTGCTTCCCAAAGTGCTGGGATTACAGGCATGAGCCACTGCACCCGGACTCCATTTTATCAAATTTTAAAACTGAACTGCCATGAAGAAATTCTTGCCCAAGTTCACACAGCTGGTAAAGTGATGGGAGCCAGATTTCCAGCTATAGTCAATGCTGATGGTAGTTAAGGCAAGGCACTGTTAAGAAACAAAGCTGTTCCTAAGCCAAGATGGTAGGAGGGAGACAAAGGAAGGAATGCACTGTTAACAGTGGTCATTTCTTAGAGGTTGCAATGAAAGGAACTTTCACATTCTACTTTATCTATTTCTGTAATACTTGGATTGTTACAGCCAATATGTTTTCTTAATGATGGTTGCCCAATGATGTCAAAGGTTATTTTTTAGGCTCTAACCCAAATAACTTCCCTTGGTCTGATTTCAACCTCACTCAGCTACCTTCTTGCAGTTTGATTTCTCATTAAGCTGGCTAGAGAGAGGCATTGGCCGGCCGGGTGAAGTGGCTCACGCCTGTAATCCCAGCATTTTGGGAGGCTGAGGCAGGCGGATCACCTGAGGTCAGGAGTTCAAGACCAATCTGGCCAACATGGTGAAAGCCTGTCTCTACTAAAAATACAAAATTAGCTGGGTGTGGTGACACACACCTGTAGTCCCAGCTACTCAGGAGCCTGAGACAGAAGAATCGCTTGAGCCGAGACGGTGTCACTGCACTCCAGCCTGGGCAAGACAGAGCAAGACTCCATATCAAAAAAAAAAAAAAAAAAAAGAGGGAGAGAGGGGCACTGGCCAAGCTATCATCACTGTGTGGCCCACCTGATTTTCTATTCTTATTATAAATGAATGTGGCTCAACACATTTTTCTCCTCTCATCCCTAACCCATCCTAGGGTCTCGCAAACAGAAAAGAACATTATGCAATGCAAATCAAAGCAGAGAAAACACAGAATCTCTTCTAGCATCGTAACACACAGGCATTAGGTCACTCTTGGCTGTGTACGAAGTCTGGTTGTCTCATCAATGCCTGAGCCTTTGTCAGAGAGCAAGTAAAGGCTTCTTTTCTTCATCCATTGCTGTGTTACATAGAGGTCTTTCACTTGCAAAGGACAGAAGTCCAATGTGAACTGACTTAAGAATAAAAATCAGGGTAGATTTTATAGGTTAATATCCTTGAAAAAAATCCAATGCTAGGGGCCCTGCTTCAGGTGTGGCTGGATCTAGGTGTTCAAATAACATCATCAGGCCCTTGTCTGATTCTTTTCTCATTTTTCTTTTGTGCTGACCTTACTCTTGAGCAGGTTCTCTGCACGCTGTGGTCCTGGCAGCCCCAGGGTTCCATCCTCTAACTTGGAAACCCAGCAGAAAGAGAAACTTCTCAAGAGTCCCAACAGAAGTCTCAGAATTGACTCTCATTGGCTTGGCTTAGATTACATGCCTCTGCCCAAACCAATGGCTGCAGCCAGCAGAGCAGAGCGTGCTAACTGACCTGTCCTGAATTGCATCAGGTCCCCACTTCCAGAGAGCTGGAGCCAGAGATCACCCTCACCATGAGCACACAGAATGACAGTGGGAGGCAGTGGTTGTGCAAAGTGAAAACAGAGAACTGTTACCCAAAAAAGGGGAAAGAATGCTAGGCATGGGGGAAAAAACATGCCCAGTACTAGATTCAAGGCCCCCTTCAGCTTGATCTGGGGGAAAACGTGATATAGATGTGTATCTATACCTTAGTGTCTGAGACAGGTCTCAGTTAATTTAGAAAGTTTCTATTTTGCCAAGGTTGAGGACACGCGTCCATGACACAGCCTCAGGAGGTCCTGAAGACATGTGCCCAAGATGGACAGAGCACAGCTTGGTTTCATACATTTTAGAGGGACATGAGATGTCAATCAACATATGCAAAATGAACATTGGTTCCATCTGGAAAGGTGGGGCAACTTGAAGCAAAGGCCTGAAGACTTGAAGCGAGGAAGAGGCTTCAGGTCATAGGTAGATAAGAATGGTTGCATTTTTTTGAGCTTCTGATTAGCCTCTCCAAAGAAGGCAATCAGATATGCATTTGTCTCTGTGAGCCGAGGGGTGACTTTGAATAGAATGGGAGGCAGTTTGGCCCTAAGCAGTTTCCAGCTTGACTTTCCCCTTCGGCTTAGTGATTTTGGGGCCCCACGATTTATTTATTTATTTATTTTTATTATTTTTATTTATTTATTTATTATTATACTTTAAGTTCTAGGGTACATGTGCACAATGTGCAGGTTTGTTACATATGTATACACGTGCCACGTTGGTGTGCTGCACCCGTTAACTCGTCATTTACATTAGGTATATCTTCTAATGCTATCCTTCCCCTCTCCCTCCACCCCACAACAGGCCCCAGTGTGTGATGCTCCCCATTCTGTGTCCAAGTGTTCTCATTGTTCAATTCCCACCTATGAGTGAGAACATGCGGTACCAACCAGAACAGAGACACAGACCAGTGAAACAGAACAGACCCCTCAGAAATAATACCTCACATCTACAACCATCTGATCTTTGACAAACCTGACAACAAGAAGAAATGGGGAAAGGATTCCCTACTTAATAAATGGTGCTGGGAAAACTGGCTAGCCAGATGTAGAAAGCTGAAACTGGATTCCTTCCTTACACCTTATACAAAGATTTATTTTCCTTTAACAGAGATAACTGTTGGTCTAGCTACAGGTTGAGAAGAAATGGGATGGGATGGTGAGAGAACTGAATTTCAGAGACAATGGGGAGGGGTGAGGCAGGAGTTACCCATCCCACAAGGGAGGGAGCCTCTGTGGGGCTGGCAACTCCAGGACACAGAAGGTGGCCTGCAGTGCCAGCAACTGGTGTAAGGGAAAGAGCTGAATCAGAGGCACAGGACTCTGTGTGGCCCTTGGCAGGTGACATGAGCACCAAAGGATCCTTCACACAGGCTTCTGAGTTCAGAGTGGCCCGAATGAAACATTTGTTTGAGGGAGTGCATGTGCCCCACCATCTGCCCTTCAGGGCAAAGTAAGGAAATCACGTTTTCCTAACTGCTGTGCTGCTAATATCTGCCTGTCCCCACGTGAGTCCTGTTAGCCTATGTCACCTGGCTGGGGCCAGTTGCATCTAAACAAACCAATGAAATTGATTCAATCAGACCTTGGACGCTGGTAGATTCCACAAGTTCCTGCCCCATGGAAGGGCCCTCGGCAGGCAGCCAGCAGCCTACCCTGACCACACCCTGCCCTTGTTTCCCAGCCTTCCCTACAAGGCTGTATCAGGGTTCTGGGAAATGAGGGCTGGGGACCCCGGGAACAGGGCTTGGCTTAGAGTAGGCCCAAATGAATGGCAGCTATTCTTATTACTACTGGATACGCAGCATGCCTAGCACACAACAGGACACCTGTGATTAGGCACATGAAGTGTGCAGCAGGGCACCGATTGGAGGCTCATACACCTGTAACTGTGAATACAACAGCTGTGACTCTAAGGAAATGAATACAGTAGCAGGTGCCAAACACCTGTGCGCTGTATGTGGTTTTGTTTTTCTGCGTTGGGCTGGGCTTTGTGCTCCTTCCACTCACTTTTCTACCTCTCCCCTCCTATTCCCAAGGCCACTTGCCTGTAAATGTGTTCCAAGCTCAAACAAACTTTGTTCCACTCATCCTGACATCCAAAAGGTTGTGTCTGAGAAAGCAGGGTCCCCCAATCCACCTATGTCCGACTCACAGGGCTGTCTGTTAATTGTGCAGATTTGTAGATGCCAGTGAGCCGAGATCGCGCCACTGCACTCCAACCTGGGTGAGAGAAAGAGACTCCATCTCAAAAAAAAAAAAAAAAAAAAAAGTTAAATAAAAAAATAAATAAATAAAAGGTTCAGGGACCTGGGAAGTGGGGGTGAGAGAGTTGGATTCTGATGCATCCCAAAGCTTGAACCACCCACCAGGCACTTGGCCCCAACAGGAAAGTCCTGATTCACTAGACCCTGCCCACTTTGCCCTCCTATCAGGCAATTCAAAGTCTCCAGACCCGCAAGTTACTGATTAACCCTAGGTTTTGAGAAAATAAATAATAATAACTGAAGGGACAACGTAAGCCAAGAAACAAGCTGGGCAGCTCTGAGAGAGAGGAGTGTCAGACAGCTGTTGTCAACAGGCACCTGGCCAGAGTGAAAAGGAGAGGCAGACTCCATCCAAGTCCCAGCGGCGCCAGCTGACAGTCTCTGCCAATGCCCAGGTGCTGAGCGACAGTTTCCCACCGGTCCCTGTGCCCAGAATGGCCTGCACCAAGACCCTGCAACAGCCCCAGCCCATCTCCGCAGGAGCCACCACAACCACCACCGCTGTGGCTCCCGCTGGGGGTCACCCTGGCTCCACAGAATGTGACCTGGAGTGTCTGGGTGCCGGGAGCCTACAGCTGTCCCCGTTCGCCCAAGCTGCTCGGCCTGCCATCATTTGCCTTCTGCGCCAGTCTGCCGTGAAGCTCCTGGCTGTGGCGTGCAGGACAAACACCTGGTCCGTCACCTCCCACTGTGCCCCCGGCAAGGTCACGCCCGTCCCCCCTGGGGGCCTCATCTGCAGCCCTGCGCGACCACTGAGGCGGTGGTGAAGCAGCTGGCCCAGCCAGGCACAGAGGTGCCGCTCTGTCCTCAGGGGCTGGCGGGTCCTGCCGACTTGGCAGCAGGGTACCCCAGCTTGGTGGGAGAAGATGGACAGGATGAAGTTAGTGCAAACCACGTGGCAGCCCGACGCCTGGCCGCACACCTACTCCTGCTGGCTTTGCTCATCATCCTCATCGGGCCCTTCATCTACCCGGGTGTCTTACGATGGGTGCTCACCTTCATCATCGTCCTGGCCCTGCTGATGTCCACCCTCTTCTGCTGCCTCCCCAGCAGCCGGGGCAGCTGCTGGCCCTCCTCCAGGACTCTCTTCTGCAGAGAGCAGAAACACAGCCACATCTCTTCCATTGCCTGAGGGCCCTCTGATAAGGCTGTGCCTGCAGCCTTTCTGCCCTTGGGCCCCCGGACTTCCACAACGAACAGGGTAAGGGGTTGCGGACTAAGACTGGCTCCTTTGGGAAATCACATGCCAGTGGGACTTGCAAGCCAAAGCCGAGATGGCCAGCCTGGGTCAAGAATTACACACTTGGATGACAGGCTTGCACTTGCCCTTGGGATAGCACAGCTAAACTGCTGGGGTCTAGGGGAGCAGACACAAACTACTTGAACATGACAAGATGGGGGAAGTTCCTGTTCCTCTTATGCCAATGTTCCTGGTTTTTCTTTCTATAACTTGATGAAAGTATTGCAGTATTGATGCTATTGTAGAATAGAACTGGAATTCCTTTTTTTTTTTGCAATGTATGTAGTTGGTTTTGTTTTCTTGTTTTCCTTTGGTTTTTTTGTGTTGGGGGCAGCAGCTGGTTCACATTTCCCATTGTTACACATTTTCCCTCCTGGGAGCTTGGAGTCCATGGGGAGGTCCCACTGTGCTTTCTCTAACACTGTGCATCTCATGCCCAGCCTAGCCTCAGCAAGTGTCCTGGTTGTTTGGGTCTCCCATGGAGTTGAACCTAGGGTTGAGGAGACAAAATGTGGGTTAAGGGATGGTGTTTCTGAAGCCGCAGCAGGAGTCCCACATTTAGCTGGCAGAGTTGGGGAGGGGAGGAGAGGGCAGGGTTTGGGGCTCCCAGCATCCTCACTAAGAGCTCCCCACTCCGTGCCACCAGGCCCTGACTCAGCAGCAAAACTCGGGGTTACAAGGACTGCAGTCCACATACAGGCGGGGCCAGCTGCCCACGTATTGCTCAGGCCCACACGTTAGAAATAGATCTTTATGGATGTTACTTTCTTTGTTATTGCATCTCAAGTCCTAGTTGAGCTTTTGTCATAAAGATAAGAGGCCCCATAAATGCAACGGTCTTCACCAATAACCCCACCTTTCCCACCTCACCCTGCAAGTCACAAAGGTTTTTTGTGCCTTCTCTCCACCGTGTCTACTTCTTAACACAGGGGAGGCATTGGCTAGAGGAAATGGCTTTCCATGGTTGCCAGGGGCAGGCCTCAGCTGGGGTTTATGTGGGAGGGTAGATGAGCAGAGGGTGGGAGGAGACATACTATTTCCTTCTAAAGGCCCCATAAATGGGAAACAGACTTGAAACCTCAGAGGAGTGCTGTTGTCTCAGGACAAGTCCAAACCCATGCCATTGGCCCTAATGGCGACTGGTGCTGAGAGACTATGAGTGTGTGTGGGCATGCACAGACCCACGGCTTAAAGCCAGACCAAGTGGGCCTGAAGAACACCATGTCTCCCAAGCTGAAGAGGGTCACTGGGCATTTCCTGAGCTGGCCCCAGGCATGTCAGTTTGGGATAGCTGCCAGTGGGATAGGCAAGGAACATTCCCTTCCAACTCAGTTCTCCACTCCTATGTGATCTGTCATATTTCTCAGAACCTTCACCAAGATCAAAACCTCCCCCCAAGGTTTCAGTTGCTAATGATACCATTTCTACCATAATAATGGTGGATACTTGTTTATCCAGTACTTACTCTGTGCTGAGTACTGCACTAACTGCTTTCCATGCACTATCTAGTTTATCTTCACAATAACCTTATGAAGTACAGGCCATTATGATCTCTCTCTTGCAGAGGAGGAGCTTGAGGATCAGAGAGGTGAATTCGCCTGCCTAAGGTTGCACAGTCAATGCCTGAGCTCCCTCAAGATAAACCAGGGCTCCTTCCGCCTCATGATGCTGCCTCCTTTGTGTGCAACTCCAAAATAAGTGGGAATCTGGTCACCACATGAGGGTTTTTGAGAAGTGCATGGAGAACAGGAAACTAATTTCAGGAGCCTCCAAATTCCAGCAGTCAGCTGCTCAGAGAGGCCGGAGAATTTTAGAATCTGTGATCCATGCTAAAGAAAAGAGAAGAGAATGATAGGCCAGGCACGGTGGCTCACCCCTGTAATCCCAACACTTTGGGAGGCTGAGGCAGGTGGATCACTTGAGGTCAGGAGTTCAAGACCAGCCTGGCCAACATGGTAGAACCCCATCTCTACTGAAAATACAAAAAAATTAACCGGGCATGGTGGTGGGCACCTGCAATCCCAGCTACCCAGGAGGCTGAGGCAGGAGAATTATTTGAGCCCGGGAGGCGGAGGTTGCAGTGAGTTGAGATCATCCCATTGCACTCCAGCCTGGGTGACAAAGCAAGACTCTATCTCAAAAAAAATTTTTTTTAATAAAAAAAAAGAAAAGAGAATGATAAAAATAGAATGGCTCTCCTGCAGACTTCTACTACCCTGCTGTAGCCTCCTCTGCAGTGAGTTAGGCCAGCAGGAACATTGGAGTCCCAGGTTTGAGACCTCACCTGCCCCATTGTTGCCCTTAAGTAGGTCTCTTTACTTCCCTGAATCTTACATTGTGAAAATCAGAAAATAGTGAGATTTGTAATAGTGATTTATAACAGTGAGATTTCCTGTCATCATTCCTGGCATGTGATAGTTCCCCAACCAATGTGCCCTCCGTCCCCCTGGGTAAAGGTGTTCAGACACTGCAATCACCAGCCTTTTAGAAGCTCAGCTGGTCTCAGTCATCCTCTGGCCCTGGCAGCATGGGAACAGAGAGCACCAGAGGCCAGAATCAACCCAGTCTGCCCTGGAAGAGAGCAGAGGAAACAGACATAGCAGAGGAAATTGACATCCTGCAAAAGAATGTGATTGGAAGAAACCAGAGAGCCAGCCCGGGGCTCAAATCCAAACTCTGACCCGGTGTGCAACAGGAGGGAGATACAGAACTTCTCCGAGCCTTAGTTTGGTCACCTGTAAAGTGGCAGGTGGGGGATACACTCTTCCCAGGGCCTCCATGAGGATTCAGGGTGCTGCTGGATGCGCATCCACTGTCTAGTGGACTGCTTTTATCAGCCACCATTGGCCTTCTTGGGTAAATGGGTTTCTCGGGGCCTGTTCAGCTTGACAGCCAGCAGGGGGCAGCCAGTCGAGTGTGGAGCATTGTCCAGGGCAGGCCAGTCTGGCGGTGAAGTCTGAGCCTAGGTCCTAGGGGGAGGTCCTAATGATGAAAAGAAATTACAGGGAGAGGCCAAATTTCATTCCCATCAGGCCCATCTCCCCGTGCAGCAGCCTTGGAGGTAGACATACTGGCTTGAATTCCAGTTATCCACCTAGGAGTCCCTTGGTCTTTCTACGTCTCAGGTTCTTACCCATGAAACTGAGGTTATGATACATACCTCCTAGGGTTGCTGGGGAATCAGTGAAATAATCCAAGGTTGAGCACTAAGGAGATAAAGAAGGGAGGGGAAGACAGGGAGAGACAGAGAGATGGGACTGAGTTCTAGAAATCCCTAATGGGAATGATGAGAACAGACATTGAATAAACCTGGGCACTAGAATTCACCTTTTCCATGATCAGCCTCAGCACCAGCAGCATCCTCAACAATATGATAATAACAATAATTGTTGACATTATCTAAATGCACCCTGCAATGTGTATTGCATATATTATCACATATGCTATAAAGGAGGTACTCTTATTGTTCTCAAATTATCAGTGAGGACTTTGAGGCACAGAGAGGTGAAGGAACATGCCCAAAGTTACACAGTGAGATGGTGGTGGGGCCAAGGATAGACTGTAGGAATTTAACTCCAGAGTCTGGGCTTTGAGTCTCTTTGCTGTACCAGATGGAACATTCCAGCACATCATAAGTGATCAAGTTATGTGGGTCCCCCGCCCCTAAGACTTAAGAATTAAGAAGCGCTGGCATCCTCTCATTCAGTGACAGCTTCCTGATTTAGTGAGTGCCTGGGACAGAGGGTTGTGGGAATCTACCTGTCCCATCTCCCAGAGCTACTTCCTTGCCTCACTTGATTTATTGCTGGGGCCTCCTGTTCACTGTTGGAACCCCTTTTCAAATGACTGGAGGAAGTTTTTCAAGCTTTCCTAAAACAAATAATTCTTTATCTGTGGCAAAGCAGAGCTGTTCTGGGAAGGAAGGACTTTCCTGCAATTTCTCTGGCTGTGGGAACAGCACTGAGCTCATTAAAAACAGAAGTCAGATCCAAGTTCTTGAATGTGCCTGGAGGTGTTCTCACGAACTTTATATTTTTGTTAGAGCATCTTGAAATCACTTTTTTAAAGTGGGGGAGGGTGTATCTCTGGGAGCACTCCACAGAGTAGAGAACTCTCTGGAGAATTCAAAACACCATGGAGGCTGGGCGCAGTGGCTCACATCTGTAATCCCAGCACTTTGGGAGGCTGAGGTGGGCGGATCACCTGAGGTCAGGAGTTTGAAACCAGCCTGGCCAACGTGGTGAAACCCCGTCTCTACTAAAAATACAAAAATCAGCCAGGCATGGTGGCATGAACCTGTAATCTGAGCAACTTGGGAGGCTGAGGCAGGAGAATAGCTTGAACCTGGGAGGTGGAGGTTACAGTGAGCCAAGATAGTGCCACTGCACTCGAATTTGGGTGACGGAGCAAGACTCAGTCTCAAACAAACAAACAAATGAACAACAACAACAAAAAAACCCACACCATGGAATCTAGAATCCACCCATTCTTTTATTCAACAAATACTTCTTGAGATTCTGCTCTGTGCCAGGTCCTGAGCAGGATATGCAATCTTATTTGATGAGGCAGAGAAATTAATAGACGCTAAGCACCTGTTACAGGTGGAATTGTGTTCCCCCAAAAAAGATATGTTGGAGTGCTAACCCCTAGGGTGTGACCTTCTTTGGAAACGGGGTTTTTACAGAGGTAATTGAGTTAAAATAAGGTCATTAGGGTGGGTGCTAATCCACTATAACTGATGTCCTTACAAAGAGGGGACATTTGGACACAGACACACATGTATAGAGCGAAGATGGTGCAAAGACACAGGGAGAAGGCCATGTAAAGATGGAGACAGAGGCCGGGCGCAGTGGCTCAAGCCTGTAATCCCAGCACTTTGGGAGGCCGAGACGGGTGGATCACGAGGTCAGGAGATCGAGACCATCCTGGCTAACAAGGTGAAACCCCGTCTCTACTAAAAAATACAAAAAACTAGCCGGGCGAGGTGGTGGGCACCTGTAGTCCCAGCTACTCGGGAGGCTGAGGCAGGAGAATGGCGTAAACCTGAGAGGCGGAGCTTGCAGTGAGCTGAGATCCAGCCACTGCACTCCAGCCTGGGCGACACAGCGAGACTCTGTCTCAAAGAAAAAAAAAAAAAGGTGGAGGCAGAGATCAGGGTGATGAATCTGCAGGCCCGAGGGTGAGAGAAAT
Organism: Rhinopithecus bieti; assembly: GCF_001698545.2. NCBI lineage: Eukaryota > Metazoa > Chordata > Mammalia > Primates > Cercopithecidae > Rhinopithecus > Rhinopithecus bieti. Next base: position 2,978,143 of record NW_016814761.1, on the reverse strand, counting down.
TGCCAGGAAAACACTAGAAGTGAGGAGAGACCCGGAACAGATTGTGTCTCAGCCCTCAGCAAGAACCAACCCTGTTGACACCTTGACCTTGCACTCCTAATCTCCAGAACTGTGTGAGACCACACATTTCTCTTGATCAAGCCAGTCAGTGGCACCTTAGGAGGGTGGCCACCCTAGAAAGTCAATAGAGCACCTCTTCTGTGCCCGTGCTTGCACTGTGCCCATCAACCCGAGCTACTTCAAGTTCAGCTGAGTAACTCGCCCAGAGTCTTACAGCAGGTAAGCAGCAGTGTCAGCCTCAGAATCATGTCTGGTTGACTCCCTAAACCAGGTCATATTTTCTTTTCCCATTGTGTGGATGGAAAAATCAATGCTCAGAGAAGCCCTGTGTTTACCCTCCAAATGCCCAAGACATTGTAGATGGAGTAAGAATCAGAGCCTACAGCTCCTGAATGATCCTTAGTCTGCATCTCTGCCCAATGTGCAGTCAGACGGCAAGCATAAGAATTGCTGAATTATTATCCATTTCACAGACAAAAGAGTTAAAACCCAGGAAGGTAAGGCATTTGCCCAAGGTCACAAGCCAGCGGGTGAGGTCCTAGAATTTAACCTGACTGACTCCAGGGCTACATCTGCACTTTCCACTCTCCCCGGTTTCTCTCAGCAGCCTGTCTGCAGTGAGAAGCAGGCCAGCTTCTCTTTTAGGACACTGAGGTACCCACTGTAAGAGCCTGTTTGCTCAAGGAGGACAGGACTACAGTGGACATTTGTCTTCTCTTCTTTCCTTCAACTCTTGGATTGATTCAGCCACCCTCGCTCTCCCTATCTAAGGAAACTGCCCTATGTCTAATCTTGTTGAAGGGAGAGTCCCACCAGCAACCACTACACCAAGTGGGGCCCTGGTCCTCCCCCAACTCACCACCCCATTTCACCTGCAGCCATGACATGATCGAAGTCAGTACTCCTCAACCTTTTTGGCACCAGGAACTACATTTCATGGAAGACAATGTTTCCATGGACAGAGGGAAGGGGGGGCAGGATGGGGGGATGGTTTCAGGATGATTCAAGCGCATTACATTTATTATGCACTTTATTTCTATTTTATTACATTGTAATATATAATGAAATAATTCTACAACTCACCATCATGTAGAATCAGTGAGTGCCTCGAGCTTGTTTCCCTGCAACCAGACAGTCCCATCTAGGGATGGGAGACAGTGACAGATCATCAGGCATTAGATTCTCATAAGGAGCACGCAATCTAGATCCCTCGCATGCACAGTTCACAGTAAGGTTCATGGTCCTATGAGAATCTAATGCAGCTGCTGATCTGACAGGAGGTGGAGCTCAGGTGGTAATGTGAGCGATGGGGAGTGGCTATAAATACAGATGAAGCTTCACTCACTTGCCTGCCACTCACCTCCTGCTGTGCAGCCCAGTTCCCAATTATTAACCCCTGATCCAAGTTATTCCATTCAGATGCTCTTTTCCAGAACTTTGAATCTGGAGGCAGTGATGCAAGGAGAAATGAATGTTTGAAAGCGGCTGCAGCAGCTGCTGCAGCAAACCGGATCGTCCCCGTATCTGTGCTTCCCCTCTGGTTGATTCACTGAAGTCTCAGTTTCCTTCTCTACAATTAACTTTTTTTCTTCCAATAGCCTGAATCAGTTTCTATTGCTTGCAACCAATATCCCTGACTGAATATAGGAGCTGTCCAGGATCCTGGCTGCTGAAAAATCCCACCATGGGCCTCAGCCCTTTCAGAGGCCAGGCAAGAAGCAATGTCACAGGCCAGGTGGTCAGGAGCCCTCCTATCACACATTCCCACCCTCCTAAGAGCCAGACTGACCTTGTGGGGAGGCTGCCCTGATGTCAGGCCCAGCAGGGTGGTGCCCATGTTAGCTCTGCCTACAAGTGGGGTCAGACAGGAAACATGGAGTGGAGCTCAGGCCAGCACTGTTAGAGGAAGCCAGCCTCCACTCCATTGGCCTCATGATCCCCAGAAGAAACAAGCTCTAGTTCTCCAGACACCCAGCCAGAGCCCTTCACTGGAGTCAATCTGCAGAAGAAAACAGTCTGCAAAGTCACTGTAGATGCAGCAATTTCAAAGCAACTGCAGCTCATTGCACACCCGTGAAAGTGAGGGAAAGGGAAAAGAACAACAATATTAGTGGCCAATGCTCATGAGTGGTTCCCGCCTGCAGGTTCTGTTCTAAAAGCTTCCTGAACTAAACTTAACTCTTGTATTCTTCACGACAACCCCATGAGGTATGTGTGATGATTTATTGTGCTGGGCATTTTACACGTCTTCTCGTAGAATCAACACAAAACCCCTATCAGGCAGGAAACTGAGGCACAGAGAAGGTCAGAGAAGGTCAGCAATGTGCCTGAGTGGCAGGGCTGGGATGAGAAGCCAGGCAGGCCAGTCCGGCTCTAAAGACCCCTCTTAGTCCCCGTACCTACCACTCCCCTGCCACCCCATGTCATTCCCATCCTTCCTCACCTTCCACTACCCCCACCAGAACAAGCCAAGGAAAGAACAGAGCCCTCAGTCAAGACAGACCTGGGTTCAAAATCAACGTCTAGGGCCAGACGCAGTGGCTCACACCTGTAATCCTAGCACTTTGGGGCTGAGGTGGGTGGATCACCTGAGGTCAGGAGTTCAAGACCAGCCCGGCCAACATGGCAAAAGCCCCTCTCTACTAAAAATACACACAAAATTAGCTGGGCATGGTAGCAGGCACCTGTAATCCCAGTTATTTGGGGGGCTGAAGCAGGAGAATAGCTTGAACCCAGGAGGCAGAGGTTGCAGTGAGCCAAGATAGTGCCAGTGCATTCCAGGTTGGGTGACAGAGTGAGACTTTGTCTCAAAACAACAACAACAACAACAACAACAACAACAACAACAACAAAACCCAACATCTATCATTTACACTCTGTGTGAATTGGGTACGGTATGTGCTTCCCCTGAATTGGGAAATGTAGGCTTATCAGGCCTGCCTGATACAGATTTTATGGCAATCCGATTAGATGACATATACAACACCTGCACTGGTCTCAACACAGAGTGGGTGCCCTCCAGACCCATCAGCGTATTAGGTGCCTGGGAAGGTGTACAATTTAAGGGACACTCCTGACCACCCCCACCCCATCACCATCACACAACCTGGGGAAACAAGATCTACACATACTTACTAAAGTAAAAAAGCTGAATGAAACTTGAATAATCATGGAAGAGAGTATCTCTGGGAGGGGAAGGAGGTTCTGACTAGGAGAGGCTTCTGGGACACCGGTAATGTTGGTAATGTTCTATTTTTTTTTTTTTTCTTTGAGACAGAATATTGCTTTGTCACCCAGGCTGGAGTGCAGTGGTGCGATTATAGCTCACTGCATCCCTGAAATCCCAGGCTCAAGCAACCTTCCTGCCTCACTTTCCTAAGTAGCTGAGACTACAGGCATACACCACCACACCCAACTAACTTTTTGTTTTGTTTTGTTTTGTTTTAGTAAGGTTTTGCTGTGTTGTCCAGGTTGGTCTTGAACTCCTGGGATGAAGGGATTTTCCTGCCTCAGTCTCTCAAAAATGCTGGGATTACAGGCCTGAGCTACTGCACTGGGCCTCTTCTATTTTTTGACTTAGGTGGTAGTTACACAGGTGGGTGTTTACTGTATAATTATTTGTAAACAGTGCCTACATCCTCTATGTGATTTTCGGTATGTACATCATAGCTTTTAAAAAGTTACACCAAATATAACAACACTATAGGGTCTAAGAGTTTGGTCTGAGACTCTGGTGTCTGGTTCAATCTTTTTTTTTTTTTTTTTTGTCTTTTTTTTTTAGACAGAGTCTTGCTGTGTCACCAGGTTGGAGTGCAGTGATGTGAACTCAGCTCACTGCAACCACCACCTCCCGGATTCAAGCGATTCTCCTGCCTCAGCCTCCCGAATAGCTGGGACTACAGGTGCATGCCATCATGGCCAGCTAATTTTCGTATTTTTAGTAGAGATGAGGTTTCACCATGTTGACCAGGATGGTCTCGATCTCTTGACCTCATGATCCGCCCACCTCAGCCTCCCAAAGTGCTGAGCCACTGCACCTGGCCTGGTTCAATCTTATGCTGAGATGCCTGCTCTGTCCACACTTGCTGCACTGAGAGTTTCAGAGCTTTGTTAATTGCCCTGGAGAGAAAGTTTTCATCCAGCTCTGTTGGTCACTACTGCCTCCAGCATTGCCCTGCAGTAAGTTCATTCTCTACACTGCAGCCAGAAAGGGGCCTTCAGAAAAGAACAAATTTCAACCTTGTTTAAAACTGGTGGTTCTTCCTTGCCCTCAAGGTAAATTACACCCTCCTTAGCAAGGCCTCCAGGACCTGGCTTCTCCTTAATACTGGGCCTGATTTCTCCCTGCCTGCCTCCAGCATTTCTTAATAAAGTCATGCTGGCCAGACACAATGGCTCACATCTGTAATCCCAACACTTTGGGAGGCTGAGATGGGAAGATCACTTGAGTCCAGAAGTTTGAGACCAGCGTTGGCAAACCTAGTGAGACTCTGTCTCTACAAAAATATATAAAAATTAGCTGGTGTGGTGGTGTGCACCTGTAGTCTCAGCTGCTCAGGAGGCTGAGGCAGGAGGATCGTTTGAGCCCAGGAGGTAGAGGCTGCAGTGAGCCATGATTGTACCACTGCACTCCACCCTGGGCAACAGAGCAAGACCCTGTCTCAATAAATAAATAAATAAATAAATAACACTAAATGCAATGTGGTGTCCTAGATTGGTTTCTGGAACAGTAAAAGGACATTAATGGAAAACTGATAAATTCCATACTTTAGTTAACAGTAAGTACCAGTACCCAATACCAGTTTCTTTGTCTTGACAAATGTACCATATGTTTACATAAGATGCTAACACTGGGGAAAAACAGGGTGAAAGATATATGGTTCTTAGATAAGAACTCTTTAACTGTCTTTGCAGTCAATCTAAAATCCTTCCAAAATAAAAAGTTTACTAAATAAATAAACAAATAATTAAATCCTAACTCAACATTTTAGATGGCTGTGAGGCTGTCTAAAGCTAGGCTTTGACCTGAGGCCTATTTTCCTTCATTAAAAAGGAAAGATTAGCAAATGGTAGAGGAGTTTTAAAGATTCAATAGCATTAAACAATCCCAACAGAACAGGATTGAAGGGAATCGCTTTCTTACTGTGTGATTCAAGGTGATTTAATGCAAGTTCATGTACCAGGTAGAGACACTTCATGTACCACCAGTGCTATGGGTCTCACACATTAGAAAATATCAGACCAGGGGCAAGTGCAAAGCATTCTTAGATAAGAAGCAGGTAGAGGTCATGACCCAAACCTCTGTGTAAGAGATATGGCAGGAGACTACAAAATTACTACCTAACACATAAAAACATTGAGGGGTGTCCGGCCGCGGCGGCTCACGCCTGTAATCCCAGCACTTTGGGAGGCCAAGGCAAGCAGATAATTTGAGGTCAGGAGTTTGAGACCAGCCTGGCCAACATGACAAACGCCCCCCCTACTAAAAATACAAAAATTAGCCAAGCGTGGTGGCATGTACCTATAATCCCAGCTACTTGGGAGGCTGAGGCAGGAGAATCGGTTGTACTTAGGAGGCAGAAGTTGCAGCGAGCCAAGATGGCACCATTGCACTCCAGCCTGGGCAATAAAGCGAGACTTCGTCTCAAAAAAAAAGAGAAAAGAAAACAGTGAGGGGAATTATTAACCCAAATGGCTTTGACTACAAACCCCCAACACTTAGCTCTGCCAATTCCAGTTGATTGTCCAATTAACATAAAATTATTCAGTTCTTTGGGTCAAAGATGACTTGGAAACACAATCAAAAGACTGCTAAGCAATGTCACATTCATGGTAGCCACACATCGTCCGAAGTTACCTCCACCCTGGCCTTCCTCTAAGGGAGTGTCCAATCCCTCCCCAGGGGAGCTCAGTTTATTTCTATAGAGTGTGGTAAGGAAAGAAGTGACCATGAATGGCCTCTGGCTCATTCAGTCTCCAGTTCAGCACAACAGCATCATAGGGATCCTCTATGGGAAAGAATATGGGCTGCCCTCAGTGATATCACTGCTAGAATTCAGTTCCACTCAACAAACACCCAGGCCAGGCCAGCCCTCACGTCGGTCCTAGGAGGAGAGACATCAACAGGACATAGCAAAGGAGGCTTCTCTCATTGAGGAACCAATATCCGCAACTCATCTAGATATCATTGAACTTGTATTGATATTCAGGTGTAAATATCAAGGGCAGGATAGCAGAATCAGTCAGACCCCGGTTCAAATCCTGATTCTGCCACCTTGTAGCTCAGTGATCCTGGCCAGGTTATTCCTCTCTGAGCCTGTTCCTTCCTCTGAGAAACAGGGCTAATAATCATATACACTGCATAGGGTTGAAGGATAGAAGGTATATATGGAAAGCACATGGAGCCAGCAACAAGGACAGTGCTCCCTAAGCAGTATTATGGTGATTTCTAGAATTTCCAGAAAAATTAAGTCCAATAATTTAGTTGTTCCAAACCTGACTGATGATCAGAATCACCAGGGGAGCATGTTAAAAATACAAATTCCTAGGCTCCCACATCCCTGAGAAATTCTGAACGGAGTAGGGACAAGGGAGGACCCAGTAACCTCTGTTTCCATTATATGCTCTTGTGCCTAGCCATAATAGGTGCTCAACAAATACAGGACTCTTTCTGGCCTGGATTATTGCAATAGCTTCCTAACCAGCTTCCTCTGTCCACTCTTGTCTCTCTACCCTCCACACAGCAGCCAATGGGATCTTTTTAAAAGGTGAGGTCATGTCAATTCACCGCCCTCAACCCTCTACAACTCTCCATCCACACCCCTAACTGAGTAGACTAGGCCCTACATCAGTGGCTCCTGGCCCTGCCCACACATTTGAAATACCTGTGAGCCACTAGCAAAGACATAGAATCAACCTAAATGCTCATTAATGACAGATTGGAGAAAGAAAATGTGTTACATATATACCATGGAATACTATGCAGTCATAAAAAAGAATGAGATCACCTCTTCTGCAGGAATATGGATGTAGCTGGAGGCTATTATCCTTAGCAAACTAATGCAGGAACAGAAAAGCAAATACCTCATGTTCTCACTTATAAGTGGGAGCTAAATGATGAGAACTCATGAACACAGAAAAGGGAATAATAGATGCTGGGACCTATTTGAGGGTGGAGGTTGGGAGGAAGGAGAGGAGCAGAAAAAACAACAATTGGGTACTAGGCTTAATACCTGGGTGATGAAATAAACTGTACAACAGATCCCCTGTGACACAAGTTTACCTGTATGACAAACCTGCACATGTACCCCTAAACCTAAAACCTTTTAAAATATTTTAAAATTAAAAAAAAATTTTTTTTGGCCCGGCGCGGTGGCTCAAGCCTGTATTCCCAGCATTTTGGGAGGGCGAGACGGGCAGATCACGAGGTCAGGAGATCAAGACCATCCTGGCTAACACGGTGAAACCTCGTCTCTACTAAAAAATACAAAAAACTAGCCGGGCCAGGTGGTGGGCGCCTGTAGTCCCAGCTACTCCGGAGGCTGAGGCAGGAGACTGGCGTAAACCTGGGAGGCGGAGCTTGCAGTGAGCTGAGATCTGGCCACTGCACTCCAGCCTGCGCGACAGAGCGAGACTTTGTCTCAAAAAAATAAATACATAAAAATAAAATAAATAAAAAAATAAATAAGTAAGTAAATAAATAAATAAAATTTTTTTTTTGAGCCAGAGTCTTGCTTTATCGCCCAGGCTAGAGTCCAGTGGTACAAACATGGCTCACTGCAACCTCTGCCCTCCACGGAGCTGGGACTACAGGCTTGCCCTACTATGCCTGGCTAATTTTTCTATTTTTTGTAGAGATGGGGTTTCACCATGTTTCCCAGGCTGGTCTCAAACTCCTAGGCTAAAGTGACTCACCTGTCTTGGCCTCCCAAAGTGCTGGGATTACAGGCGGGAGGCAGAGGTTGCAGTGAGCTGAGATCAGGCCACTGCACTCCTGCGGTGAGCCACAGCAGCCAGCCCTCATCAGCATTTCTAAAAAGCTCACAGTGATATGACCCCCACTACCTGTC
>NW_016814761.1:2966899-2969979 GCF_001698545.2 Rhinopithecus bieti | reverse complement strand
GAAACCTCGTCTCTACTAAAAAATACAAAAAACTAGCCGGGCCAGGTGGTGGGCGCCTGTAGTCCCAGCTACTCCGGAGGCTGAGGCAGGAGACTGGCGTAAACCTGGGAGGCGGAGCTTGCAGTGAGCTGAGATCTGGCCACTGCACTCCAGCCTGCGCGACAGAGCGAGACTTTGTCTCAAAAAAATAAATACATAAAAATAAAATAAATAAATAAATAAATAAGTAAGTAAATAAATAAATAAAATTTTTTTTTTGAGCCAGAGTCTTGCTTTATCGCCCAGGCTAGAGTCCAGTGGTACAAACATGGCTCACTGCAACCTCTGCCCTCCACGGAGCTGGGACTACAGGCTTGCCCTACTATGCCTGGCTAATTTTCTATTTTTTGTAGAGATGGGGTTTCACCATGTTTCCCAGGCTGGTCTCAAACTCCTAGGCTAAAGTGACTCACCTGTCTTGGCCTCCCAAAGTGCTGGGATTACAGGCGGGAGGCAGAGGTTGCAGTGAGCTGAGATCAGGCCACTGCACTCCTGCGGTGAGCCACAGCAGCCAGCCCTCATCAGCATTTCTAAAAAGCTCACAGTGATATGACCCCCACTACCTGTCTGATCTCATCTCATCCAGGACTCTCCCCTAGCACTCTCCATTCTCCTTTCACACCGTTTTCTTGTAAGGGCCAACCACACTCCCACCTCAAGACCTTTGCAGTTGCTGGGTCTACCTTGGATGCTGTGCCCTGTTAACCTGATAGCCTCCTCAAAGATCACCTGCAGGCATTCCCTGACTGCTTCATCTTCTATAGCATGACCTCCCTGCTTTACTTTTTCTGTAAAACAGATTAAAATCAGTTTGTAGGCCAGGTGCGGTGGCCCACACCTGTGATCCCAGCACTCTGAGAGGCCAAGGCAGATGGATCACCTGAGGTCAGGAGTTCAAGACCAGCCCGGCCAACATGGTGAAACCCCATCTCTACTAAAAATACAAAAAAATTAGCCAGGCATGGTGGTGCACGCCTGTAGACCCAGCTACTCGGAAGGCTGAGGCATGAGAATCGCTTGAACTCCCATGGTGGAGGTTGCAGTGAGGTGAGATTGTGCCACTGCACTCCAGCCTAGGTAACAGAGCAATGCTCTGTCTCAATAAAAAATAATAATAATAACAAAATAAAATAAAATCAGTTTGTTTATTGTCCATCTCCCTCTACCCATCCTGCAAACCAGAATGTAAGCTCCATGATTTTGCTGGAAACACTTTGATTCTTTCCCCTGCTATATCCTCAATGTCTAGAACCCCACCAGCCACTCCACACATCCTGGTTGAATTAGTCAATGGTTCGTTAGAAGGCTTCCCCTTCCACAACTCCCTAAACATTCCTTTGGGGGAGAGTTACTTAGAGGAAATGAAGTTCTTCAGTGTCCAATATCAAACATAAAAAAATCTCAAAAGCATGCACCAAAAGGGGTAAACATATTTTCTCCATCTTTCCTACCCATAGACTCAATGATGGGATTAGGGCCTGTGTGCGGTGGGGGTGACTAGGGTGAGGGTTGGGCGCTAGGCAAAGGCTGAACAGGGTCCAATATCCAAAGACAAGTGTGTTCGACACAAGGTCTCCAACCAAATTAGAGACAAGGCTAAGCTGGGGAGTGCAGAGTGGTGCCTGGTCCCACAAAGCTGATCTGGCTGGAAGGGGCTACCAGACATTGAGAGCAGGGCTGGCTGAAGTTCTCAATCTTGACAAAGCTCACATGCTCAGCTATAACCCCTTATTCCCCTAAAGCCTACACATGATTGACCCATTTGACCCTCACAATAACTTCATGGGTGGGTAGAGTTGCCCTTCTTGGTCCTCATTGGCCAGTGGGGAGATGAGCAGATGGAGGATGGAACATTTCACAAGGTACATGAGTCCCAGGCTCTGAGCTGTGATGCTGGTCTCTGACTCCCGTCAGTACCTTTTCCTCCCATAACCCTAGACTGTCTTCACTGAGGGAAAGGGCAACAGCCTCTGAGGCCGCGATGATTCATGCTCTAGCTCTGGCACTCGTTAGCTGTGGCTTCTGCACTATCTGGACCTGAGCCTGGGTTTCCTCTCCTTTAGAATGGGTGTGATGAAATTTCACAGGGTTGCTAGGGGAAAGAGATCCAGTCATTAAGTGCTTCTTTTTAGCACCTACAAGTGCTAGGCACAGCCCCTGGGGCTGGGCTCACAGAGGAGAGCAAGGCAGCCTAAACCCACCCACCTCCAGGGCTTTCAAAGTCTAGTTGGGGCTGTGCACAGTGGCTCATGCCTGTAATCCCAGCACTTTGGGAGGCCGAAGTGGGTGGATCACCTGAGATCAGGAGTTCAAGACCAGCCTGACCAACATGGTGAAACCCTATCTCTACTAAAAATACAAAAATTAGCTGGGCGTGGTGGCTGGTACCTGTAATCCCAGCTACTAGGGAGGTTGAGGCAGGAGAATCGCTTGAATCCGGGAGGCAGAGGTTGCAGTGAGCCGAGACCGAGCCATTGCCCTCCACCCTGGACAACAAGAGCAAAACTCCATCTCAAAAAACAAACAAAAAAAAAGTTGAAGAGGCAGAACATAAAGTAGGAAACAGAAAAATGAACAAAATAATTTCAGAGTGATAAAGACTATGATTAAAATAGAACAGGACTGGAGGCCTGGTGCATGATTCTACAGCCTTTAGAACTGTACCTGGCGCCGGCTGGGCGCAGTAGCTCAGGCCTGTTATCCCAGCACTTCGGGAGGCCAAGGCTCGTGGATCACTGAGCTCAGGAGTTCGAGACCAGCCTGGCCAACATGGTGAAACCCCGTCTCTACTAAAAATACAAAAATTAGCCGGGTGTGGTGGCACGCGCCTGTAGTCCCAGCTACTAGGGACGCTGAGGCAGGAGAATCGCTTGAACCCAGGAGGCGGAGGTTGGAGTGAGCTGAGATCGGGCCACTGCACTCCAGCCTGGGTGACAGAGCGAGACTCCATCAAGAAAGAAAGAAAGAAAGAGAGAGAGAGAAGGAAGGAAGGAGGGAGGGAGGGAGGGAAGGAAGGAAGGAAGGAAGGAAGGAAGGAAGGG
>NW_016814761.1:2934528-2963648 GCF_001698545.2 Rhinopithecus bieti | reverse complement strand
CCCGGCCCGGGGCCGGGACGCGGCCGGGAGGGGAGGGGCTGGGCGGGAGGAGCAGCTAGCCGCTTTCGCCGCCTCCGCCTTCGCCTTCGCCGCCGCCTCCAGGTAAGGGGGCCCCGGAGCCGCCAGGCCACGGTGGCGCGCACCCCGCTGGGCCACTCCCCGCCAGCCCCAGGCGGGGCACTCTGAGCCCGGCCCAGCCCTGGGGCCCTTTGCCCTGCGCCCTGCCCTCCACCCCAGGGACACTGGACCCACCAGGAAGCGGCCGCGCGCTCCCCGGCGCTGCCTGCCCTGAGCCAGGCCGCCTGCTGGTGGTTGTTTTCAGAGCCGGAAGTGCTTTTAGAAATCTTGTGGGGCGGCAGAGGGGGAAACTGAGGCTGGGCGGAGCACTCGGGCGACTCCGGCCTCGGCCTCCGAGTTCTTAGAGGTCACCCAGCTGCTCCCTTGACAAATGAGTACGCTGGTCAAGGTCAGAGAGGAAGGGGGTTTGCCCAAGGTCACAAGAGGTCACTGTGCTTCCCTTGCCCCACGTGGCCCCTCCACGTCCCTGTCAGGAAAGCCTCTAGGACTCTCTCGCCTCGTCTCTCCCTGCCCCCCGCGCCCCCTGCAGACTCTCAAACAGAGCGTTCTAGCGGGGCTTGGGGAGCCTCTGGAGAAAAGTCAGGCCCCTCATGTTACAAGGAGGCCATGTCTTCTGGCATCCATGCCTGAAGTTACAGGAGGGAAGAATTACTGCTGCTGACTTTTGAGTGGATTTTAAAACTGGGTAAACTGAGGCTCAGAGAGGTGAAGTAACTTCCCCAAGACCACGCAGCTAGGAAGCAAGAGAGAAAAACCTGGGCTACCTGTCTGGAGAGCCTGACCCAGTGCTTGGCACAGAGTTGGCCTCCACAATGCCTTTGCGGTGACCAGCCCAGCTCTTCCCTGGGGTGGCACTGGGAATTGCGAGCAGGGTCAGGCTAGCATCCCAGACTACTACCTAACTCGAAGTAGGAGTCAGCACATGAACCCCCTTTCCCCTAACTCAGTGTTTATTTCATTGCAGAAAATATGAAACTCTTTTTAAGCTTTGGGAACATCCATTTGTTCATTCAACAAATGGCTTTGGGTTGTTCATTCAAATATTTGTTGAGCTCCTACTTTGTGCGTTGTTTAGGCACTGAGGATACAGCACTGAACAAAACGAGCCCTGCCCTCAGGAAGTACACTCCAGAGGGTGGAATAAAGCCCTGCCCTTCAGCCTGGGGAGGGAGGGCTGGGCACAGGGGAGACCATTGGCGTTTCCCCAACTGTGAAGTACATGAAGACAGCAGAAGAGACCGGTGTTAGAGTGGCCTCAAGCCCTCGTGTGCAGCATCAGACAGAGATGGGCTCGTGTTAGCTTTGCAGCTTTGTAACTGAGTGATCAGGCAAGCTAAATGACCTCTTTATGCCTCAGTTTACTCATTTGTGATATACCCATCTCCAAGGTTGTTGTGAAAATTAAAGGAGCTGAAGCCACAAAAGGCCCAGTGCAGTGTCTGACACTTTGGGAGACTATACTTTTTTTTTTTTTTTTTTTGAGATGGAGTCTTGTTCAGTCGCCCAGGCTGGAGTGCAGTGGCACGATCTCAGCTCACTGTAAGCTCTGCCTCCCAGGTTCTTGCCATTCTCCTGCCTCAGCCTCAGGTGCCTGCCACTACGCCTGGCTAATTTTTTTATATTATTAGTAGAGACGGGGTTTCACTGTGTTAACCAGGATGGTCTCGATCTCCTGACCTCGTGATTCACTCGCCTCGGCCTCCCAAAGTGCTGGGATTACAGGCATGACTTTATCCTTTTTAGTCCTAAGGCCCAAGGAGGAGTTGGACAGGAGGAGTTGATCGATTAGGTTGTCATAGCTCAGCGTGTAGCTCCCACAAAGGCTGAGGTCTGGAGAGTTCCTCATAAGGCTCAAATCATCCCTCTCTTCTCTGGTACCACTGGGCTACAAAGGCTGGATCAGCCACCAGGGCTGGCTAACGTGGAACCTAAGAAATGTCAGTGGATGGTTTCTCATTGTGTTCTCTTTTGACCTGTGTGTTTTGTAAACCGTGTTGTACATTATAAACCGGGGCTGCTGATGAGGAGTGGGGAACTGGCTCTCTGGAACGTGTGACAGCAGGCAGAAGGGGTGAGAGTGAAATCCAATCCACTTTCCGTTTGGCCGACCTCCGCTTCAAGCTGCCCTGATATCATCGTACCACCCTCTGCCTCTGCCTAAAACCCCACTCTGGATTCCCATTTTCTTTCTCTCTTTCCGTTTTTTCCTTTCTTTCCTTCTTTCCTTCTTTCTTCTTTCCTTTTTTCTTCTTCTTTTTTTTTTGAGACAGAGTCTCACTCTGTCACCCAGGCTGCAGTGCACTGATGCGATTTCGGCTAACTGCAACCTCTGCCTCCCGGGTTCAAGCGATTCCCCTGCCTCAGGCTTCCAAGTAGCTGGGACTACAGGCACCCACCACCATGCCCGGCTGATTTTTGTAATTTAGTAGAGATGGGGTTTCGCCATATTGGACAGGCTGGTTTTGAACTCCTGACCTTGTGATCCACCCACCTCAGCCTCCCAAAGTACTGGGATTGCAGGCATGAGCCACCGCGCCTGGCCTTGGCTTCCCATTTTCTTAGGGAAAAGAGCAAAAACCTTTTACACGAACTGGAAGGCTGTGCACCCCTGTCTCCCAGCTTACACCTCCAGCCGCATCTCAGACACTTATCAACAGCCCTCTGTGCCCAGGCATGCCACCCCTTCCTCCTTGGGACCTTTGCATCTGCTCTTCCAGGTCTCTCCTACCCCCTGCTTCCCTTTTCCCAGGTAACATCTTCTCATTCTTCACATTTTAGCCCTACCCAGACTTGTACTCCAAATGCCTCAGGCCACAAGACTTCTCCTGGTATGTCAGAGGTTAAGTTCAGGGTGGTATTTTACACTCATTGCTGGGATTAATTCCTGCCTATACCCTGTACACCACCCTAACTGTAACCCCTGTGACCTCCAGGACCAGGGCTAAGTTTGTTTAGTGGGTCCTCAGTAATGACATCCACTGATAGGGAGGCCCTCTTGAGCACATTGGGGACCTCACTTTATATAAAACGATATTGTCCTTCAACAAAATCTGCTGAAGTCATTTTTCAGCTGTGGCTTGCTTCATTCAGCACACAGAGATTGAGCCCCTGCTCTGCCACATACTGTCCTAGGATATGTCTGGGAACATGGCCCAAAAGCCACTGCCTTTTTGGGCTTCCTCTAGTGAGGGAGATAGACCGTAAATAAACCTATAATACATCGTCAAGTGGTGATAAATTTGATAAAGAAAATCACAGGCCAGGCGCGGTGGCTCACGCCTGTAATCTCAGCATTTGGGAGGCCAAGGAGGGCGGATTACAAGATCCAGAGATCGAGATCTACTAAAAATACAAAAATTAGCTGGGTGTGGGGGTGCGGGCCTGTAGTCCCAGCTACTTGGGAGGCTGAGGCAGGAGAATCGCTTGAATCCGGGAGGTGGAGCTTGCAGTGAGCCAAGACCGAGCCACTGCACTCCAGCCTGGTGACAGAGCAAGACTCCATCTCAAAATACATAAATAAATAAAAATTACAAAGGGTTGGGTTGGAGGCAGGAGTGGAGGGGCTGGGTGTTTTACACTGGAATGAATAACCAAAATATTAATTGGGAAGCCCTGGTGCCCTGGGCTTCATCCACTCTCACCCGGACCCTCCTGTTCAGGGAGACAGACACATTGGCAACCGGCCATTATGTCCGAGAAGAGATGAAGGGGCCCAGATGAAGTCTTTGTGGCTTCAGAGGTGGCAGACCCCACGTTCGCTGGACAAATCCAGGGAAGTGCGTGGCAACCCCTGACCCCCCAACTTAGTAAAGTGGAGAAGGACTTGGGATTTGAGGTCACACAGGCCTGGAAGGAGCATCCTAGGTCTTGCTAGCTGTGTGACTTCCGCTTCTGTGAGTCTCGGTTTTCTCATCTATAAAACGGGGACAGCGATTGTCTCTTCTTAATAAGGTTGTTAGGAAGCTGAAGTGGGATCATGGAAGTAGGCCCCAGAAAATCTATGCTGATTTTATTATTAAACTGTGCTTTTGGAAAAGGACACTATTTGGACAGGGGGACCCAGATGGGAGAGAACAGCCTGAGCTGAGGCCTGAGGTGGTATCCCAGCGTTAACTGGAAGCAGGGGAGTGCAGTTTAGCTGAGGATGAGCTGCAAGCAGGGAGTGAAAGAAAACAAAGCGGGAAAGGCAGGTTAGGCCCGTCCACAGGTGCTTGGGGCTCAGAAGTGGGATGTGAGCCTGTGGATTGATGAGAGCTCGTCAGATTCATCCAATTTGCTGGTTTTCAAATTGTGTTGGAAATCTCCGGCCAGGATGTAAACCAGACCAAAGAGAGGTAGAATAGCACCATTGTGAAGATGGCTGCCTGTGGCCTAAGTTCCAGGCACAGGTTTAAATACCACATGACTCGTCCAGGGACCTTGACCTTCAATTCTCAGGGCCTCTCTGTCCCCATCTGTGGAAGGATGATAATAGCACCCACCTTGTAGGATTGTTGAGAGAAAATAAGATGATGTGTGGAAAGAGGTGACACGTGGCTAACATTTGTCCACCTTTTACTGTTGTGATTTTTAAATGTTTAAAATTTTTAAAAATTTTTTATTTTCTGAACTTTTAATTTTTAATTTATTTTTTATTTATTTACTTTTTGAGACAGTGTTTTGCTCTTGTCTCAAGAGCTGGAATGTAACGGCACGATCTCGGCTCACTGCAACCTCTGCCTCCTAGATTCAAGCAATTCTTCTGCCTCAGTCTCCTGAGTAGCTGGGACTACAGGTGCCCGCCACCATGCCCAGCTAATTTTGTATTTTAGTAGAGACAGGGTTTCACCATGTTGTCCAGGCTAGTCTTGAACTCCTGACCTCAGGTGATCCACCCAACCTCAGCCTCCCAGAGTGCTGGGATTACAGATGTGAGCCACTGTGTCTGGCCCTAATTTTTTTTTAATGTAAAAATTGTGATAAAATACACATACCATGAAATTTACCATTGAAAATTTCTGTGAGTTGTCTCATTGTAATCTTCTGTGAGTCTTAGTTTTCTCATCTGTAAAATGGGGACAACGATTGTCTCTTCTTCATAAAGTTGTTGGGAAGCTGAAGTGGGATCATGGAAGTAGGCCCCAGAAAATCTAAGCTGATTTTATTATTAAACTGTGCTTTTGGAAGAGGGCACACATTTTAAGTGTGTAATTCAGTAATGTCAAGTGTATTCACATCGTTGTGCAACGAATCTCTAGAACTTTCCAACTGGCAGATCTGAAACTCCACACTCTTTAAACAACCACCTCCCTCCCCTGTTCCTGCTCCCCGCAGCCACTGGCAACCACCATTCATTTTACTTTCTCTCTCTATGAATTTGACTACTACTCATACCTCACAGAGGTGGAATTGTACAGCATTTATCTTTTTGTGACTGGCTTATGTCATAACTTCTCAGGGTACATTCATCATTCATGTTGTAACATGTGTCAGAATTTCCTTCCCTTTTTTTTTTGAGACGGAGTCTCGCTCTGTCGCCCAGGCTGGAGTGCAGTGGCGCAATTTCCGCTCACTGCAAGCTCCGCCTCCCAGGTTCACGCCATTCTCCTGCCTCAGCCTCCCAAGTAGCTGGGACTACAGGCACCCGCCACCACGCCCGGCTGGTTTTTTGTATTTTTTAGTAGAGATGGGGTTTCACCATGTTAGCCAGGATGGTCTCGATCTCCTGACCACGTGATCTGCCCGTCTCAGCCTCCCAAAGTGCTGGGATTAGAGGCTTGAGCCACCGCGCCCGGCCTATTTCCTTCCTTTTTTAAGACTGAATAACGTTCCACTGTATGTATGGATCATATTTTGTTGATCTATTCGTCTGTAGATGGGCATTTGGGTTGCTTCCAACTCTTGGCTATTGTGAATAATTCTGTAAACATGGGTGTACAAATATCTTTTGGAGACCCAGCTTTCAGTTGTTTTGCATATATACCCAGAAGTGGTATTGCTGAATCATGTGCTGTTATAATTTGAAGGTGGGGTATTGAGGGTTCCCCCCTGTGTCTTATCTAGCCCATCGCTCTGGGGCTCTGGGGGGCAGTTTGAAAACCAGTGGGTCAAATGGACTATTACAGACTTTGCCATTTCTCCCACTTCCTTCTCAGGCAAATTTGTCTCTGTAATTATTTTGTAATTATCCCAAGTGGAAACCACCATTCAGTCAACAAATGTTGCTGAGTTCCCACTGTGCTTACCTGTGAGCAGAGGGAGATAGAAGATAAATGTAAATGAGTAACTGATACAGAATTGGGAGGCTGGTGTGTGCTGTGGACAAAGTAGAACAGCTGGGTAAAGGGGCTAGGATGGGCAGTGGGCAGGGTGGCTGCACCGAAGTGTGAGATTTGATCTCAGACAGGAAGGAGGTGAGGGAGTTGGCTGTGTCCTTATCTGGGGGATAAGCATTCCTGGCTGTGGGAACATCCAATGCAAAGGCCGTGAGGTGGGAGCATGCCTGGTGGGGTCCAGGAGCTGCAGGGAAGAAGGTGTGGCTGGAGCAGCACGGGAGAGGTGGCAGGGGTAGGGGGCAGAGAGGCCACTCAGGCCGATTGCAGCAGCCCCATCACCGTTGTAAGGACCTTGACTTTGAGAAGGGAGTCTTGGAGGGTTTGGAGCAGAGGAGGGGCATGGCCTGACTCTGAGATGGTGCTCTCTGGGTACTGTGTATGAACAGCTGGGGTGAGGGCAGAAAAAAACAGATGTGTGGAGAGGCGTGACCCAGTAAGAGGTGACGGTGATTAATACCAGGCAGGGGAAGGAAGAGAGCAGTGGTAAATGTGGGCACACATCACAGGGCCTGGGTGTCCACCCAACGGCACTGTCACCCCACCCACCTTCCTGCCCCTCCTCCAGACCGCTGAAGCGAGGGTGGGGGGGAGCTTAACTTCCGTGCCAGCATCTCTGTTTTCTTTTCCTCTGCAATGTGATTGTCCAAAACCCTCTGGGTTCTTCTATGTTGGAACTGTTGCCATGGAGACCTCCTGAGATGCCTCACTGACCTCTAGCTTCCAATTTGACTTCAGATAGAGGTGTAGAATGAATGGGTATCTCTTCTAAATGGCTGCAGAGGGTGCTAACCTGGGCCCGCCTAGACTCTGCCCTTCTAGGAGCATCTCAAGATTGTCTTATTTTGGCTGTGGGGTGCATGTGTATTGTAACCTTCAACTATGCTCTGTGGCATTTCTGGCCTAAGGATAGTGCCATAGCTTTACGTGTTGTAAATGATTTCTTAGCCAAATGCTTTTTTTCTCCTTGGCCCCAGAATAATTAGTCTTCAGCCTTCCCGTGACATTGTAGCCATCTCCCTATTAATGGTTATTTTATTGCACAGCAGAATCATTTAAAAACTCAACTGCGATCAGAAAAAGGAGAGAGAAAGCCTGGTGGGGTCCAGGAGCTGCAAGGAGTAGGGTATGGCTGGAGCAGCATGGGAGAGGTGGCACACTAATATAATCACTGACCCACACTAATATAAGTCACATCAAATTTGACCTTGAGGCTGGGCGTGGTGGCTCACGCCTGTAATCCCAGAACTTTGGGAGGCCGAGGTGACAGGATCACTTGAGCCAGGTGTTCGAGACCAGCCTGGCCAACGTGGTGAAACCCTGTCTCTACTAAAGATACAAAACTTGGCCAGGCATCGTGGTGTGCACCTGTAATCCCAGCTACTTGCGTGGCTGAGACAAGAGAATTGCTTGAACCCAGGAAGTGGCGGTTGCAGTGAGCCCAGATTGTGCCACTGCACTCCAGGTTGGGAAACAGAGTAAGACTTTGTCTCAAAAACAAACAAACAAACAAAAACTTTGACCTTGACCTTCACTGACTACTCCAAGGGGGGAAAAAAAGGCCAGAGCTGGCTGGCATGTAAAGAAAAAACAAAAGTTCATTCTTGCATGTGATCTTCTAAAGGCCCAGGTCATGGAGTTTTAAGGACGATTTAAAGGATTTTCAAAGATGGTATTGACCATATTTGATTTTCTCCTTGGTGCTAACTTTAGAATTTTTCATCTCTCCAAGAAGAAATCCAGTGGTATTGTTTATGGCATCGGTCAACAAATATTCAGAGGGCGCACTGTGGGTGCTTGTGGAGCTGAGGTCAGATATTTATGGAATGTCTCACTGCCCTCACTACTTACAAAAATGACCCAGTCAGCATTTTCTTTGGTGACAGATGATGTGACTGGCTAGACACAAGTCATAATTGTAGCATATCCAAACGAGGTCCCATTCCAGAATGACCCCTGTCCATCCTGGGTCTGGGCTGTGCAGCGGAGCTGTAGGCATGGGTTTGCCCTGTTGTTCTCACTCTATATTTGTTGTTTCCCTGGAGAGCGCGTCCTCTTCTAGGTCAAGTGTGGGTCTTTCTTGGAGTTCCTTGGTATAGTACTCCATTTTCATGCTGCTGATGAAGATGTACCCGAGACTGGGTAATTTATAAAGAAAAAGATGTTTAATGGATGCATAGTTCCATGTGCCTGGGGAGGCCTCACAATCATGGCGGAAGGTAAAAGGCACGTCTTACATGACGGCAGGCAAGAGAGAAGTGAGAACCAAGTGAAAAGGGGTTTCCCCTTATAAAATCATCAGATCTCCTGAGAATTACTCACTGTCACGAGAATAGCACAGGAAAGACCCACCCCCATGATTCAGTTACCTCCCACCAGGTCCCTCCCATGATGTGGGAATTGTGGGAGCTATAATTCAAGGTGAGATTTGGGTGAGGACACAGCCAAACTATATCATTTGGTGTCTTCACAGTACCCGGGACAAGAACCTCAGGAGGCTACCAGGAGCTGGGAGCTCCTCCTTCCGTCAGTGACTCCTTAGTCCCAGGGCGCTGCTGGACCAGGCCTGTGTGTCTTAGGTGACCCCAGGGCACAGAGGTACTGCTGGTCCTGACAGAAGGGACTTTTTCTCGTCGCAGGAATATAGCACTCTCTTGGAATCAGTGTAACTTCTCAGACACACTTGAGATCCAGTTTTACTTTGGACTGGATCCTGATCCTAAATCAGTTCAAGGGGTGGAGGCCCCCAAGGACCAGACACACAGCAGGTGGCGCATCTCCCACCCCACAGCTGCCCCTACACTTGTGCAGCTGGAAAAGTTTGGGGTCCCAGCCTGTCCAGTTGGACAATTCGTAGGGTTGAAACCATGGGCTCCCCCATTCCGGCATCATGGAGAGCTGAGAAGCTGAGAATTGCCCTGTCTGTCCCACCAACCCTTGTTCATTTCTTTTTCTTTTCTTTGTTTTTAAGTTCTGGGATACATGTACAGGATGTGCAGTTTTGTTACATAGGTAAACGTGCCATGATGGTTTGCTGCAACTAGCAGCGCATCACCTAGGTATTGAGCCCAGCATGCATTAGCTCTGTTACCTAATGCTCTCTCTCCTTGCACCCCACCCGCTGACAGGCCCGTGTGTGTTCTCCTTATCAATTCGTTTCAGTTTCCCACTTATAAGTGAGAAACATGTGGTGTTTGGTTTTCTGAGTCCTGAAATTCGTTTTGGCTTGAGGATATGGCTCCCAAGCTCCACCCATATCCCTGCAAAGGATATGATCTTCTTCCTTTTAATGGCCTGCATGGTACTTCCATGATGCCTATAATGCTACCACAATATGTACCACATTTTCTTTATGCAGTCTATCATTGATGGGCATTTGGGCCAATTCCATGTCTTTGCTATTGTAAATAGTGCTGCAATGAACATACACGTGCAGGTATCTTTGTAATAGAATGATTTATATTCCTTTGGGTGTGTACCCCGTAATGAGATTGCTGGGTCAAATGGTATTTCTGCTTCTAGATCTTTGAGGAATCGCCACACCATCTTCGACAATGGTTGAACTAACTTACATTCCCACCAACAGTGTAAGAGCATGCCTATTTCTCTGCAGCCTCGCCAGCATCTGTTGTTTCCTAACTTTTTAATAATTGCCATTCTGACTGGCATGAGATGGTATCTCATTGTGGTTTTGATTTGCGTTTCTCTAATGATCAGTGATGTTGAGCTTTTTTTCATGTTTCTTGGCAACATGAATGTCTTTTGAGAAGTGTATGTTCATGTCCTTTGCCCACTTTTTAATGGGGTTGTCTGTTTTTTGCTTGTAAATTTGCATAAGTTCCTTGTAGAATCTTGATATTAGACATTTATCAGATGGATAGATTGCAAAAACTTTCTCCCACTCTGTAGGTTTCTTGTTCACTCTGATGATAGTTTCTTTTGCTCTTTAGTTTAATCAGATCCCATTTGTCAGTTTTTGCTTTTGTTGCAATTGCTTTTGGTGATTTTGTCATAACATCTGTGCCCATGCCTATGTTCTGAATGGTATTGCCTAGATTTTCTTCTAAGGTTTTTGTAGTTTGGGGTTTTACATTTAAGTCTTTAATCTATCTTCAGTTAATTTTTGTGTACGGTGTAAGGAAGGGATCTAGTTTCAATTTTCTGCATATGGCTAGCCAGTTCTCCCAGCATCATTTACTAAATAGGGAATCTCTCTCTTTCTTTCTTTTTTTTTTTTTGAGGCAGAGTCTCACTCTGTTGTCACCCAGGCTGGAGTCCAGTGGCAGGATCTCAGCTCACTGCAGCCTCTACCCCCAAGACTCAAGTGATTCTCCCACCTCACCCTCCCGAGTAGCTGGGACTGCAGGTACTCACCATCGTGCCTGGCTAATTTTTGTATTTGTTGTAGAGATGGGGTTTTGCCATGCTGTCCAGGCTGATCTCGAACTCCTGGGCTCAAGAGATCCATCCTTGGCCTCCCAAAGTGCTAGGATTACAGGCCACTGCGCCCGGCCTCTTTTTCTTACTCACAAGATCTATTGGTCAAATGTGTGGGACTTAACTGTGAACTCACCCCCACTGACTTGGCTGGGCCACATGGGCCCAGGGCTTTCTGAGATAAAACACTCCTCTTCTAAGGATCAAGAGGCCAGAATTATTTCTGATTAAAAGTTTTGTGTGTGTTTTTTTTACATTATAAAAGCACCAATAAGCTCATGACAGAAATGCTAAAATATAGAAAATAGAAAGAACAGAAACCAATCACCTCTAGTCCCTCAGCCCCACCAACCAAGAGATAATGATCATAAACATTTTGATGTATTTCCTTTTGATCTTTTTGCTCTGTGAAACATGTTTTTTTTTTTATTGTTATTTATTTATTTGAGACAGAGTCTGACTCTGTCACCCAGGCTGGAGTACAGTGGTGCAATCTTGGCTCACTGCATTCTCTGCCTCCTGGTTTCTAGCAATTCTCCTGCATCAGCTTCCTGAGTAGCTGGGATTACAGGCATGAACCACCACACCCAGCTAATTTTTGTATTATTAGTAGAGATGGGATTTCACCATGTTGGCCAGGCTGGTCTCGAGCTCCTGACCTCAGGTGATCTGCCTGCCTCGGCCTCCCAAAGTGTTGATATTACAGACGTGAGCCACCACACCTGGCTGAAACATGTTTGTTTTTTAATTTAATTTTTTTTTTTTGAGACGGAGTCTTGCTCTGTCACTCAGGCTGGAGTGCAGTGGTGTGATCTTGGCTCACTGCAAGCTCCGCGTCCTAGGTTCACACCATTCTCCTGCCTCAGCCTCTCAAGTAGCTGGGACTACAGGTGCCCACCACCACGCCCGGCTGATTTTCTGTATTTTTAGTAGAGATGGCGTTTGTTAGCCAGGATGGTCTCGATCTCCTGACCTCGTGATCCGCCCGCCTTAGCCTCCCAAAGCGCTGGGATTCCAGGCATGAGCCACTGCACCCAGCCGAAACATGTTTTAAAAACAGAACTAGAGTCATATTGTATATTCAGTCGAATTCTGGTCTACCATCTCTCTAGAACAAAATTATCCCTGATTTGTAGCATTTGCCGATTTCTGTGATGTAAATATTCCCAACATTCCAGTGTCACCGGACACAGGGTTGGAAGGAGAAGCACAGAACTGATTGTCACCAGCTGGTGTGAGCTGGCACCAGTGCAGCATGTTGTAATTTTAAATTATTTTTTTCCGATCTCCAAATCAGTACTTATTGTTAATAATTCATAAAACACAGATATATAAAGAAAAAATTAAAATCATCCAGAATTCAATCCGGGTCTCTGCCTACCTGGAGTTAGCCACTGCCAGCATCCTGGTGCATGTCCAAACAGTATCCTCTCTATGGATAGAGACCTGCACAAAATAGCTTTCTAGAGAGTTCAAAAGCAATGTGAATTTAATGGCAGAAAATTTGGGGGAAATACAGAAAAGTCTGTGGTATCTCTGAATGGTGATTCAGAGATAATTTTGGAGGATGTTCTTCCAGTCATTTTTCTCCTCTCCATTGCTTTAACATGATTAGACTCATAGTGTGAATATTCAATTTTTAGGCACAGTACAGGTTCATTCTCATGCCAGGGAGGAAGGCAACCTCTAGGAGAGGGCATTCCCACTGATAACTTAATACAAACCCCACTGAGGCTTAAAGAAGTAAAAAATATTATTTTCACTGGCATTGAAAATGGCACTAAGGACTGGGTGCAGTGGCTCACGCCTGTAATCCTAGCACTTTGGGAGGCTGAGGCGGACAGATTGCCTGAGCTCAGGAGTTCAAAACCAGCCTGAGCAACATGGCAAAACCCCGTCTCTACTAAAAATATGAAAAATTAGCCAGGCATGGTGGTGCGCGCCTGTGATTCCAGCTACTCAGGAGGCTGAGGCACAAGAATCACTTGAACCCAAGAGGCAGAGGTTGCAGTGAGCCGAGATGGCACCACTGCACTCCAGCCTGGGCGACAGAGCCAAACTCTGTCTCAGAGAAAAAAAAAAGAAAAGAAAAGAAAAGAAAAGAAAAGAAAATGGCACTAAGGATGAAGCTCAAATTATTTGAAATTTTTGGGGACCCAGATTTTGGGTCCTGAGACCTCCTTTGGGTAATTCCAGATGCTTGGCCCTTCGTCCATCTCCCTTCCCCATCTGATGCTCCATTGGCGTGTGAGAACGGGAGTGCCTTTAGGGAGAAAAATAGGAAAATCTAGCTCTTGCTTAAGCCTACAAGCTAATTCATTCCTCAGTTCATATGACTGGTATTTTCTGAGCGCACACTCTGTGGTTAGGCACCAGGTACAGATGTGGAGGCGACACGGTGCCTGCCCAGGAGCTGGATGCAGTGACCACAGCTCAAGGTACGAAGAGTTGAACAAGGACATTCAATGAGACAATCCATGGAAAGTGGCAGGGCTGTGTGGGGCACATGGTGAGTGCTCAGCAGTGGTAGCTGCCTGCCTTACCACTCTGCTGAGAAGAGCATCGCACATCAAGGAACGTGCAGGGCGAGGGCCCAGAGGAGCTCAGGCTCCCCTGAGCTTTAGCTAACCAGCCAGCTCGCTCTGCTGTAGCCTTCCCCAGATCCCACACCCTGTAGACCCACAGGCTGGTTTTTCCGGTTTGCTCCCACAGGGCAATTTGCATATTTCTCCGAAGAACCATCCAGAACCTGAGCAGCCTGTCTTCAAACAGAAAGAGGCCCACGGCTGTTTCTTGAAATCTGGGTAACTATCGAAGGTTTCTTTTCCTTCAGAAGCCCCTTGTTATTATTTAAAATGGTCTTCTTTCTGAGTTTACATTTTCTGTTTCCCTCTCTAGAATATAATCTCCCCAATGGGGGGTCTTTATGTGCCTGGCTTAGTCACCACTGTAGTAGGGCTAATACATGTTTATTAGATTCATTAACCCATTACGAGGTCAATATTCATTTATAATTTACTTTTGCCTCAAGAAAAGGTTTTTAAAATTCTATAGAGATGTTCCACTACGTTTTTTAAAACTTTTTATTTTAAAATAATTATAGGCTCACGGGACGTTGCAAATATAGTACCAAGAGGTTCCATGCGCCCTCATTCAGCCTCCCGCATGGCCGTTGCCTTTACAAGGAAGCCTAATTCCTTAGTGAGACGAACTTGGCCCTGCCTGGGGCAGCCCTTGGCAGCTTCCACTCCCACCTCATTTCTTCACACCCACCCATTGTCCAAGCCCTGGCTGCACCAAACATCTTTTTGTTCTTCAAAAGCATTTCTCCTCTGCCTCTGGGTCTTGCCACATGCTTTTCCCTTTGTCAAAGACGTGCCCACCCCACCCCTGTCTGATTCACTCCTTGTTCAGGACTCAGCTTTACCATCACCTTCTCCAGGGAGCCATTGCTGGGTTCAGGGTCCCCGTCTTGGGATCCCTCTGTCTCTCATGTTTCCCCATCACGGTGTTTATCACACGGATTGTCATTGTCTGTTTTTTCTGTTTGTTTTGGTTTGTTTTTCTTTGAGAGACAGGGTCTTGCTTTGTCACCAGGCTGGAGTGCAATAGTGTGATCACGGCTCACTGCAGCCTCAACTTCCTCAGACTCCTGGACTTAAGCGATCCTCCTGCCTCAACCTCTTGAGTAGCTGGGGCCACAGGCATGCTCCACCATGCCTGGCTAATTTTTAAATTATTATTATTTTTGTAGAGACAGAGTCTCGCTTTGTTGCCCAGGCTCCTCCAGTCCTTCTGCCTCAGCCTCCGAAAGCTCTGGGATTACAGGCGTGAGCAACTGTGTCCAGCCACCATTGTCTGTGTATTTGTCTGTCTCTACCACCATACTGTTTCCTCTAAGGAATACCTCTCCACCCATCCTGTGACTTCTGCAGGCCCCTGCTGGAATGACACCTTTCATCCACGTGTATTAGCCATCCCCACTTCACCCCATCACTTCATATCCCCTCACCCTGCCTGACTGTTCCTCCCCTGACCACTTCCTGAAGGAATGTTTACCTATGTGTTGAGTGGGCTGCTGAGGGCGTGGATTCTGCAGCCAGACCTCCTGAGCGTGTGTCTTGGTTCTAGCGCTTATTAGCTCTGTGACCTTGACCAACTTAGGTCGCTTTGTCATTATGTATTGGCATATTATTGCCTGTCTCCCACCAGAATGTCAGCCCCTTAAGAGCAGGGAACTTGTCAGTTTCATCCTCTAATCTGCCCTAAGGCCCAGAACAGGGCTTCCCACATCCTAGCCCCCTCTTGATTCATCCAGCAAGTATTTCCTGAATGCCTGCAATGATCCAGGGCCTGTCCAGAAAGCTAGGGGTGTGGCAGTGAAAAAACAACCAGGGAACTGACTTAAGAAACTTCTATACTATTTGTATACACAGGTAAAGAAATAATTTTTTTAAAAAAACATTTTAGATAAGAGTGAGTATGATAAAAATAGAAGAGGGTGCTGGGATAGAAGACAGAGATATTAGGTTGGTGCAAAAGTAATTGTGGGTCTTGCTATTAAATTGCAAAAAACCACAGTTACTTTTGCACCAACCTAATACTGTAGACTGGGTGGTCAGGGAAGGTCTCTCAGAGGAGGTGACATCTGAGCTGAGGCCAGATGATGTGATGGTCAGGGAAGGGTGTTCCTGGTGGGGAGAATGGCAGGTACAAGGGCCTGGAGGGGATGAGCAGAAAGACAGCCCGTGTGGCTGTAGCATAGTGAACAAGACTGGTGTGGGGACATGAGATGGAGTTTAGTGGCAGGCAGCAACTGGATTGCACAGGACTTTTAAGCTTGTCCAATCTTCAGCCTGTGGGCCGCATACAGCCCAGGACAGCTTTGAATGCGGCCCAACACAAATTCGTAAACTTTCTTAAAACGTTATGAGGTTTTCTTGCGATTTGTTTTTTTTTAGCTCCTCAGCTATCATTAGTGTTAGTGTATTTTATGTGTGGCCCAAACCAATTCTTCTTCCAGTGTGGCCCAGGAAAGCCGAAAGATTGGACACCCCTGTTAGGCCATCATACCGGGATTGGGATTTATCCTGATGTGATGGGAGGCCTTTGCAGGCTTTTAAGCAACCTAGTGACATGATTGGTCCATGTGGCAAAAAGGTCACTGAGGCCACTATGTAGAGAATGCATTGTAGGGAATCAGGAGAAATTGTGTTGAATGATGAATGAATTTGGTCAGAGTTTAGCTTTATCATTATTATTTTGTTAGATGGAATCTTGCTCTGTTGCCCAGACTGGAGTGCAGTGGCACAATCTCAGCTCACTGCAACCTCCGCCTCCCAGATTCAGGAGATTCTCCTGCCTCAGCCTCCCGAGTAGCTGGGATTATAGGCGCACCCCACCATGCCCAGCTAATTTTTTGTTTTTTCTTTGAGACGGAGTCTCACTCGTCGCCCAGGCTGGAGTGCAGTGGCGCGATCTCGGCTCACTGCAAGCTCCGTCTCCCGGCTTCATGCCATTCTCCTGCCTCAGCCTCCAGAGTAGCTGGGACTACAGGCGCCCACCACCACACCCAGCTAATTTTTTGTATTTTGGTAGAGACGGGGTTTCACCATGTTAGCCAGGATAGTCTCGATCTCCTGACCTCATGATCCACCCGCCTCGGCCTCCCAAAGTGCTGGGATTACAGGCGTGAGCCACTGCACCCAGCCACTAATTTTTGTACTTTTAGTAGAGATGGGGTTTCACTATGTNCAGACTGGAGTGCAGTGGCACAATCTCAGCTCACTGCAACCTCCGCCTCCCAGATTCAGGAGATTCTCCTGCCTCAGCCTCCCGAGTAGCTGGGATTATAGGCGCACCCCACCATGCCCAGCTAATTTTTTGTTTTTTCTTTGAGACGGAGTCTCACTCGTCGCCCAGGCTGGAGTGCAGTGGCGCGATCTCGGCTCACTGCAAGCTCCGTCTCCCGGCTTCATGCCATTCTCCTGCCTCAGCCTCCAGAGTAGCTGGGACTACAGGCGCCCACCACCACACCCAGCTAATTTTTTGTATTTTTGGTAGAGACGGGGTTTCACCATGTTAGCCAGGATAGTCTCGATCTCCTGACCTCATGATCCACCCGCCTCGGCCTCCCAAAGTGCTGGGATTACAGGCGTGAGCCACTGCACCCAGCCACTAATTTTTGTACTTTTAGTAGAGATGGGGTTTCACTATGTTGGCCAGGCTGGTCTCAGACTCCTGACCTCAAGTGATCCGCCTGCCTCGGCCTCCCAAAGTGCTAGGATTACAGGCGCGAGCTACCACCGCGCCCAGCCTGAGCTTAGCCTTTTGTACGCTAGACACATCCTCATACCTCTGTGGTTAGAAGCAGGCCAGCTCACCCTTCTCTGATCAGAAAGCTGTTCATTACTGAGCTAAGAACTGGCATGGGGCTC
Source organism: Rhinopithecus bieti (assembly GCF_001698545.2). Lineage (NCBI taxonomy): Eukaryota > Metazoa > Chordata > Mammalia > Primates > Cercopithecidae > Rhinopithecus > Rhinopithecus bieti. The sequence goes on along the minus strand of NW_016814761.1, from coordinate 2,946,385 downwards.
CCCAGATACCAGTCTAGTAAAATACTACCTTAGGCTCCTCTGAGTAATAGGTACAGTCAATACAGCCTCCAAGTGGCACATGGAGTTGATTAAATGTAGTGGAAATTGCTGACCTGCTGACATCAGGCTAGTGCTGCCCTTGGCACTGCCCTCAGTTCATGGTTTATGCTGTTCCCCCTGTTTCCACCGCCATGGTCTGAGCTGACCCTCTGAGCTAGGGAAATTTGCTGCGAATCTCAAAGTTGGGTTCCTGGAGCAACCGTTGAGGCCAGTCTTGCTGGGTGACTTTCGGCAAAGTCTTAACCTCTCTGGGCCTTCGTTTCTCCATCTGAAACAGGGGAAAGAAGATCCCTGTGCTGGTATAGAGGAAAGAGCTCAAGGTTTGGAGTCAAAAGTCTGGTTTGGATCTCATCAGTTACTGTGTAACTTTGGGGAAATTGCTTGATCATTTTAAGCCTGTTCCTTGGTCGTAAGAGGAAGTCATAATGGTTCATGTCCAACTCAACTTTACATGGTAGTTGTAAGAATTAAGCGGATTGGAAAATGCTTTGCAAACAGTTATGTGCTGTAAAAGTGTTGGTTTGTTGCTTTTAACTACCTCAGGGTTGTTTTGAAAATAAATGAAATATTAATTGTAGACAGACTTTTAAATAACTCCTCTACAGAAGTAATATTTTGAGAACAAAAATTTTTGTTGCTCAGCTAGATGGGAACAAACTTAGGAACCAAGAACAGTATGGAGTGTGGTTATTGAGCTAGAAGGCTCCTGGCCATGTGATGAATATTTAAAACAGAGTTGGTGGCCAACAGTTCTATCTTTGGGCCCTATCTGTCTGCCATTGACTGGCTGTGTGAGGGGAGCCCAGTTACTTCTCTGAGCCTGTTTCCTAATTTGCAGACTGAACATTACAGTCCTACCTGCCTCATAGAGTCTGCTGAGACAATGCATGTTAAAATTGCAACCCCAGTGCCCTGCACCCAGTAATAACTCAGTAATGTTAGGTCTTGTTATTGTTAAACCTTTGCTATGTGCCAGGCACCATGCCAAGCTTTTTACTTGTTTGTTGATCATTTTGTGCATTAATTTTTTAAACAAGCATTTATATAGCATGAACCCTGTGCCAGACTCCATTCTAAGCACTTCACGAATACTAAGCCACATGGGCTGTGTCCTTTACTACTGACGCATCTCTTCTAGGTAGATACTGTATGGTTCCATCTGTAGGTGAAGAAATCTAAGTACAGAGAGGTTGAGTTGCCCAGGGTCCCACATCTACTAAGTGGCGGTACTTGTGTTCACACCCAGGTCTGTCTGGTCCTGAGCCTGCGTTCATATCCTTGATCCCCTACAGTAGAGGCTGGCACCCTTCCCTGTACCCTTCCTGGTGGCTCCCAGTGTTCTTTCTGTTTCTTGGATGCCTTCTTGGCGTGTCCCCTCTCTCCTCTTCTCTCCCTGCTCTTCCTACTCTTCTCCTCCCTTTCCCTTCTGCCCCTGGGAAGGAAGGAAAGAATGGAGGGAAAGAAAAGAGGGAGGGAGAACAAAGAGGAGACCTTCCTCCCTTTTTTCCTTCTTCCTCCCTTCCTTTGAGGTATACCATACACAAAGTGCATAAATCTTAACTATACAGCTCAGGGAAGTTTCAAATATATTTATACCCGTGTAACGACCACCCAGGTCAAGATAGAGATCATTTCCTCCACCCAGAAACCTTCTTTGCACCCATTCTGAGCCAATACTCCCTTCCACATGTAACCCCTCATCTGACTTCCATCACCATACATTGGGTTTACCATTCTTCAGTTTCATGTAAAGGGAATCCCATGGTAGGTACTCTCTCGTGAATGGCTTTCTGTGTATCATTTTGTCTGAGATTCGCTCATGTTTGCTGTAGTTCATTCCTTTTTCATTGCTGTGTAATGTTTCACAGTGTGAATATGACCATTTATCCATTCTACTGTGATAGTCATATGGGTTGTTGCCAGTTTGGGACTACTGTGAATGAAGTTGCTGTGGGCATTCATGTATGTATCTTTTGGTGACATAAGTCCTCATTTCTCAGGAGTGGAATTGCCAGAGCATAGGGAAGACGTATGTTTAGCTTTAGGGGATATTGTCATACCATTTTCAAATAGTTGTACCAATGTACAATCCCACCAGCAGTGTATGAAAGTTCTGTTTGTGGCCAAGCACGGTGGCTCACTCCTGTAATCCCAGCACTTTGGGAGGCCGAGGCGGATGGATCATGACGTCAGGAGATTGAGACCATCCTGGCTAACACAGTGAAACGCCGTCTCTACTACAAATACAAAAAATTAGCTGGTCGCAGTGGCGGGCGCCTGTAGTCCCAGCTACTCGGGAGGCTGAGGCAGGAGAATGGGGTGAACCCAGGAGGTGGAGCTTGCAGTGAGCCGAGATCGCGCCACTGCGCTCCAACCTGGGCGACAGAGCGAGATTCCATCTCAAAAGAAAGAAAAAAAAAAAGAAAAGAAAGTTCTGTTTGTTCTTCATCCTCACCAGCACTTGGTATTATTCTCAGGCTTTTTAGTTTTAGCTATTCTGACAGGTGAGTGGCAGTGTCTCATTGGGATTTTATTTTCCATTTCTCTGATGACTAACGATGTTGAACATCTTTTCATACTTATTGGCTATTGGGAAATTTTTTTTTTTTTTTAAGAGATAGGATTTCATTCTGTAGCCCAGGCTGGAGTGCAATGATCATAGCTCATTGTAGCCTCGAATCCTAGGCTCAAGCGATCCTCTCACCTTAGCCTCCTAAGTAGCGGGAACTACAGGCATGTGCCACCATGCCCAGCTAATTCTTTTATTTTATTTTTCTGTAGAGATGGAGTCTCGCTATGTTGTTTCGGCTGGTCTTGAACTCCTGGGCTCAATCAATCCTTCTACCTCAGCTTCCAAAAGTGCTGGGATTAGAGGTGTGAGCCACCATGCCTGGCCTAAGGAATATCTTTTTTTTTTTTTGAGATGGAGTCTTGCTCTGTCACCCAGGCTGGAGTGCAGTGGCGCGATCTCGGCTCACTACGGAATATCTTTTATGAAGTATCTATTCAAGTCTTTTGCCCATTTTTAAATTTGCTTTGTTTCTTTTTCTTAATGGCTTATTGGAGTTAGTTGTTTGGATACTGTGTATAGACCTTTGTGGATACACATATTGAAGATCCCTCCCTCCATCCCGGTCTGTAGTGTGTGTTTTCACTCTCCTAAAGGTAATGAAAAGAAGTTCTTCATTTTAATGATGCCTACTTTATCAGCCCCCTTTTATGGTTTATAAGTTCTGTGTTGTGCTTAAGTAACCTTGGCTTACCTCTGGAAGCATTTCTCACTGGGAATTTTCTCCTGCAGGGCTGGGAATGGCCACGTGGAACAGGCCATGCCAGAAACTGCCGCAGCGGCCTCTGGTAGCTGAACCCACTGCAGGGGGGGAGCCACACCTGCCCATGGGCCGGGAGCTGACTGAGGCCAACCGCTTCGCCTATGCTGCCCTCTGTGGCATCTCCCTGTCCCAGCTATTTCCTGAACCCGAACACAGGTGAGTTCTTCTGTCTCACAGAGGGAAGGTCATGCTTCTTCAGGGGAACAATTATGGACAGCCAAACAGCCTGCCAGGCACCATGAGGCAATGCAGAGAGGAGCAAGTCACTGTCCTTGCCTCTAAGGCAGGGGTCTCTAACCGCCAGGCCGTGGACCAGTACTGGTCTGTAGCCTCTTATGAACCTGGCCGCACAGCAGGAGGTGAGCAGTGGGTGAGCAAGAATGACTGCCTGACCTCTGCCTCCTGTTCTAAGCATTTTATAAATACTAACCCACATGGGCTGTGTCCTTTGCTACTGACAAAGCTCTTCCAGGTACATACCGTATGGTCCCATCTGTAGATGAAGAAATCTAAGCGCAGAGAGGTTGATTGTGGCAGCATTAGATTCTCATAGAAGCTCAAACCCCATCGTGAACTGCGCGTGCAAGGATCTAGGTTGCACACTCCTTATGAGAATCTAACTAACGCCTGATGATCTGAGGTGGCACAGTTTCATCCTGAACCCTACCCGTGCTGGGTCCCTGGAAAAATCATCTTCCCTGAAACCAGTCCCTGCTGCCAAAAAGGTCGGGGACTGCTGCGCTAAGGAACTCACAGTCTGGTAGGGGATAAGACATCCCCTTGTTCGGTTATTCACTCATTTATAAGTTCACCAGGTATTTTTTGAGCACCTACTATATGCCAGGTATGATTTGAAGTACATGGAGGGTAAATGTGAATGAGACAGATACCATCCCCCAATCAAGTAGGACACCGTCCAGGAAGGGATAAGATATTAATATTTATTCATTCATGAAACATGCATTTGTTGAGCCCCTACCATGTGCTGGGTGTAGCACATGGCCCTGTGGAGGAAACAAAGATAAGCGAGGCCCAGCTCCTGCCCTCAAGGTGCTTACATCCAGGTGGGGGTGCCCAGGTGGCTGATTGTAACAGCAGACAGATACAGATGAGTGAGTGCTGTAATGGGTTTAAACAGGGGGTCGTGGGAGCAAAAGAATGACACTGTTGTATTTCATCTCTATCATCGACAGTGTCTCCTGTGTGTGTGTTTAAATCACATATTTGGAGTCAGAATAGCAGAACTCTTAAGAGCATAGGCTTTGACCTTAAAAACTTCTAGAGGGGAGAGTATGGAGGCAGGAGGGGGCCAGTTAGGAGGCCAACGGAGTCATCCAGGGGAACCAGGACAATGACCGAGTGGTGGAGAGAGGACACAGGTGGGACAGACTTTTCTCAGGGAGAATGGAGTTGACTTGGGAAGAGGTTGAGTGTGGCGGGTGAGGCAGAGGCAGGAGTTCACTAGGGCTCCAAAGGTTCAGAGGGGGAAGAGAGTGTAGGTGCACAGAGATACCATTACTAGGACAGGGAGCACAAGATTGGCCAGGAGATAGTGAGAAACTCTTGCATGTGTTTTCAAGACATGGCCCCCACGTACACTCAGTGGTCCCCCATGAGTAAACTTTGCTTATGCCTTGGGTCTTAGCTGTTTGGGGTTTTTGTTTTTCTGTCTTTGTCTCTCCACTGGACTAAACAGTTGAACATACTTAACTCCTTGGGGGTCACCTCCAGGAAGCCTTCCCTTATCTGTCCTCCAGACCAGGGCATTGTTCCACCTGTGTGCCCAGGGACCCATCTCTGCAACCATCACACTACGTAGGAACTCTCCATACCTGCTACCCCTCCAGTCTGAGCTCTTGGAGGGCAGGGGCTACCTTGTTCATCTCAGAGTTCCCAGTGCCTTGCACACAGCTCAGTATAGCAAAGATACCTGGTAAAGGTTCGTGAAAAGAAGAGGTAGGTTCATGCTGGCTTTGTGAGCAAGGAGATGGTCCATAGGATCTGGACTCAGATCTGGGTTCAAATCCTAACTCTGCCACATTCCAGTCGCATGTGACCTCGAGCAGTTTTTTTTAACTTCCCTAAGCCTCAGTTTATTTATCCGTAGAATGGGGCTAATGATACCCATGCTGCAGGGTGATTGCAGGAATTAAATGAGATGATGTAGTCAGGCGTGGTGGCTCACATGTGTAATCCCAGCACTTTAGGAGGCCTAGGCAGGTGGATTGCCTGCGCTCAGGAGTTTGAGACCAGCCTGGTCAACATGATGAAACCCCATCTCTACTAAAAATACAAAAATTAACCAGGCATGGTGGTGCACACCTGTGGTCCGAGCTACTCAGGAGGCTGAAGCAGGAGAATTGCTTGAACCTGGGAGGCAGAGGTTACCATGACCCAAGATTGCACCACTGCACTCCAGCCTGGGCGACAGAGCAAGACTCTGTCTCAGTCAATCAATCGATCAATCAATCAATCAAGAGATGATGTAGACAAAGCACACATCTCAGTTCCTAACACATAGTAAGCACTCAATAAATGGCAGTGGTTGCTTGCTAACTCTGTGAATTACTTTCTTTGCCCTAGTTTCTTCATCCAGAAAATGAAGATAATACCACACTTACTCCTACCACTCAGGATATTTTTTTGGCTTTTTGGTTTTTTCATTTTTGTTTTTTAGGGATGGGGTCTCACTCAGTCACCCAGGCTGGAGTACAGTGGTACAGTCATAGCTCACTGTAACCTCAAACTCCTGGGCCCAAGCAGTCTTCCCCTACCCCAGCCTTCTGAGTAGCTGGGACTACAGATGCATGCCACCATGCCTGGCTAACTTTTTGTTCTTCTAGAAATATGGTCAAACTATGCTGCCCAGGCTGGCCTCAAGCAATCCTCCCATCTCAGCCTCCTGAGTAGCTGAGATTACAGGTTCGAGCCACTATACCTAGCAGTCAGGCTACAAGTAATAGAACACAGTACTAAGAGAGATTTAAATAACAGGAGATTTGTTTTTTTCACTTGAGGAGAAATCCCAAGGTTCCAGAGTTGATTCAGTGACTCAAAAGGTTTCTGGGGCTGGGCACAGTGGCTCAAGCTGTAATCCCAACACTTTGGGAGGCCAAGGCAGATGGATCACATGAGGTTAAGAGTTCAAGACCAGCCTGGCCAACATGGCAAAACCCTGAATCTATTAAAAATATAAAAATTAGCCAGCCGTGGGTGGCACACACCTGCAATCCCAGCTACTTGGCAGGATGAGGCATAAGAATCACTTGAACCTGGGAAGCAGAGGTTGCAGTGAGCTGTGATTGTGCCACTGCACTCCTGCCTGGGTGACAGAGTAAGACTCTGTCTCAAAAAAAAAAAAAAAAAAAAAAGCCCTTGGGTTGGCTGCTGAACAATTCTGTTGGCCTTCCCCTCCTGATTACAAAATAGCTGCTGCAGCTCCATACATCACACCCTCACAGGACAAGGCCCAGGACAGGAAGGAAGAGGGCAGGGATTGCCTCCCAGTCCTCTCATCAGGGAAGACCCCCAATTGTTCCCGAATAATACCTGAGAGCCTTCCTTTTGGCGGTCCCAATTGGCTAGTTTTCTTGTCACGTGCCCCAACCTCAGGTACAGGGAAGCCTGGGAACAAATAAAGGCGTTTGCTGTTTTTCTTTCCTCTCTCCTCTCTCTTTCTTCTCTCTCTCTCTCTCTCATCGCCGTCCCTCCCTCCCTCCCTCCTCCCTCCCTCCCTCCTTTCCTTCCTTCCTTCCTTCCTTCCTTTCCTCCTTCCTTCCTTCCTTTCCTTCCTTCCTTCCTTCCTTCCTTCCTTTCCTTCCTTCCTTTCTTTCCCTTCTTTTCTTTTCTTCTCTCTCTCTCTCTTTCTCTCTCTCTCTCTCTCCCACCGTTCTCTCTCTCTTCTCTCTCCCTCTTTTTTTCTTGCACTTTTTTGCAGACAGTCCTTATCTGTGGCCCAGACTGGAGTGCAGTGGCGTGGATCTTCTGGCTCAACTGCAACCTCTGGCTCCCTGGATTCAAGCAATTTCCTGCCTCCAGCTTCTTGAAATAGCTGGGATTACAGGCACACATCACCATGTCTGGCTGATTTTGTGTATTTTTATAGAGATGGGGTTTACACCCATTGTCTGGCCAGGCTAGTCTCCAAACTCCTGATGGACCTCAAGTGATCTGCCCCACTTGGCCTCCCACAAGGTACTGGGATTGCTAGGCATGAGCCACCCGTGGCCCGGCTGGCTTTTGCTGTTTTCAACCTCCTTCTTCTGCTGGCCAGGAAAAGGGTCTGGGGAAATTACTGCTTCAAGAAGCTGTTGACCAACACCATCAAGAGGGTGATTGGTAAGGAGGGATGTGTTGATGGCCTTGCCGGAGCCTGACACCGAAACCTACTACCCAACGCGAATGTTGGGTTGGTCTTGTTAATAACGAAACTCCTACCTGATAAACCAGACCTACAGCCACAGGAGGAGTTCTTTGTGTACTTTGTTTCCATGCAACCAAATGTTTATGAATCTGCTGTGTGCCAGGCCCCATACTAGGCGCTACTTAGGAGGGCACATGAGGCAGTGAGTTACTGTCTGAGTCTCCCACCCCGGCCTACTCACAATATCCAAGTGTGTTTATAAGCACATTGGGCTATTGCCTGGCCCATAAGCATTTGCCGTGGAATGTTTTCCCTCCTTGATGTTTCCCATTCAGTACGCCGGTTGTTTCGCCATGGTTGATCTGTTTTTTCTGAGTGCACAACATATTTTTAAAAAACGTCAGGCCCGGGCGCGGTGGCTCAAGCCTGTAATCCCAGCACTTTGGGAGGACGAGACGGGCAAAAGGATCATGAGGTCAGGAGATCGAGACCATCCTGGCTAATACGGTGAACACCCCCGTCTCTACTAAAAATACAAAAAAACTAGCCGGGCATCGGAGGCGGGCGCCTGTAGTCCCAGCTACTCGGGAAGGCTGAGACAGAGAATGGCGTGAACCCGGGAAGGCGGAGCTTGCACGTGAGCTGCGAGCCGGCCACTGCACTGCCAGCCTGGGCGGCAAGAGCAAGACTCCGTCTCAACAACAAACCCAAACCAACAAACAAACAAACAAACCAAAAAAAACACCGTCAATAGTTGGCTGGGTGTGGGTAGCTTCATGGCTGTAACCTCCCAGCACTCTGGGATGCCGAGGCGAAGCAGCATCACTTGAGGTTAGGGGCTCAGACCAGCCTGAACAAGCATGGTCGAAAACCTCGTCTCCTACCTTAAACATACAAAGATTAGCCCAGAAGCTGGGGTGGGTATCAAGCCTTGTAGTCGTAGCTACTTGGGTGGCTGCGAGGCAGAATTGCTTGCGGGCAGACCGCGCCAGCTGCCGGTGACAGAGTGAGACTCCATCTCAAAAAATAAAAATGGATAGGCCGGGTGCGGTGGGCTTCAAGCCTGTAATCCCCAGCACTTTGGGAGGCCGAGACGGGGCGGATCACGAGGTCAGGAGATCGAGACCATCCCTGGCTACACACTGTGAAACACCGTCTCTACTAAAAAATACAAAAAACAGCCGGGCGAGGTGGGCAGCGTCACTGTAGTCCCAGCTACCTCGGGAGGTCTGAGGCCAGGAGAATGGTGTAAACCCGGAAGGGCCGGAGCTTGGCAGTGAGCCGAGTATCCGGCCACTTCCGTACTCCAGCCTGGGCAAACAGAGTCGAGACACTGCCGTCTCAAAAAAAATAAATAAATAAAAAATAAATAAATAAATAAAATAAATATAAATAAAATGATAAATAAATACCTCAATATTTTTAAAGCCCAGTTATGCTCTTGGTTTCAGTAATCTTTAAAAAATACTCTGGCAGTTTTTGTCCCCACGTGATATAAAACAACCCTCTAAAACATTTATTTCTCCTCCATGCTGTCAACATCACAGATGCTGTTCCCTTTAATTAATTCCATTTGTCAAACATGGAGAAATTAATGGGGTACAACAGGGATGGACATACTTCTTCTGCCAAGGGCCGGTTATTTTAGGCATGTGAGCCTGGCAGTCTCTGTCATAGTTACTCATACCTTTGCTGTGATAACACAAAAGCAGCCACAGACAGCAGGTGAAGGAATGCATCTGACTGTGTTTCAATAAAACTTTATTCACAAATAAGAGCTGCAGGCAAGATATGGCTGGTTAGCTGTAGTTTTCTAAGCCCTGGTGAATGAGAGGAACTTTGGACTAGGAATCAGGAAGCCTGGATTCCAGGGGAGGCTTTGTCCTGTCCCTGCTGTAAGAACCTTGAGAAGACATTTAACCAGCAGTCCTGGCCAGGTGCGGTGGCTCATGCCTGTAGTCCCAGAACTTTGAGAGGCCGAAGCAAGTGGATCACATGAGGTCAGGAGTTCAAGACCAGCCTGGCCAACATGGTGAAACCTCGTGGTGAAACCTCGTCTCTACTAAAATTACAAAATTAGATAGGGATGGTGGCGCACATCTGTAATCACAGCTACTTGGGAGGCTAAGGCAGGAGAATAGCTTGAACCTGGGAGGCGGAGGATGCAGTGAGCCAAGATCGCACCATTGCACTCCAGCCTGGGCAACAAGAGTGAAACTCTGTCTCAAAAACAAACAAACAAAACCCAGCAACCCAGGCGCGCCACGTGTAAGATGGGGTAGGATCAAAGGGTATGTTTGATGCCCTTGCTCAGTGAGTGACCTGTGCGTGGTGGGTGCTCAGGGACGTAACCACTGGAGTGGGGTAACCTCTGCAGTGGGTATGCATAGCCTCTGGGGTCCCAGAGATGTAGGTTTGAATCTGGAGCTGTCACTTAACCTTTCTGGATCTAGGATTCCTTATCTCTAGAGTAAACTAGTACCTCCCTTAACTAGTACCTCCCTTCCTCATGGGGTCATGGTGAGAATTAAGTAACTCAAGGTGTACGAAGCTCTCAGCACAGGGACTGACAGACAGTTGCCCTACAATTGTTATCTGCTGTCATTGTTGCTATTGATTTTCCTGTATTTCCACTAGACCAACAAACACATTAGTAGAAATTATCAAGGCCCTGCCGATTTAAAATGCTACTTGTTATTTGGTAAATTGCTGGGCTGGCACTTTACATATATATTTTTTCAAATTCATTTGTCCATGGAAAGAAACACATTACTATCTAGTGCTTTGTAGGTGCCAGATATTGTTCTAAGCACATAACAAACACTTACTTAGTTAATACTTTCAACAATGCTATGAAATAGGTTTTATCATCTCCACGTGTTTTACAGATAAGGAAACTAAGGCCCAGAGAGGTGAAGTTACTTGTCCAAGACCACACAGTTCGTGGCAGAGCTGGGATTTGAACCAGTCTGTGCTCTTTACCCCTGCACTCTTGTTAAGAGATGCTTCTCTATATCCCAAAACTTTCTTCATGTACAGCAGGGCCAGGCCATGCTGCAGCCCTTGGCCCTGAGCCCTTTCTGTATATACATTTGCCTCTAAGTAATGTTCAGTTCACTTAGCCATCCCCTCCCCAAATATGTACCTCGTTACCACCCCAAGGTAATCCCAGTAAATTGCAGTGGGGCAAATTATAATCACTGTGATAGCAGTAGCTAACATTTATGCAGGGTTCACTGGTGCCAGACAGTGTTACCATGCCATTTAATCCACCCAGCTCACCTAATGAGGCAGGTCCTGTTATTATCCACGTTATCTCAGAGGGAAATGAAGCTGAGAGGTAAAGTGAGGACACAAAGCCAATTTCCAAGGGAACCAGGACTCCCCCAGGTGGTTGAACTTCAGAGTCAGACTCTTAACGCCATCCTCCACCGCCTCCCTCTGCCACCTTGTAAATCAAAATAAGGATGCTAGCTAACATTAGTTGAGCCTCTACTACGTGCCAGGCTCAATTTTGGGCACTTTATATTTATCATCTCACTTCACCCTCAACCAACCTTGTGAAGTTGGTCTCTTGAACCCATTTTGCAGATAAGGATACTGAGGCACAGAGAGGTCATTACACTTTCCCAAGATGCTGTCTGCTAAGATTCCCCTTCAAAATAAAGGACGTTCACCCCCAGCTGCTGGCAAGGCTGCCAGCACAGCCCTGAGCTGTCTGTACCTTTTTGGGCCTGCCTCAGCTGAAGGGAGCCACCTTGCCTGAGGTTCTGTCCCCTCCCTGGGGCACCTGCATCCGGTAACTGGCTGATGCACAGCTGTAAAGGCCTGGCCTTCTCACCCCACTGGGGGCAGTTCTGAAGGGTCATCCCATCTTTAGAACTCCCTGCAGGGGCTGCTGAGACCTCCCCTGAGACTGTATCACAGCTCAGCTGCTCCCTCTGCCCAGCCCCGCTTCCTCCCTTCCCTCCCCAAGGTGTTGATCCTAAGCGAGCCCTAATCATCTCCATTTCAGGGCAGCTTCTCAGGAACCTGACCAGTGGTGAGGCCAGGACTTATTTTATTTTTTCATTTTATTTATACTTATTTTTTTATTTTATTT
>NW_016814761.1:2850362-2929676 GCF_001698545.2 Rhinopithecus bieti | reverse complement strand
TTATTTTATTTGTACTTATTTTTTATTTTATTTATACTTATTTTTTAACTTTTGTTTATACTTATTTTATTTTTTAATTTTATTTATACTTATTTTATTTTTTTATTTTTATTTATTTTTCAGACAGAGTCTCACTCTGTCACCCAGGCTGGAGTGCAGTGGTGTGATCTCAACTCACTGCAACCTCTGCCCCTGGGTTCAAGTGATTCTCGTGCCTCAGCCTCCTGAATAGCAGGGACTGCAGGTACATGCCACCATGCCCAGCTAATTTTTGTACTTTCAGTAGAGATGGGATTTCACCATGTTAGCCAGGCTGGTCTGAAACTCCTGACCTCAGGTGATCCACCGGGCCCCACTTCGCAAAGCATTGGGATTACAGACGTGAGCCACTGCGTCTGGCCAAGCCTGGGATTTACCCCCAAGTTCCTCACAACTCCCGTCAAGGTCGTGGCCCCACTCTAAGGAATGTGATAGCTGGGCCACGTGGTGAAAGGGCAGGGGGCTCCTGACATTGCCCCCACCACCTGGGAGCTCTGCATGTTTCTGAGAGGCCCGAGTACAGCCTCTGCCCTACAGGGCAGAACCCAGTGTTGGAGTCCCAAGGCAATGTGGTTTGAGGCAAGATGGGACTCTGATTTTGGAGACAGACTTGGTTTCTGGTTGTCAGTCTTTTCCTGGGAGTGGTATAATCGCCTTCTAAGTGACTCTCCTGGCCCACATTGCCTGGCCCACCTGCCACCCAGCTGACTCCCGCTCCACAGAGGTGGCTGTGTCAGAAGTCTGGTGTGGACTCTGCCATCGTCCCCCTAAATGCTCTGGGCTCCCCACCTCTGTGTCTCAGCTCAAAGGCTTCCTTCTCCCCTAGAGGGGCCCTATCCCTTCCTCCCCTGGGGACTCCTGTAGGACTGCACTCAAATGCCCTCTATAGACAGAGACCGGTGGTGGCAGTGCATGTGGAGGGCGTTCTTCCCTTCACTTCTTCCACTTCCACAGCAGCCAGCGTTTTCCAGAAGCGTGTCCTTGGCAGCGTCCAGGAGAGCAGATGGCCTCCTCTGGGAAGCCTTTTCTGGTGGCTGCCGTCACTTCTGCAGGTGGATTCGAGGCTCCCTCTGTGGGCTGCATTGAACTGATCTCCACTTCTGTCCTAGGGTACCACACAGCACTCGGGTCACTTGGTTACTTGAGTGTCCACCCTGCTGTGAACTTCCTCAGATACCGGGTTTTGTCACCTTTATTCCTTAGCCCCTGGCACAGTCCAGGCCCAAGTCATGCAACCAGTCACCGTCCATTGTTCTCATTGCTGTGGCTTATCAGCCTCTTTGGTAAAAGTTTTGGTGACAGAAGAAACCAAAATCCACATCACCCGGGCCAGGCACAGTGGCTCACACTTGTAATCACAGCATTTTGGGAGGCTGAGGTGGGTGGATCACCTGAGGTCAGGAGTTCAAGACCAGCCTGGCCAACATGGTGAAATCCTGTCTCTGCTAAAAGTATAAAATTAGCCGGGTGTGGTGGCACATGCCTGTAATCCCAGCTACTCGGGAGGCTGAGGTAGGAGAATCGCTTGAACCTGAAAGGCGGAGGTTGCAGGGAGCTGAGAGTGCGCCATTGCACTCCAGCCTGGGCAACAAGAGCAAAACTCCATCTCAAAAAAAAAAAAAGGCAAAAAATTAGCCCAGCATGGTGGTGTGTGTCTGTAATCCCAGCTTCTCGGGAGGCTGAAGTGGGAGAATCACTTGAGCCTGTGAGGTTGAAGCTGCAGAGAGCCGTGATTGCGCCATTGCACTCCAGCCTGGGTGACAGAGCGAGACCCTGTCTGAAAAACAAATAAATAAATCTCCCTACAGTGACCTCTGTAGTTCCAGCTACTCGGGAGGCTGAGGCAGGAGAATCGCTTGAACCCGGGAGGTGGAAGTTGGGGTGAGCTGAGATTGCGCCACTAAACTCCATCCAGCCTGGGCAACAAGAGCGAAACTCCATCTCAAAACAAAAACAAAAAAGAAATTTACATCACCCAAGATGAGGTCTTTGACTGCCTCTGTATTTGAGGGATCACAGTCACTAAGTTGTGCACGTGCCAGCCGTCCACATCCGTGACCACAACTAATCTATACTTCGCAGTGGAGGCTGAGCTCTGAGGATCCTGGGGAACTAAGACCATGTCTGCCTTTCAGCTCCTTCTGCACAGAGTTCATGGTAGGCCTGGTGAAGTGGCTGGAGTTGTCCGAAGCCGTCTTGCCAACCATGACTGCTTTTGCGAGTGGCCTGGGAGGTGAAGGAGCAGATGTGTTTGTTCAGATTTTACTGAAGGACCCCATCTTGAAGGACGACCCGACGGTGATCATTCAGGTACACCCAATGCCTGGTGGTGGCTGCTGGGGACAGTAGAACAAATCATTTTCTTTCAATGTTAGCCTAAAAAAATCACTTCTAGTGGGGCGGAGCAGTTGGAAGATAAAATATGTCATCATAATATCATATCATGATCATAGCTGATGTTGAATTATCATTATTGAATATTTACTCTTGACTTTATGCTCACAATGCTTATTATGTGCTGGTACATTTTCAAAAACTAACTCATCTAATTCTCAAAGTGACTTTATGAGGTAAGTAGCAGGGACATCCCCATTTCATAGTAGTTGAGAAAACTGAGACACAGAGAGGTTAAGTAACTTTCCCAAGGTCACACAGCTGATAAGTGGTGGAGCCAGGATTTGAACCTTGGTAGTCTGACTCAGAGCCCACATTCTCCTAAGCTGTGGTGCCTCTTTTCAGAAGCAGAAGCTTCACTGTGTGCCCTTGAGCATGTCACTCACCAGCTCTGCCTGCAGTTAAAGCAGATAGAAGCTTGTGACACAGACTGTTGGTGGGGAAACTACGTGGATTGGAAATAGCCCCTTCCCCTCCTTATCTCACTACCTGAAGTCCTCATGTATTTCTTTCTTCGCTTGCCTGCTTATCATCTGGCTCACCTCTGGAATCCAGGGCAGTGGCTTTTTGTCTGTCTTATTCTGCCACTTGGTAAGAGTCAATATTTGTCAAATGAGCGGGCTGATCGTATATCAGCTTTGTCACTGATGCCTGTTGTCTTCTCCCTTAGGACCTTCTGAGCGTCTCCCTCAAGGATGGTAAGTTGATTTTCTAAGCTCTGTGAATGGTGGGTACCCATCTTCACCCTTGGCTAGCAAAGCCAGTGAGAGGTGCTGCCACCTGGGGCCGGGTCCCCCATGGTCTTTTGACTTCAGGAAGGAAAGGAACCTGATGTCATTGGTGAGCTGGTGAGCCCTTCATTCATGCCAGGACTGCGTGCTGCTTCTCAGAGTTTATTTCACTTATTCCTCGAAACAGGCCCGCGGTTTTACCTCCTCAGTAACTCTCGAATCTGGCTCCTTCCCCTCTCCACCCAGGCCGCTGGTCTGAGCCACTGTCGCTCCTCCTGGATAACAGCAGGGTCTTCTCACTGGCCTTCCTACCACCCCTCTGGCCAGCAGTTTTCTCCCCACTCTGCAGCTAGAGTGTTCTTTTCAAAGGCGCACATGACCACGCCACCTCCCTGCTAACTGCACTCAGGAGAAAAAATCAGCCCCTCTGGTGTGGCTCTCAGGCCCTAGTGGGCTGGCCCTTGTCCTGTTCCAGCCTCACTTCTGCTTTCAGTCCCCCTGCAGTGGGGCTCCTGCCACACCGGCCTCCGGCAGCTCCGTTAGCACGTATGCTTTGTGGGTTTGCACAGACCCCTGAGCACGTGTGCTTTTCAGCTTTGCACGCACCCCTGGGCACGTGTGCTTTGTGTACAGCAGCATCTTTGTACACACCCTTCCTCTGGCTGGAAATCTCCTCTTGCCCCTCTTTGCCTACTCACTTTTGACCTTTCCTTCGTGCCTTCACTCAGTCATCACCTCCCAGCGGAAGCCTTCCAGGTCTCCTGACTTGCACGCTCCCAGCACCCCATGGACCATGGTCACAGCCGTGCCCCTAGTTATGTGATTCTTAGATTGGTAACTGGCTTCCCACGAGACCACAAGGCACCATTTGGGCAGGGTCTGTGTCTGGTTTTGTTCACTTCCGGGGCCTGACCCAACACCTGGCACATCACACATACTTGGTAAATATCTGTTGAATGAATAAATGAAATAGATCTTATGGCCCCATCGTATGGATCAGGAAGTCAGTTCAGAGAGGTTAGGCAGTTTACCCAAGGTTGCTCAGCACACGGCAGTGCGGGACTCCCTGTGTTGGCTTCTTAGGACTGCTGTAACAAATTCCCACAAACTGGGCAGCTTAAAGCAACAGGAATCTCTTGCCTCACAGTGGCTCAGACCAGCGGCCTGGGTGGAGAGGGGAAGGAGCCAGATTCGAGAGTTACTGAGGAGGTAAAACCATGGGCCTATTTCGAGGAATAAGTGAAATAAACTCTGAGAAGCAGCACGCTTCTGGTCCTGGCATGAATGAAGGGCTCACCAGCTCACCAATGACATCAGGTTCCTTTCCTTCCTGAAGTCAAAAGGCCATGGGGGACCCGGCCCCACGTGGCAGCACCTCTCACTGGCTTCACTAGCCAACGAGTCTGGAATCAAGGCATCAGCAAATCACACCCCCTCTGAAGACTGCTGGGGAAAATCCACTGTGCCTCTTCCAGTTTCTGTTGACTCCAGGTGTGCCTTGGCTTGTGGCTGCCTCACTTCAGTCTTTGCCTTCTTCTTCCTATGGCCTCATCCTTCCCCTTTTCCTCTCCTCTGTGTGTCTTTTATGAGGACTCTTGTGTAGGGTAATCTCATTTCGAGATTTTTAACTTAATTATATCTGCAAAGACTCTTTTTCCAAATAAGGTCACATACATAGGTTCTGGGACACAGATGTATCTTTTTTGTGGTGGTGGTGGGGGGTGCGGTGCTCTATTCAGCCCTCTATACCAGGATTCCCCAAGCCCCCAGGCCACGGACTGGTACCAGTTCATGGCCTGTTAGAAACTGGGCCACAAAAGCAGGAAGTGAGAGGTGGGCAAGCGAATGAAGCTTCATCTGTATTTTCAGCCGCTCCCCATTGCTTGCATGACTGCCTAAGCTCCACCTCCTCTCAGATCAGCAGTGGCATTAGATTCTCGCAGGAGCGTGAACTCTTGTGAACTGTGCACGCAAGGGATCTAGGTTGCATGTTCCTTATGAGAGTCTAATACCTTATGATCTGTCACTGTGTCCCCTCACCCTCAAATAGGACTGTCTAGTTGCAGGAAAACAAGCTCAGGGCTCCCATTGATTCTATATTTTGGTGAGTTGTATCATTATTTCATTATATATTACAGTGTAATAATAATAGAAATAAAGTGCACGATAGGCCAGGCGCGGTGGCTCATGCCTGTAATCCCAGCACTTTGGGAGGCCCAAGCCCCCAGGCCACGGACTGGTACCAGTTCATGGCCTGTTAGAAACTGGGCCACAAAAGCAGGAAGTGAGAGGTGGGCAAGCGAATGAAGCTTCATCTGTATTTTCAGCCGCTCCCCATTGCTTGCATGACTGCCTAAGCTCCACCTCCTCTCAGATCAGCAGTGGCATTAGATTCTCGCAGGAGCGTGAACTCTTGTGAACTGTGCACGCAAGGGATCTAGGTTGCATGTTCCTTATGAGAGTCTAATACCTTATGATCTGTCACTGTGTCCCCTCACCCTCAAATAGGACTGTCTAGTTGCAGGAAAACAAGCTCAGGGCTCCCATTGATTCTATATTTTGGTGAGTTGTATCATTATTTCATTATATATTACAGTGTAATAATAATAGAAATAAAGTGCACGATAGGCCAGGCGCGGTGGCTCATGCCTGTAATCCCAGCACTTTGGGAGGCCGAGGTGGGCGGATCACGAGGTTCAGAGATCGAGACCATCCTAGCTAACACGGTGAAACCCCGACTCTACTAAAAATACAAAAAATTAGCCGGGCTTGGTGGCGGGCGCCTGTAGTCCCAGGTACTTGGGAGGCTGAGGCAGGAGAATAGCGTGAACCCGGGAGGCGGAGCTTACAGTGAACTGAGATCGCGCCACTGCACTCCAGCCTGGGTGACACAGCAAGACTCCGTCTCAAAAAAAAAAAAAAAAGCGCACAATAAATGTAATGTGCTTGAATCAACCCGGAACCATCCCCCCGACCCCTGCACTGGTCCATGGTAAAACTGTCTTCCCCAAAACTGGTCCGTGGTGCCAAAAAGGTTGGGGACCACTGCTCTCTACCACTCCAGGATGCCTGCATTAAGTCACTATGCGGGCAGCCTCCTGAGCCCCTTCCCACCCCCACAGCTCCCATCCAGCTTCTTCTCACCAGCTCCTCTCTGCCAGGGCTCCCCTATTATTGCATAAGTGGCTTCTTCTGTTCTCTAAACTGTAGAGAAGCTTTGATGCTATGACCTCTGATGTTTATTCTGATAGCAAGCAGGGAGGAAACACAACGTAGAAGAAATCCCCAGCATCCTCCAAACCCTGTAATAGGGAAACTTTTTCCTGGCTTCCCACTGGAACCCTCCTAGTGGAAAGAGGAGGAGGAAGAGCAGAATTTCATAGTGGGAAGGAGCCGCAGAGGAAGGTCAGCAGGGTAGCAGTGCAGCAGGCGGGCTTTGGGCCAATTGGAAGCCTGAGGAGGGAGAGTGGGATGGATTTCACCTGGACAGGTATGCAGATGGCTGGCCTCAGCAAGGAGAGCAGAGGGGCAGGGGTGAGGGGCTGCCCCCGGAACCATTCTTCATGTTGCAGAACTGCTGCAGACCAGGTACAGAGGATAGAAGAGAGAGAGCTCAGAAGTGACGTCTCAGCCCTCAGATTCTGGTGGTCTGGTGCCAGCTGCAAGGGGACTGGGACTCTGTCTCAGGAATCCTGGCGTTTGTCTCCAGTGACCCTTTCAGGGCAGGTGGTAGTCAGGAACCCTAAAAGAGTAGGGTGCTGAGGCTTGCTCAAGCCCAGGCAGCAGGGTGGATGAACTGCTTTCTCATGCGTGCTTGGTCATGCATGTGTATTTAGTGCAGTCAGTGCCTGCCAGGGTGGCAGGACACGTGGGTCACCCTACCTTGGGGATTCTTATTATGAGCATAATACATTTTCTTTACCATTTTTTTAAAAGCCTCTAAGCCCTTACTACTCTCAGTGTGGTCCGTGGTCCCAGCAGCGTCGGCACTGCTGGGAGGTTTGTGAGAAATAGAGTCTCAGCCCCTGCCCAAACCCGCTGATTGGGATCTGCATGGAACCCAGGCAATTCCTAAGTGCTTTCTACTCGGAGGAGCGCTGCTCTAAGGCTCCAAAGAGTGTGTTTGTTCCTACTGTATCCAAAGCATTTTAATTCCACATTGTGGAGCTAAAAGGGCTCTCCGTGGGTGACCCGGCCAGCCTCTGCTTTCAGGCAGGCGAGGCCTTCGGTAATACTTTATTTAGCAGAGACAGCCAAGTGGCCCCCAAAGGAGTGGCAAGGTTGGCCTGAGAACACTGCTTCGGTCACTGGACTCTGAGTTTGGGGCATTTTCTGTCTGCACCCCCTGGAGCTTACATTTCCAGGGCCAGGCAGTCTCAGGAGTTGTCATGGATTTCATCACAGAGCGATTGTGTCACTTTATTTATTTTTTTAACAGAAGTGAGGGAAGAATAATAATATCTGATCCTCCTGGACTCCCTTGGAGAGAAAGGCTGGATTGCACAGTGGTCTGAGGCTCGGGTTGCTGGAGATCAGGGCAGCAGCTCAGCACATAGAATCTAATATTGGAATCAGTGTAATGGCAAAGCCGCCATGTGCTAAGTCCTGGCTGCGTGGCAGGCATGGCGCTAAAGGCTTGCGCTGGCATTTCATCTCTCATCCTCCAGTGAGGTGGTTAAGGCTGTTGCCCCCATCTTGCAGACCTGAATCTCACACATCAAAGTCAACTTGGATGATCCTCTTTTTTTTTTTTTTTTTTTTTTTTTTTTTTTTGAGATGAAGTTTCGCTCTTATCTCCCAGGCTGGAGTACAGGTGACATGATCTTAGCCCACTGCAACCTCTGCCTCCTGGGTTCAAGCAATTCTCCTGTCTCAGCCTCCTGAGTAGCTGGGATTACAGGCATGTGCCATCACACCTGGTTAATTGTTGTGTTTTTCGTAGAGACGGGGTTTCACCATTTCGGCCAGGCTGATCTTGAATTCCTGACCTCAAGTGATCCGCCCACCTCAGCCTCCCAAAGTGTTGAGATTACAGGCCTGAGCCACCACACCCGGTGATCCTCTCATTTTCACAAGTGGAGAGACTGAGGCCCAGAGAGGGTAAGGGGCTTCCTTGCACACACACAGCGGTAGAGGTAGACTGGGAGTCAGAAGCAGTTCTCCAGCTTCCTGGGCCAGCCATTCCTTTCTGTCATTGCCTCTTCATCAGGTAGAAAGAGAAGCAGCCTTGGCCCCGGAATCTGACTTTCCCTCTTTCCTCACCCAGAGAGTCATATGCATCCCACCACCTCTTTCTGCACCCCACCCCTGCAAACCCCAAACCATCTTGGGCACCTAAGACACCTCCACTGACTCTTCTTTGCTGTTTGTGACCTTGGAGCTGGCCCTGGCAGAAGAATCGAGTGGGTTTCAAACAGCCTGTCTTACATCATTGCCTGGTGCTTCATGCCCACCCAGGCACGTTCTCATTATAGGCAACATCTAAACCAGCATCGCCCTTAACAATTTCCATTTAGAATAACCACCACTTATTAAGCACCAGTTAAATGCTGGTGACCTCACCTGGCTCTTGTCAATCACTGTTTCATTTCATCCTCACAGCCATCCTTTAAATGTAGGCGTTCCCACTTTACAGATGAGTAAACCGAGGCTCATAGAGGTGAAGTAATTGCCTAAGCTAGTAAGTGGCAGAGCTGGACACTCTAAAACAACTGCTGTTAGTCAAAACCTTGGCAGATTTTACCCTCAGGAATTAGGGAATTGAGGCATCCCCACGGAAATATATCTAATATTTCTAATAGCTCATATCTAAATAATACCAAGCTTTGATAATGTCTAGGAGGTACCTTTGATTTATCTGATAGCCTTACCAGGTGCCAGCAGGTAAGAGGAACAGCTTTAGTGGCACACTGGGACCCAATGGGAGCAGGTGCCAGGGCTCCAAAGGTCCCCAGAGGTCAGAGGCAGGTAGACCCTCAAATCACCTAGACCACCCTCTTATGTAGATGGGGAAACTGAGGCCCAGAGAGGGGAGTGGCTTGCTGACAGTTGTCATGTCTGACCTCTTTATCTGTTCTAATGAATGACCAGGGACCAAGAATGGGGAGTATTTTGGGGGCTGATTGTATTAGATTTCAAGCCCCACCTTGGCAAGTTACTAAATGTCTCTGTGCCTTGGTTTCCCCAGGTGTCCGAGGGAGTAACAGTAGTCTCTACCTAACAGGGTGGTGGTGAGGATTACATGAGCAAATCCTTGTAGAGTGCCCAGCATGGAGCTGGCAGGCAGGGCACAGGCTGGGAGTGTTGCTGGGGTGATGGTGGCCATGGTGAAATGGGAAAACCCTGGAGTCCGGGAACCTGGATGTTCATCCTTTCTCTGAGACTCTTGTGCGTGACCTTGATCAGTCGCTTAACCTCTCTGAACTGCAATTTCAAGTACAAATAAGGGGCAAGAGCCAGCTGTTCCATAAAAACACGATTTTTTTAAAACTGTCTTGGGTTCTAAGACCATGATCTCGTAAATCATGTCAAGATCCTTACAAGGATCTTGTAAGGAGAAGGTTGGTGTTGTGGATGGGCCAGTTGTCCAGGTCCTTCCCCATGAGCTCCATGAGGGCAGTGCCCTTGTTGGGCCTGTTTACCGTTGCATCCCAGCAAGTGCAACACGGATGGACACATGATGGGCACTTAGTATTTGTTGGATGGAGGGAAGAAGGGAAGGTGCCATAGAAGGATGAGTGGGCGACCTTTCTTTGGAGAATGAGCTTGGGTGCTGAGCGGTGTGGTTTGCTGAATGTCTTCTGACGGATGCATGGTGGGCACTCAGTACTTGTTGGATGGAGGGAAGGAGGGAGGGAGTGATAGAAGGATGAGTGGGGCGACTCTTCTTTGGAGAATGAGCTTAGATGCCAAGCAGCGTGGTTTGCTGAATGTCTTCCTTCTACAGAGATTGATGGGGGCAGAAGAGGAGGCTCTCTGTGCTACAGGATTTCTCCCTGGGTGTGAGACAGACTGATTAGTCACGGAGTTAGCCCAGGAAATCAGCATGAAAAGCTGCATTTCTCAGAACTTCCTGGAAGGCTGACCTTTACTGAGAGTTTTGGGATCTTAGTCACCAAACGATGCCATATTGGCAGCTGGGTGGAATTTTTTGTGTGTGCTAATCATTTCCTTCTCCTCATCTAGTAGCAACCCACGAAGCACTTTGCCCACACAACCGAAAAAATAAGTCTTTTACGTGATGAAAGTTAAACTAAATCTGAGCTAATAACTCTCAACCTCCACACAATTGACGTTTGAGGCTGGATCATTCTGTTGTGGGGGGCTATCCTGTGTGCCGTGGGCTGCTTAGCTGCATCCCTGGCCTACTAGGTGCCAGTAGACATTCCTAAGCTGTGATAACCAAAAATGTCTCCAGACATTGCCAATGTCCTCTAGGAGGCAAAACTGAAAATATGGCCATCTCAGGTGGGGCTGGTTTACTTGCATTTAGTAATCTTCCTAAGTTCTTCTAGTTGCTCTTCTAGGCTGCTTACATAGATTCTGAGTTATTGCAGAGTATATGATCATCAGATCTGCTGCTGAGGCCAGTACTGTTAACCTGCTCTTACAGGGGGAAAATGAAGGTTCCGCAGGTTAAGCGAGTAGCCCAGGATCACATTGCAAAGTAAGTTTCAAAACCCCATTTAAGGCCAAGTGAATCTCACCGTGAACTCGGTGTTGGTCCCTGGTAGACTTAAACCGCATCATGATTTTTGCCCTCTGATCTCTGAATTCAAAGGGAGGTCACCTCTAGGCCCTGGAACTGCAGGAGGCACACGCATTTGAGCCACGGCACTCTCTACCGCAGACGTGGCTCTGCTTTCTGGCCTGGTGTTTATTACTGGATTGCAAACCCTGCCTCCCTGCTGAAAGAGAAAGGCTTGACATGTTAGTCTTGGGTTGTGGTAAAATGCAAATATTGTCACCTGGCTGCTGGGTTCTCCATCAACATCCTTTTTTTAAATTATTTTTTATTTTTATATTTTTTTAGATGGAGTTTCACTCTTGTTGCCGAGGCTGGAGTGCAATGGCACAATCTTGGCTCACCACAACCTCCGCCTCCCAGGTTCAAGCAATTCTCTTGCCTTAGCCTCCCGAGTAGCCAGGATTGCAGGCATGTGCCACCACGCCCGGCTAATTTTTATATATTGTAAGTAGAGACAGGGTTTTTCCATGTTGGTCAGACTGGTCTCGAACTCCCGACTTCAGGTGATCTGCCCGCCCCAGCCTCCCAAAGTGCTGGGATTACAGGCGTGAGCCACTGCGCCCGGCCCAACATCCCTGAGATTCATACAGTTTATAATCCATATCCAAACAACTTGGTCCATCTATTCCACAAATAAGAACCGACACCTGCTGTGTGTGCCCGGCCCTGTGTGAGGCACTGAGAGTAACTCTAATAGCAGATGCTCATTGAGTGCCTGCTGTATGCCTGGCTCTGAGCTAAGTGCTTTCTTTATAGGAACCCATTCATTGAAACCCCATAATGGCCTTTGGAGGTAGATGCTGTTACTGTTCCCATTTTACAGCAGAGGAAACTGCAGCACAGAGAATAAAATGCCTGCCCAAGCTGGAAAGTGAGGAGTTAGGATTCCAGCCAGGCCTCGGGCTCTTGAGTCCACCTCTTACCTGCTGTTCTTCCTCCCACATGGAGATTAGTGGAGCCCTCACCCCTGCAGCTGACTTTAAGAGGGTTGGATGAGGCCTGAATGAAGGGCGGGCACCTATGCAGCCGGAACCAGAGGAGCTGCTGCTCTTACTGATCCTGCATCCGAGAAGGTGGAGATGGAAGGGTCTCAGAAGCAACCCCTTCTCTCTCCCCCTTGCTTCAAGACCACTGGTCTTGAAGTAAGCTTGTCGCCGCCTTAATGGCCTTAATCATCCTAAGCCATGAGGACAAAAGGCAGGAGTCATCCCCAAGATGTCCTGAGTCTTGAGCCCATGAGGGCTTTGCAGCCAGGCTCAGCCTCTCAAAGTGGGGACCCTGGGCACACAACAGGGCTTAAACCCATTACTCAGCAATGGACAGGGTGTATGGGACTGGAATACTGTGTAGTTTCTTCTTTATATGGAAAATAATTCATTTAGGGTAAAAATGGGGCTACGTAATAAATATTCTAGAAAAAGTATATAATTTAAAAAGTTGGTAAATCAAGGGATAGTAGTGTGGTGGGTAGGGTAAGCAGTATGAGTGTGACCTGTGAGGTGTGTCCTCGGACCCAGGGGGAAGAGGGACAAGGGGCCCCTGCCCTGGCACAGCAGCAGGCAGCTCACAGCCTCACCCTGGCGCCCTGACTCAGAGAGTGGCTTCTTAACAGGTACAGGATGGAGGAAACATGACAATTTCCCGTAAAGTAATATCAGCCACCCTGTATCAGGCACTTACTGTGTCCCAGGTGCCAGCCAAGCTCACCACATCCATCTTCTTATTGCCCCTCAACAAAAGCCCGATCAAAAAGATATTCTTGGCCTGTAACAATCCCAGCACTTGGGAGGACGAGGCAGGCAAATCACTTGAAGTCGGGAGTTCGAGACCAGCCTGGGCAACATGGTGAAACCCCATCACTACTAAAAATATAAACATTAACCAGGCATGGTGGTGGGTGCCTGTCATCCCAGCTACTCGAGAGGCTGAGGCACAAGAATCACTTGAACCCTGGAGACGGAGATTGCAGTGAGCCAAGATCGTGCCACTGCACTCCAGCCTGGGTGAGAAAGTAAAATTCCATCTCAAAAAAAAAAAAAAAAAAAAAAAGATATTCTTATTCCCCTTTTGCAGATAAAGAAACTGAGGCTCAGAGAAGTTAAGAGACTTTCTGAAGCCATCCAGCTAGTAGGAACTCAGATCAAGATTTAAACCCAGGTCTTTTTGACAAAGGCTGAAGTTTCTGCCTCTGGGTTCCTTCGCTTTGGTCTGGAGGGCAGCCCCCAAAGGACGGGGATTGACCAGGATCTCTTCCCAAAGGTGTGGGCTCTCCCAGCAGGTACCAGGTCAACCCCGACCCACGCTCAGAGATGGAGCCATTACTGGGAACAGGCTGGTTCAACGCCTTACAACAGGAGGCTGTCCTGCCCCCTGCTCCTGATTTGGGGGATTTGGAAATGTGGGGAAGGTCAGGATTGTTATCACAACTTGTGGGTGCAACTGGCATTTAGGGCCAAGTTCCCGGCGTGCTGCTATCCTTTGATGCATGAGAGTGTTAGATAATGAAGTATGAAACGCAGCTGCTTTTGTATTGAGAAATGCTGGTGGGCGAAGGAGTCCCGTCGTGAACACACAGCCTGACTCTGAACATGCCCCTTGCTGAAACAAGGGGACCAGTTGGCTCCAGGGGCTCCCACAGTATGTGGTTGTGTGTCTGGGATGGGCACCAGGGCTAATCCCGCAGTTCTGGGTGGCTGGCACACTTCTGCCGTCTGGTGGCAGAGCCGAGATCTCTGGGTCACCCTTCCCAATCCCCCATCTTTCCAAAGAACTGTTATCCCGTGATATGTAACTTTTAGGTGTGCCTGTGGCCCGTGACCTAGGGCTGCCCCTGAGATTGTATGTATACCCCATGTGCATAGACTGTAGGGATTCCCAGCTGGCCAAACGGGATTGTCCTAAGACACCAAACTCCCTCAAGACTAAGAGATTTGCCTTTAAAAGGCAGTCATAGTGGAATGAGCAGAAATGTTGGCATCAGATAATTTGGATTATAATCCAAGCTCCAGCACTCTCTAAACTGTATGGCTTTGAGAAAGTTTCTTATCCACTCTACACCTGTTCTTTCCTCATTTGCAAAACGCAGCATCATAGTGACAACCTCCTAGGACCATTGGGAGGATCAGCAATCACAAATGCAAGCTCCTGCCATGATGCCTGCTGCTTAGGAGCAGGCCAGGGATGCTGGGTTCCCTTCCCTGCAGAGGTGGTGGGAGGAGCATCACGCTCTGCCTCCGGGTGTGAGCACATCCAGACCATCTGAGACTGGGAGGAGCTCATTTCCAATAGGGGAGCCCATTGCTCTGTTTCCTGGGGTAGGAATCACCTGTTTCAGAATCACTGGGAGTGGAGAGTGTTGTTAAAAGTTCAGATTCCTAAGCCCCACCCCAGATCTCCTGCATGTGGGACTGAGGAAGCTGAAATTCCACAAGCTCTCTGGGACCTTGATGTTCCCTAAACTCTAAGAACCACTGTCCCGCTGTGACTCTCAAGTCTCCACATGGCCATGTTGCTGTTGGGCTGTTTCAAGTCCATTTGGCCTTGGGCTTTGAAGGTCTCTCCTTGTGAGGAGGAACAGGTACCCTGAAGCTGACCCTCAGATCTCTGAGCTGGAAAGGACCTCCAGAGACCAACTCCTTTGGTCCTTCTGGCAGGGTCCAAAAGTCTGGGCCTGGGCACTGGACTGGAATCTGCACAGCTCTCAGGAGCAACAGGGGGATGTCGCAGCACCCACTGATCATGGGCTAACCCAGATTTAGAAGGAGGCCGTGAGGAAGGAGCTCAGGCTGGAAGCATGGGCAGGCTTGGGAGAGAGGTGTGTGACTGGAAGACAGTGTTCTGCTAGCTCGTGGCCCTGCTTCCCATGTCATGGTGCAGGGAAGGGGTGGCGGTCAGGTGCATAGCCTCTGTAGCCAGGCTGCTACTTTACTATTCATTGGCTGGGTGAACCTGGGCCCCTGGCCTAAGCTGTCTGCACCTCACTTTCCTTTTTGAGGAGATGGACTTTCTATAGTACCTGCCACTTCAGAGGCTCATAAGGATTCAATAAGCCACTACATGCAGAAAGTATAGTGCAGAATCTGATCTAGATGAGTAGGTAATAATGAAGCTTCCAGATTAATAGGATTATTGATCATAGGATGTTTCTGCCGAAAGGGATATCATACATCTCATTCAGCAGAACTGTCCCCCGCATTTGGATCTTTCCCAACAGAGTTCCAGTAGCTCAGTCATTCATTCATTTCTACAAATATTCCATTCTTCCTGCATACAAAGATTATTAAACCTCTGCTTTGTTTTTGGCATGGGCCGAGGTACTAGGGATGCACAGTGGATTTGGAGCTTATATTTTATATTCTATAAGAAGAGGAGACAAAATAAACAAGTAGGCAAATAAAATATATATATATAGTTGTTTTAAATGGTGATAAGAAGAAATGGCTGGTCACGGTGGCTCATGCCTTTAATACCACCACCCACTTTGGGAGGCAAATGTGGTTGGATTGCTGGAGAGAGATATGTATAAATTATCTGAGCATGGAAGCACATGCCTGTAGTCCCAACTACTCAGGAGGCTGAGGTGGGGGATCACTTGAGCCCAGGAGGTTGAGGCTGCAGTGAGCCAAGATCATACCACTGCACTCCAGCCTGGGTGACAGTGAGACCCTGTCTCAAAAAAAAAAAAAAAAAGGAAAAGAAAGAAAGAAAAAGATAAGAAGAAATAACTCATGGTAAAAGACTAGGAAGCAGTGGACTGGGTCAGGGAGGGCTTTTCCGAGAAGGTGAAATTTGAGGAAGGAACTGAGTGTTCCAGGCATGGTCAAGCCTCTGACATTTGTGGCATGTGCCTGTAGTCCCAGCTACTTGGGAGGCCAAGGTGGGAGGATTGCTTAAGGCTAGGAGTTTGAGACCAGCCTGGGCAACATAGCAAGATCCCCATCTCTTGAAAAAAAAAAAAAGACTATGACATTTAAGAATAACTCACCACTGTAAGAGAAGACCCCACTGAGAGGAGGAGAGAGCCCTTAACCCATCAATCCACTCTCCTCTAGTCCCCTGGGGGAGCAGGACTCCGAGGGTACTAGGGAGGGAGAGGGAGTCTCAGGTGGAGGTGGGAGGCAGGGAAAGGTCTTTTGTGCTGCCAGGGGCAGGTGGCCACAGCAAAGATCCCTGGCAGGCAAGAGAGAACCTTGGTCAGCTAATGACTCAACACATCTTAACTGTGCACCTACTAACTGCCAGGCATTGTCCCAGGCAGTGGGAGAACAGCAAGGAACAAAGCAAAGGTCCCTGCCCTTGTGGGACAGGCATTCTGATGAGGAAAGGCAGACAATAAACCTATACAGGGAAATGGAGTAATGGAGATGGGGTGACTAGGGGCTGAGCTGTTCTAATTCAGGAGCCGCTGGCTCCTCTAAGGTGGTGATATTTAAGTGGAGACCTGACTGATGGGAAAGGGCAGTCAAGCAGAGATCTGGGGCAGGAGCTTCCCAGATATCAGAAACAGCAAGTACAAAGGCCCCAAGGCAGCCATGAGCTTGGCTTCTTGAGCTGCTGGTGCCTGAAGCAGGGCCGGGTAGAAGGTGAGGTGGGAGAGGGTGGCAGGAAGGGGTTGGATAATGTGCAGTCTTGCAGACCATGGAAAGAAATGTGGACTTTATTCTAAGTGCACTGGGGAGCGGTCAGAGAGCTGTAAGCCAGGGAGAGAACACAACCGGATCGATAACTTTAAAGAAGCTCAGTGGCTGCCGTTTGGCAAATGGAGTGCAGAGGCAAGAGTGAAAGATAAGAAAGTGGTGAGGTGGCTGGTGGTTGGAGAGCAATGGCTGTGGCGGTGGCAGTGGAGATGGAGTGAAGTGGTCAGACTCAGGATATGTTTTCCAGGTGCAGTAGTCAGCATCAGCTGGTGGGGTGGATGTCGGGACAGGGAAACAAGAAGAACTAAGAACAATGCCCACCCAGGCTTGTGGTCTGAGCCCCAGGGTGGATAGAGCACTTTATTATTATTATTACTATTATTATTATTATTTTATTTTATTTTATTTATTTTTGAGACGGAGTCTCCCTCTGTTGCCCAGGCTGGAGTACAGTGGCATGATCTTGGCTCACTGCAACCTCTGCCTCCCAGGTTCAAGCAATTCTCCTGCCTCAGCCTCCTGAGTAGCTGGGATTACAAATGTGCGCCACCACACCCGGCTAATTTTTGCATTTTTTAGTCGAGAAGGAGTTTCACCATGTTGGCCATGCTGGTCTTGAACTCCTGACCTCAAGTGATTGGCCCGCCTCGGCCTCCCAAAGTGCTGGAATTCTAGGCACAGGCGTGAGCTACTGCACCTGGCCTATGGGGCACCTTTTATTGGGACTGGCTCTCAAGGAGCAAGTTGGCCCCCTGGCAAGTTGGCAGTAGAGCCTGGGCCAGAGAATGCCAGTATCCTGGTTAGCCCAGGACTCTGCCCCTCCCTACTGCCTTCTAGATGAGGAGATTTGCTCCTAGAGCTTCCAGAAGGAACATGCCTTGAACTACAAACCCTGACTCCAAGACCAGCATCCCAGCCACCAGCTCCTTGAAATGACCTGTGCACAAGGCTAAGATACAAAGCCCGTGCCTGAGATTACCACAGGAGTGTTAATCACACGTGTACCCGGCAGCCTGCATGCTAGAAGGTGAATCACTGCAGCCTTGACCTGTGGAGTATGTATTAGCAACTATTTATCATTGCCACCAATTAATCATCAGAGCCAAAGCTTGGTTTCTACAACCCGATTATCATGTGGGCACAGTAGTCTTTGTTCCTATGGGGAAAGCAAGGAACTCCTTTTTTCCGTGAAG
Source organism: Rhinopithecus bieti (assembly GCF_001698545.2). Classification (NCBI taxonomy): domain Eukaryota; kingdom Metazoa; phylum Chordata; class Mammalia; order Primates; family Cercopithecidae; genus Rhinopithecus; species Rhinopithecus bieti. The sequence continues at coordinate 2,911,936 of NW_016814761.1, read as the reverse complement.
TTTACTGAACCTAATAACCCCAAGCCACAGCACGTGGTGTCTGTCTCCAGCACGTAGACAGCTCCTCATCCCGGGAGACAGCAGGGCAGCCCCGAGAGACCCTGTTCCACTCTGGGGACCCTGGGTCAAGGAAGGAACTGATTTCTTTTGTAGAAGCTGAAACCTCAAACTTCAAGACTTCAGGGACTGCATCATGGTAAACGGGAAAGGAGGGTCCCCTATACCAGAACTTAGGAAACCCTATTTTTGGCAAGCTTCTCAGGTCATGCTGATAGGCAGCTGGACTGGGGAATTAGCGTTTTAGACAATTCGTGTCTTCACAGGGCCAGGGCACAGGGGAAGGTGAGTGCGGAGTAGCTGAATGCCAGGTCCTTGTGACTTTCTCTGTCAAAAAGATTCAGTTTGGAAGTCTGTCATAGTACTTGAGTCACAGAGAATTTGACCTAAAAATCAGAAGAGTTTATTCATTGGTTCATTCACTGTGTAAACATTTTTTGAGTTCTTACTAAGTGTCACACCCCAGGTAGGTACAGGGGTTGGAAAAACAGATGACTAAGCTTACAGTCTAGTCTAAAGATATGATGAGTACAATCAAATGGGGAAGACACTGAGAGAGAGGCCTGTATAAGTGATCAGAGACCCCCAAAGGAAGGAATGATGCAGAGAGGGTTCAGAGAGGAGGTGATGGTTGAGCCAGGTCAAGAGTTAAGTGGTAGAATAATGGCCCCTAAAGATGTTCACATCCGAATCCCTGGCAACTGTGAATATGTTACCCTACATGGCAAAAGGGACTTTGCAGGTGTGATTACATTAAGCATCTTGGGATGGGGAGACGATCCTGGGCTTTCCAGATAGGCCTAATACAATCACAAGGTCTTTGTAAGAGGAAGACAGGAGGATCTAAGTCAGAGTAGGAGATGTGACCACGGGAGCAGAGGCTGGAGTAATTGGAGGGAGAGGCCACAAGCCAAGGAAAGCAGGCTGGGAAAAGCAAGAAAACAGATTCTCTCCTTGCTAACACTGTGATTTTAGAATATCTGGCCTTCAGAATCATAAGATACTAAATTTGAATTGTCAGCCAGGCGCAGTGGCTCACACCTCAGCCTCCCAAGTTGCTGGAAATTGCAGGCACCCCCCCACCATGCCTGGCTAATTTTGTATTTTAGTAGAGATGGGGTTTCACCATGTTGGCCAGGCTGGTCTCGAACTCCTGGCTTCAAGTGATCTGCCCACCTCAGCGTCCCAAAGTGCTGGGATTACAGGCACCCGGCCTCCTTCATTTTTTTTTTTTTCCTGTGCAGTATTTGTTTTTTGTTTTGTTTCTTAGTTGGGACCTCATGACATGTTATCAAGTCNAAGAAAACAGATTCTCTCCTTGCTAACACTGTGATTTTAGAATATCTGGCCTTCAGAATCATAAGATACTAAATTTGAATTGTCAGCCAGGCGCAGTGGCTCACACCTCAGCCTCCCAAGTTGCTGGAAATTGCAGGCACCCCCCCACCATGCCTGGCTAATTTTTGTATTTTTAGTAGAGATGGGGTTTCACCATGTTGGCCAGGCTGGTCTCGAACTCCTGGCTTCAAGTGATCTGCCCACCTCAGCGTCCCAAAGTGCTGGGATTACAGGCACCCGGCCTCCTTCATTTTTTTTTTTTTCCTGTGCAGTATTTGTTTTTTGTTTTGTTTCTTAGTTGGGACCTCATGACATGTTATCAAGTCCATCTTCTTTTTTTTTTTTTTTTGAGACGGAGTCTCACTCTGTCGCAGGGGCTGGAGTGCTGTGGCCGGATCTCAGCTCACTGCAAGCTCCGCCTCCCGGGTTCACGCCATTCTCCTGCCTCAGCCTCCCGAGTAGCTGGGACTACAGGCGCCGCTACCTCGCCCGGCTAGTTTTTTGTAGTTTTTAGTAGAGACGGGGTTTCACCGTGTTAGCCAGGATGGTCTCGATCTCCTGACCTCGTGATCCGCCCGTCTCGGCCTCCCAAAGTGCTGGGATTACAGGCTTGAGCCACCGCGCCCGGCCTCAAGTCCATCTTCTATGCATTAAAAATTTTGGTTCATTGTATAAGCATTTATTTTCCTTTTTCTTTATTTATAATATCCAAACCGAACTGTCTCTTTTTTATTTTTATTTTTTTAAATTATTGAGATGGGATCTTGCTATGTTGCCCAGGCTGATCTGGAGCTCCTGAGCTCAAGTGATCCTCCTGCGTCAGCTCCCAAAGTGCCTGGGATTATAGGCATGCACCACCACTTAGCCATAAATTCTCTTAGCCATAAATTCTTCTGGGTAAGAACTTATTTTTGAAAGTTATGACATACTTTTCTTGGGAATCATTTTTTATGGCCCCATGGTTTTCAGTTGGATGAGTGTGGTTTATAACTAATTTCCTGATGTTGGAAATCTCCAGGTTGTTTCCAATTTCATATTATAAATACAGCATAGTGCCTTTATTTACTACCTATCGTCTGCATTTACGGTTGTTTTCTTAAGATTAAAATTCCAGAAATGGAATTCCTGGGGCAAAGGGGATGTATTTTTTTCAAGTTTTTGATATGTGTTGTCCAGTTGCCCTCCAGAAAGTTTATAACAGTGCATACTTCCACCAGCAATGTCTTTGAGCACCCATTTTTATCATCTCCTTCACAGCTGTGAAATTTTAAAAACTGCTCTTTGCTCATTTGACTGGTAAGAAATACCACCTTCCTTTTTTCTTTTTTGAGACAGGGCCTCACTCTGTCGCCCAGGCTGGAGTGCAGTGGCATGATCACGGCTCACTGCAGCCTCAACCTCCTAGGCTCAAGTGATCCTCCTGCGTCAGCCCCCTGAGTAGCTAGGACCACAGACACTCACCACAATGCCTGGCTAATTTTTGTATTTTTTTGTAGAGGTGGGGGGCGGTCTCACTATGTTGCCCAGGCTGGTCTTGAACTCCTGGACTCAAGCGATCTGCCTGTCTCAGCCTCCCAAAGTGCGGGGATTACAGGAGTGAGCCACCGCACGCAGTCCCACTTTGCTTTTGCTGAATATTTTAATAGTTGTAGAGTATTCTATCCAGGCAACTGTGTCATTTTCTTTCACTGACTGGCTCCCATGGAGTTGTACATTTAGGCTGTTTCCAGTGTGGGTTTTATCAGTTACACTGCTAACATCACTGTTCTTAAAACCTAAACTGATTCTTTTCCGGTGTTCTTTCTGTCTTTCGAGGGCACTATGATGCCCGGGCCAGAGTCCTCGTGTGCCACATGACCTCCCTGCTCCAGGTGCCCTTGGAGGAACTGGATGTCCTTGAAAAGACATTCCTGGAGAGCCTGAAGGCAATCAAAGAGGAGGAATCTGAGTAAGAGAGCCCTGCGACCCCCATCAGGATCCAAGGATCTCCACTTCAGTGTACTTTGCAGATAACAGAGTCCCCTTCTCCCTTTAAGAGATGGTATATTGAGGTAAAAGGAGCCCAGGACAGAGTCCCAGCTGTAGCCCTGACTTGCTGTGTGGCCTTAGCAAGCTACTTGCCCTCTCTTAGCAAGCTACTTGCCCTCTGACTTCATTTGCAAGAAGAAAAGATGAAATGGGCCAGGCACGGTAGCTTACGCCTGTAATCCCAGCACTCTGGTACACTGAGGCAGGTGGATCACTTGAGGTCAGGAGTTCGAGACCAGCCTGGCCAGCATGATAAAACCCCATCTCTACTAAAAATACAAAAATTAGCCGGGCATGGTGGCATGCGCCTGTAATCCCAGCTACTCGGGAGGCTGAGCCAGGAGAATTGCTTGAACCAGGGAGGCGGAGGTTGCAGTGAGCCAAGATTGTGCCACTGCACTCCAGTGTGGGTGACAGAGTGAGACTCTTGTCTCAAAAAAAAAAAAGAAAAGATGAAACGAATGATTGCTAAGGGCCTTGAATCTGTGACTTTAACATCCTGGGGCCCTGACACCCTGTTCCACCTCAGGCTCTTGTGACACCTGGTTCAAGGGCACAACTGACCTAGATTCAGTTCCTTTTCTGATACCTGTCCACTGCTTGACATTGGATGGGTGGCCTTGCTTTTCTAAGCTGCAATATTCTTATCTATGAAACAGGAATATGGATAGTGCCCTCCCAGGATCACTGGGAAGAATGAATGTCTGCACATTATAAAATGTCTGACCCAGGGCTGGCACACAGCAAGTACTCGGTAGATGTGAGTCCTCCCCTCCCTGACATGTCCCAGACCCATCAGTTGTAGAGTTGCTTTGCTGTCTATATATGGTCAAGAGTGTGTAGAAGGAAATAATCCTGGTAACTTGGCCAGAGCTCAGCTCTCTGCAGACGCTTTACACAGGATCTAATCCCAGAGCAATAAATCGATTTCAGTCACGGCCTAATCATAGGCTCCTGGCACCAGGCACGTCTCCCAGCTCCCAGTTCTTTGACCAGCCAGATTACACCAGGTCAGCCCACCTGAGAATTTAATCCTAAAGCCAGATTGACACCCAGAGCCACCCTCATGCCACAGTTAGTAGAGCAAAGACAAGGGGTATTTCCTTGAGAAAGGGGGAAACTTGGTTTGTTGAAATAACCTGTAGACACTAGCTTTGACCGCTAGAGTTGGATCAGTATAGAAATACCTGGATCCATGCCAATTACCATAATCACGAGGGCATCCTAGGTTCTTTGGATATGTCGGGAATTTATAGGATCTTATATGTCTTGAAATTAAGGAATCTCTCAGTTATTATTTGGAAATCTTATTATCAGAGAGAAATGTATTACCCGGAGCAATTTGTTCTGATAATACCAGTAATGCCCGGTCAGGGAAGAAGATATAAACCAGAAGGTCTAACACAGGCCAGTTCTGCCACTTACCAGCCACGTGAGCTTGGGCATTATTTAACTTCTCTGAGCTTCAACTTCCTCACCTGTAAAATGGGGATAATAGTAGCGCCCTCCTCACAGGGTTCTTGTGAGGCCTAAATGAGTTCATGTATATGTGAAGTGTTTCAGGTGAGCCTGGGAGAGTAACTAGTCCATAAATATTATTTGTTGTTGTTAACAGTACTGTTCTAATTGTGTTATTACAGACCCTTTTATAGACTATTATAGATCCTATTGCAGTCCATGTGTAGACCCTTTCCCCGGAAAATGGCTTCACACATGTAATTGTTGATGCAATGTTAGGGACTTTGGAGACCTCTCAGATTCTGTGGTCTCCAGAAGGATCTGAGACCCAGGGAAGCCATAGCAACTGTTCAGCCAGGAGACCTGGCTCTTGGTTTGATTCTGCTACTAACCCTCTGTGTGGCCTTGGGCACGTGGCTTTCCCTCCGTGGACACCAGCACACATTTTTTTTACCTATACAATTAAGGGGTTGAATGATACGTAGATTTCTTTTGACTGTAAAGTTTTGTGTTTCTGGGAGGTGAGTTCATTACTAGGCCCACTAACATGACTCTTTGCAGCTGAGGTCTAGAGTGTGACGTACCACCCGTCCCACCCCTCTGCTCCTGGGTCCCCGTCTGAGCCCTAAGGTCACCCAGCTTCCCTCACTTGTTTAGTGACTTCACCTCTCCTCTCTGTGCCTCGTTTCTTCATCTCTTACATGAGGATAATGGTAGTATCGCCGTCATAGCGTTGTTGAGAGGATTAAATTACTTAACACATATCAAAAGCTGGGACCCGTGCTTGGCACATAGTAGAGTCTCAGCAGATGGGAGCTAATGAGCTGCTGGGGTTGATACTGCTCACATAGGCCAGCTGCAATGGCTCACATCTTAATCCCAGCACTTTGGGAGGCTGAGGCGGGTGGATCACCAGAGGTCAGGAGTTTGAGACCAGCCTGACCAACATGGTGAAACCCCGTCTCTACTAAAATACAAAATTAGCTGGGTGTGATGGCACATGCCTGTAATCCCAGCTACTCAGGAGGCTGAGGCAGGAGAATCACTTGAACCCAGGAGACGGAGGTTGCAGTGAGCCAAAATCATGCCATTGTACTCCAGCCTGGGCAACAAGAGTGAAACTCCATCTCATAAGAAGAAAAAAATTACAGTTAAAAATAAATAAATTAGTAAAGATACTGCTCACATCATAAGAACGTTGCCAGCGTCAGATTTTTCTTGAATGCCTACTAGATGTAGGCACAAGATGCCATCTCTCTCGATCCTCATAACAGCCCCCTAAGTGTTTCACAAATAAAGAAATAAAGTCAGAGGGGTGGCATAACTCAGCCAAGGTCACATGACTGGTCAGCAGCCTCTGATTCGACTACTGTGTCCAGTCTGAATGGCTCTCACTGCGTACCTCAAGACCTGGCTGGCAGTGGCAGGGTTTCTCCTTTATTCTGAAGAAAACAAGAAAGATAATGATTTTATGGGGCCATCCAGGCCTTTACTAGGAAAGTGTGTGTAGACCTCTCAGTGATAAGCTATCTCTATCTGTCAGCACAAAAAAAAAAAGGTGATTTAAAAACAGAAGGTGTGGTGAGGATAAGGACGGGAAACACCCTCTCATGGGAGATAAGATGACAGAAAGACTGATTTGTGGTTCTGTGAGACAGGCAATGCAGGCGTCTTGCCCTTCAGGAGGTATCTCTGGCTTCAGCCTGGGATTTGGCCCAAATCTGCATGTGGTTTCAGCCTTTGTCTTTGGGCAGCTCACATGGAAAGGGCAACTCAGGTTCACGTCTTTCTTTTCAACGTGACCGTTGAATGTCTAATCAGCAGGCAGTCAGTGATGAGAGCAAGGCTGTCATTCGGATTTCGTGTTGTTCTCTGAGTGTTAGCGTTGTAAATGTGACTCAGAGCAAACATCTCCCCTTTGCTTTCAGTGTTGAGATTCAATCAGACAATTGAAATAATTGTAAGAGTGTAGTGCTGCAATAATGAACGATGCCTGAGAAAGCTATTTTATGTACAAAACAATTTTTTTTTCTTTTGAGACCAAGTCTCACTCTGTCGCCCAGGCTGGAGCACAATGGCCCAATCTCGGCTCACTGCAAGCTCCACCTCCCGGGTTCACACTGTTCTTCTGCTTCAGCCTCCTGAGCAGCTGGGACTACAGATGCCCGCCACCACGCCCGGCTAATTTTTTGTATTTTTAGTAGAGACGGGGTTTCACCGTGTTAGCCAGGATGGTCTCGATCTCCTGACCTCATGATCTGCCTGCCTTGGCCTCCCAAAGTGCTGGGACCACAGGTGCGAGCAACCGTGCCTGGCCCCCAAAACAATTATTAAGAACATGCAAATACTTAAACACGGAAATAGATTTGCCATTCAGCTGAATGTTAGGAGAGAGTGCCTTAGCCAAGTAACTTTAGGAAAAAATATCTTCTTTTCAAATCAACAAATGCTTATAAACTTTTTGTCAGGGAGATGGGGGAGACAGAGTCTTACTCTGTCACGCAGACTGGAGTGCAGTGGCATGATCTCTGCAGCAGTGACTCACTGCAACCTTGACCTCGCAGGCTCAAGCGATCCTCCCACCTCAGCCTTCCAAGTAGGGTGGACCACAGGCATGCACCACCATGCCCAGCTAATTTTTTTATTTTTGTAGGGACAGGATTTCACCCTGTTGCCCAGGCTGGTGTGGAACTCCTGGACTCAAGGGATCCTCCCACCATAGCCTCCCAAAGTGCTAGGATTACGGGCAAGAGCCACCATGCCCAGCCTATATATTTGTATTTAGCCAACATATCTTTCCTGTACTTCTCTGGTTTTCAGAGATGTGGACAGTGAGTTGGGGAGTATATCACCACAACAAGGTGGTCACCTCCAATCCTTGTTGGAATAATTAGGCTCTTTACGAGAAAGATTTCCTGAATACCCTACAGTTTCCAAGACCAGGGCAAGCTGCTGAGGGTGGGGAGTTGGAAATGGCTTGGTCCGTGCTATGAGAGCTTAGCTCAGCAATTTTCAAACTTGAGTTACAGCAGAATCCCTGGAGGAGGAGCTTGTTACCGATACAGAATGTTTATCCTTGGACCCAGAGATTCGGCCCCGGGAAGCTGTGTTTTTAACAGGTACGCCCTGGTGATTCTGATGCCCACCCTCTGCAAATCACTGGTGTAGAATTCCAGGATAATGTGGCACAGAGTCTAGGGGGCCCAGAGTCAGGGCATCTCAGCAACCTTGGGGTTTTGGCCAGTCTTTCCGGAGGATGTGTCCCACCTCGGCTGACTCCTGAAAGTTGAGTAATGTTGAACTAGTCATAGGAAGGCAGGAAGGTCCTTGATGGCCAGAGACCAGAAGGTGACTAGAGGCAGCTCAGTATTTTCCAACGGTGATGTGTCAGTGAGGAAGTGATTAGTGTTGAAGCTAGAGGGGGAGAGAGGGGTCAGGACACAGAGGGCGTAAGTGTCACAGTGGGGAGAGATGACAGTGTCCTGAAGGCAACCAGGCAGGCAAAGAGGGAAGAGGAGAAAGAGGCAGGTAGTCATGGTTATATTTTTCTATTAATACTTGGCATTGGCCACTGCAGTGTGCTGTCTCATCATCTGTCCATGGGTCATTTGATAGTTACATTTCCTAAGCGAGAAAATCAACACTCAGAAAAATTAGATGATCCTGGAAGTTCATGGCAGAGCTAAGCTCAAACACCTCTTCGCCAGATTTCCAGACTATTTCTAGGCCGTGTTTGTTGAATCAAGATGCCACTGACTCAGTGCCACATCACCTGTCTAGTTGCACATTCCCATCATGTATCGTCAGCAACTTGAACGTTTTCTTCAGCCTTGAACTCTGCCGAAAGTCAGTAATCTTCAGCCTTCCACTTCGAACTGAATTAAGAGTTATCAATTAAGGGTCAAAGCAGTTAAGGGTCAAAGTATATGCCCAGCCTGTGTTGAGGAGGAAATTATTACAATAATAATGAAGAGAGTGATAATAGCAATAAATATATTGAATAATTACAGGATGGTAGTCACTGTATCTCAGTGTCTCTGTCTCATTTAGTCCTCACAATACCCCTGGAAATTCAGTACTGTTATTATCCCCATTTGTTGGTTGAGGAAACTCAGATGTGACAAATAATTTGTGCATAGTCACAAAGTTATTAAGTGGTTCTGTCCGTTGTGGGGATAGGCTAGGTTTTGCTGCTGTAACAAGTGACCCCCAAATAAATCTCAGCAGCTTACAGGATTAAAGGTGTATTTCTTGTTCATACTATGTGTCCATTGCAGATTGGCTGTAGCTTGAATTCACATTGTCCTGGTTCTGGGTCCCAGGCTGACAGAGTGACCCCATCTAGATTATTGCTGGTTTTGGGGCAGAGAGAAAGAAGATGAATCACTTTCCTGCACTGGCTTTAAAGATTCTGCCAGTTGTCCTGGCATGGTGGCTCATACCTGTAGTTCCAGCACTTTGGGAGGCTGAGGCAGGTGGATCACTTGAGCCCAGGAGTTTGAGACCAGCCTGAGCAACATGGCAAAACCCCATGTCTACAAAAAATACAAAACTTAGCCAAGCATGGTGGCACATACCTATAATCCCATCTACTTGGGAGGCTGAGGCAGGAGGATCACTTGAACCTGAGAGATGGAGGTTGCAGTGAGCCAAGATCCCACCAGTGCACTCCAGCTTGGGCGACAGAGCCGAACCTTGTCTCAAAAAAAAGAAAAGGGGAAAAAAAAAAGATTCTGCCAGAAGTGACACATGTCACCTCCACCTACATTTGACTGGCTAAAGCTGGTCCTATGACCACTCAGTTCAACAGGGCAGGGATGCATAATCTTTCTGTAAGAGGGATAACTGAATATGTGGAGAATGGTGACACAGCTACTACAACAGCAGAGCTAGGATTCATGCCTACATCCGCAGAGTTTGAATTCTGACATTAGAACCCTCCATCTTGATGGCCCTCCTGCCTCCCACTGTGCTAGATGCACGTGGTTCAGCCTCATCCCACACTACCGATGACGTGAATTTCAATCGTGGAAAACCAGCATCATGATATGCACAGAGATTTTACTATTGGTTTCTGCTTCTGTGTAATGAAGTGACTGAGAAACACTGGGCTTTACACTCAGGAGATGCTTAGGAAAAAAATCTGTTGAGGTGAACTGGCAGGGAACCAAAAGCACAGCAGATCCCCAGATGCCCAACTGAAATCCCATTTTGTGTATGTATGTATGTATGTATGTATGTATGTATGTATGTATGTATGTATTTTGAGACACAGTCTCACTCTATTCCCAAGCTGGAGTGCAGTGGTACGATCTCAGCTCACTGCAACCTCCTCCTCCCGGGTTCAAGTAATTCTCCTGCATCAGACTCCTGTGTGGCTAGAGTTACAGGCGCCTGCCCCAACGCCTGGCTAATTTTGTGTTTTAGTAGAGATGGGGTTTCACCATATTGACCAGGCTGGTCTCAAACTCCTGACCTCAGGTGATCCGCGTGCCTTGGCCTCCCAAAGTGCTGGGGTTACAGGTATGAGCCACCATACCTGGCCAAATCCCATTTCTTTTAGATGACTGGAGAAGGAGCTATTTCTCAATGAAGTGTATGGTTCATGAGGAGGTAGATGGGAAGGAAACAGGTACTGGTTGAGCACATACATTTTCTGCTCACGGAGATGCAAAACACAGCACATCATCCATTCTCAATATAACTTTATTGACTGAATAGACAAAGAAGGAATGAAATTAATCCTTACAAACCAACAACTTTATGAGGTAGAAATTAGTATCCGCCTTTTGACAAAAGAGGAAACTGAGGCTTGGGGAGATGCAGCATCGTGATGACATCAGCCCTGATTGCACTGAGTCCTTGCAGTGTGCCTGCCACTGTGCTAAATGCTTTACAGATAATCTATTACTGGAGCCTCACAGTTCATGGGTAGGTAGGGACTGTTATCCCTTAATTCATCTATAATATGGGTACAATAACCATACTGCTTCTTAGGATAAGATTAACCCTGTGAAGTGCAAAGCCCAGTGGCTGAGATGTAAGAAGCCCTCGGTAAAGATTAACCATTTTTCTTCTTTGATTATCACCATGCTTTGCTATCACTCCACACTGAGTTATTGTTCAGACTCCAACCTCAGTTCAGAGTTCCCACTTAATAACCTCTCCGTCCCAGCCACAGCAAAGGGGCTAAGGGCTGAATGTCCAATAGGAAAATTGAGCTTCCTGACTCTTGAGTGCTCACAAACAGCAGTTCTCAGGGCTCACCTGACCCCAATTCACTCTAAATGTTTTCCTTTTGCTAATTTTTTTAGCATTTCCATTTCAAGTCTGAACAAGTCTAGCTACTGCTCCAAGGCCAAGGTCTCCCATCTTCAAAATGATCATTTTGAAGGAAACTGGTTTCCAAATGTCCCAGAGGGAGGTGGGATCAGATGACAGGGTGGAGAAGAAGGGAGGGGAGGAGGGAGGTGACGGAGTCTGTGATTATCTATTTTGTGCTTCTTCTGGGTCCATCTGTTTAAAGATCTTTTTTGTGCTTCTCTTGCTATTATTATGATTTTTTTTTGTCTTTTTATTATTCAAATTGCAACCCTGTTAGGATGGATCCATTGGGTAAGTAGTACATCCCATACACTGAGATTCCTCGGCTGGGTTTTAGAATGTTTTCAGCTTTTTAAACCATCAGTGGGCTCAGGGTGACTTTGGTCCCTTACTCTGAGTGGCAGAGTAGCTACCCAGCATTGGCCCCTGTTTGAGGGTTGGTGTGGTGGGGATGTCTCAAGGGATCCTGGGCACAGCTGGCCCTAAAGACCACCCTCTTTTCCCTCAGAATGGCCGAGGCATCCCGGAAGAAGAAAGAAAACCGGAGGAAATGGAAGCGTTATTTCCTGATAGGCCTGGCGACTGTCGGAGGCGGAACAGTGATCGGTGAGTCCAGCTGGAGATGGTGGCACAGGTCCGGGTTTTGCAGACAGAAATGATGCCAGGCTGTGGGTGAGAGTGGAGAGTGCAGGGGCTCAGCTGGGAGGTGGCTCCTGGCATGCGGTAGGTAGTCAGTGAGTAGTCAGTATGCTCATCAGCACTGTCAGAAGCTTCCATGGGAGGCATTATTAGGTAGCTGAGGGGTAAAAATTCATCAAGCCACACCTTTTTTTTTTTTTTTTTTTGAGACAGTGTCTTGCTCTGTCACCCAGGTTGGAGTGCAGTGGCGCGATCTCGGCTAACTGCAAGCTCTGCCTCCAGGGTTCATGCCATTCTCCTGTCTTAGCCTCCCAAGTAGCTGGGACTACAGGCACCCGCCAGCACACCCAGCTAATTTTTTGCATCTTTTTTTTTTTTTTTTTGAGACAGAGTCTGGCTCTGTCGTCCAGGTTGGAGTGCGGTGGCGGGATCTCAGCTCACTGCAAGCTCCGCCTCCTAGGTTTACGCCATTCTCCTGCCTCGGCCTCCCAAGTAGCTGGGACTACAGGTGCCCGCCTCGTCGCCCGGCTAGTTTTTTGTATTCTTTAGTAGAGACAGGGTTTCACCGTATTAGCCAGGATGGTCTCGATCTCCTGACCTTGTGATCCGCCCGTCTCGGCCTCCCAAAGTGCTGGGATTACAGGCTTGAGCCACCGCGCCCGGCCTAATTTTTTGTATTTTTAGTAGAAACGAGGTTTCACCATGTTAGCCAGGATGATCTTGATCTCCTGACCTCGTGATCTGCCTGCCTCGGCATCCCAAGTGCTGGGATTACAGGTGTGAGCCACCGCGCCCGGCCACCACATTTTACTAACTTTTTATTTTGATGAGTTTTTTTTTTTTAATTATAAATGCTTATTGAATTTTGTCAACTCCCTTTTCTGCATCTGTTAAGATATGGATTTTTCCTCTCCTATTAATAATGGTATGAATTTAAATTAATTTTCAGACATTAAACCAGCCTAGCATTCTTGGGATAGACTCCAATTGGATAATGTTATCTTTTTTATATATTGCCAGATTAGATGTGCAAATATATTGATGATGATTTTTGCAGACGTTCATGATAAGTAGTTCAAAGTTTTGTTTTTTAACGATAATTCTTACTTATAAAGAACATTGTTCTACGAACCACAACAACAAAAACTCAGGAAAAAAAAGTGATCAGAATATTATTTCTCACAAATAAGGCAACTAATGCCCCGGTATCTCAAAATCCTTTACAAAAAGGAGATAGCTTCCTAAGATCTAGTCAAGGGGTTTTGGTATATTACTTTTTTTTTTCTTTTATGTTACTTTGTTTTTCTTTCCATCTGCTTCCATCTTAAGCCTAATTTCTTCAGCTGTAAGAGCTCCAACTTGCTTATTCTTTGCTTACTTAACTTTTTGTTTGATGCTGGCCACATGAATTTTAGTTTCAGTAGAAGCTTTCTTAGGTTTCACATCGGGTTTTCTGTAGATGGAATTAAAGTTTTGCTTCTTTGCTCGTCTCTTTACCGAGGGCTTCCGCTTGTTTAGCCTTTATTGCTTCCATTTTCTGCCACTGCTTCTGATTCACCTTCGAAAAGTTTTCACCACTAGCCAGTTCGTTATCAATCTGACTTTCTGGCTGTGGTGGTGGGAATGGTGTATATTCTTTCTTAACTTTTTTTTTCTTTGGTTCCTTGCATTTATTCATAGTTGTATATTTGAATTGTGGCAGAAATCTCTCCCAGCTTTTGATTGAAATTCAGAATCTTTTGCCAAGTCTTTTAATCATTAAGGTTTTAATATTATAAATAGGATACATATTCTTCATAGTATATAGGACTACTTTTCAAGCCTTTTATTTTTTTGAGACGGAGTCTCGCTCTGTCACTAGTCTGGAGTGTAGTGGTGCAATCTTGGCTCACTGCAACCTCCGCCTCCCGGGTTCAAGCAGTTCCTCTGCCTCAGTCCCAAGTTGCTGGGACTACAGGTGCCTGCCATCACACCGGCCTAATTTTTTGTATTTTAGTAGAAACGAGGTTTCACCATGTTAGCCAGGATGATCTTGATCTCCTGACCTCGTGATCTGCCTGCCTCGGCATCCCAAGTGCTGGGATTACAGGTGTGAGCCACCGCGCCCGGCCACCACATTTTTACTCCCACTTGAAACTGCTGCTTTTCCCACAGGTGTGACCGGAGGTCTCGCTGCACCCCTTGTTGCCGCTGGAGCAGCGACGATTATTGGCAGTGCGGGAGCAGCGGCTCTGGGCTCAGCAGCCGGCATAGCCATCATGACCTCGCTGTTCGGTGCAGCTGGAGCTGGCCTGACAGGTAAGGTTCAAAAGGAATGATAGGTTCAGAGGAATTTTCAGCCAGGGTGGCCCAGTTCCTAAAAGAACATGCCTGGATTCTCACCAGTAGTGGCTCCCTGGGAGACAGAGGAGACGTGGCTTTTCTCACTCTGGGTCCCAGCCTTCCCAGAGCTCGCGTGGGTCAGGGTCAGGGCCGAGTTTGAGAAGCTGGCTTTTTTCCCATGCAACTGTGTGTACTTCCTGAGAAAGGCCACAACTGAACCTGCTTCCACCATTCAGAAGTTTCTATGCTTGGGCTTCCTCGTGTTTGGAGAGAACATGGCTGCCCTTCCCCGAGCAGCATCACCTGGGGGAGTTTTTCCAAATGATACCTGTCAGCAGCAGCGCGCCTCCCACTCCCTCAACCCCGTCATGCACAGACATTCCTGCTCAACTCCCCAAGAGGAGTTTGCTCCCCTGCTGAGACTCTTGGTCCATTTGATTCGCCGTTACTAAGTGGGGTGTGTTCTACCCCTGCAGTGTGTGGGCAGGAGAAAAGAAACAGAACCAGGGCAGAGCAATGGGTAAGAGCCTGGGCTCTGAGGTCCAAACCAGCTCTTCCACTTGGGGCTGGCCAGCCTCAGCAGCAGCTTCTTGCTTTCGTCTATAATCAGGGACAATAATGGCACCTACCTTAATGAGTTCAAACACAATGTTGGATGTTTTTCCAGGGGCAGGGCACACAGACGGCCCTCACTGTGTGCATGTGTGAACACATACAGCCACCCTGATGTTCCCTGGGGCCCCAGTCACCTCCATTCTCTTTCTCGGATCTGGGTCTTTAGGATACAAGATGAAGAAGCGAGTGGGAGCCATTGAAGAGTTCACGTTTCTGCCTCTGACGGAAGGCAGGCAGCTGCACATCACCATCGCCATCACTGGGTGGCTCGCATCCGGCAAATACCGTGAGGACCAGGAGGACCAGAAGTGGAGGGGGGTGGGCAGTGGCTGGCCTGGGCCAGACCCTGGGCTAGGTTTTTACCTGGGCTAGGGAGCAGGTATGGGGAGCCCCATTTTGCAGAGGAAGAAACTGAGGCTCAGAGAGGTGAGGTAACTTCATCTCACATCTATCTACCTGCCCATCATCTCTCCATCCATCTATCCACCTACTCAACCACCCACCCACCTGTCCATTCACCCATCCATCCATCCATCCACCCACCCACTATTTATGCTCACCCACCATTTAGCCACCTTATCTATCCATCATCCATCTACTCTCACCCTATTCCTGGTCCACACCACTAACCTGTCCTCCGACCCATCGACATCATCATCACACTTTCCACCTATCTATCCAGCGCCCACCCATCCATTAGGTCGCCATTCATCCATCCACCCTTCTACCTATCCCCCATCCAGCCACCCACTCTGTCTTCCATCCACCCACCATCTGCCCACCCTGCCATTTCATCCATCCACTTCTACCTATCCCCATCCATCCCCCGTCCTGTCCATCACCCACCATCGCCCACCATCCTTATCCACCACCCTTCTACCTATCCCCCATCCAGCACCCACGCTGTCTGTCCTCACCCACCGGCATCCTGCCCACATCTATTCTCCATCCCACCCATCCACCTACTGTCCATGTAGAATTATAAAGTACTGTACTTACCATGGTGCATATACTGAACCAGGTCTTAGGAATTCAGTGGTGAGCAGCACAGCCATGGCCTCTACTCCCACAGAACATACAGCCCAAGATAGAAGACAGACCAAGTAACTAAATGGGAGCTTTATGGATGGCACAATAGGGGAAGCACAGGGTGTTTCTGGGGAAGGTTCTGAAGGAAGTGACATTTAGGCTAAGGGCTAGCTGGGAGTTAGCCCAATAAACCAGGAGCAGAAACTGTATTCCAAGCAAAAGGACAGCAGGTGCAAAGGCCCAGTGGCTTGAAAGAACCAAAAGAGCACAGGATGGCTGCAGCAGGGAGCCAGAAGGCAGGAATGTGGGTGGAGCCAGACCACGCAGGAGCGTGTGAGCTGTGGCAAGAAGTTTGAATTTGTCCTCAGAGCAAGTGGAAGATAGCAAAGGACTTTAAGCACGTGAGTGAGAGATCAGTATGTGTTGGCTACATGACCTCAGCAGGTTATGTACCTTCTCTGTATCTCTGCTACTTCATTTGTAAAGTGGAACGAATTATTGCCACCTTCTCAGGATGCTGCAAAGATTAAGTGAGGAAATGCATGAACATCACGTGGTTTCTAGTTGGCATGACGCAAACCTTAGTTCCCTTTGCTGTTCTAATTTGGATATGCATATTTTGGGGGATTCTAGCCAGGGTGGCATTGAGGACTCACACCATGGTCCACTTGTTGCTTGGCTGACCCCTGCAAGTGCCCAGCAAGAGGCTCAACAAACAACAAACACTGCATCCCTTAGAGAAAGAGCAGGGTGGGCGCAGGAATCCTAAACGTCCCAACCTGGCCACTCAGGCATGCCCCCCAAGAGTCTCCTGGGTTCCCAAGTCTCTGACCTGAGGACAGAAGTCGCAGATCTGCCAAACCACCTAGAAGAAAGCCAGCGAAAAACGTTTAGAGGTGTCACCAGGCGCCAGGGTCTTACTGGTGTGTGACCGACAGGCCTCACCCATGCACAGAGGTCACTAGCATTCAGTGAGCGCCTCCTTCACACCTACCCTGAGTCTGGCATTTTACCAGCACAGTAGGAACTTGGTGTGGTTACCTCCTAGAAACCTCACTTCCACCCTCCAAGGTGAGGCTGTTCTGATCCTCACCTTGGAAGATCAGAGGTGGAAGAGGAACCCTGGCAGGAGAGTAGCAGATGCAGAATTCAAAGCTAGGTCTCCTGATCCAATGCCCAGGGTTTCTTTTCATTTGTTTTCATTTTACCATGCTACAGGAGGGAGCAAGAACAAGAGCCCAGGTAAAGGAATTTGCAAGTCTGGCCGGCATGGAAAGCAAACTCCTTTCTTCATTTTGCCGCCATTTGTTCAGTTTGCCCCAGGTTAAAGGTCAAGTTCATTTGTGAATGAGGAAGGTCTTCATTGAGCTCCAGCAGTCTAGTATGGTGGGGCACCCAGGGAAAGGACTGGGTAAAAGAAATATAATCAAGCTAGAGAAAGTTTCAGAAGGAAAAAATATGTGTTCCTACCTCCTCGAGAGCCAGGAAAAGAAGCCTTATCATCACAAGGTTGCTTTTTCCATGTGATAGGAATAACCAGACTTTCTTTGGCCCACCCCTTTATTAATCTTGATTATGTACAATAAAGATAAAAACTTTGTAGCCAACGACCAAGCCCTTCATATGCACTGGCTCATTTAGCTCCTCACTTCAGTCCAGGGAAGTGGCCATAATTCGCCCTCCCATTTTCCAGATGAGGAAACTGAGACTCATAAGGGGTGCCCAGGGTCACCCAGCTAGTCAGGGGCAGGGGCAGGATTCACCCCCATTCTCTCTGGCTCCACAGCCCATATTCTTGGCCATGGGACAGCACAATGCAGTAGAGCACTTTACAGTTTATACAACGCCTTTTTTTTTTTATTTTATTTTTTGTTTTATTTATTTATTTTTTTTTTTTTTTTTTTTTTTTTTTTTGTGACGGAGTCTTGCTTTATCACCAGGCTGGAGTGCAGTTGCCCAATGTCGGCTCACTGCAACCTCCGCCTCCCGGATTGCAGCGATTCTCCTGCCTCAGCCTCCTGAGTAGCTGGAATTACAGGCACATGCCACCATGCCCAGCTAGTTTTTTATTTTAGTAGGGATGAGGTTTCACCATGTTGGCCAGGATGGTCTCAATCTCTTGATCTCGTGATCTACCCACCTCGGCCTCCCAAAGTATACAACGCCTTTTATGCAGCATCTCATGTGATCCCCACCACACCCGTGAGTCAGATGTTATTATTCCATCCTTACAAATGTGGAAACCAAGGGTCAGAAGGACACTGTGCCTTGCTGTGAGTCACACCAGTGGAAGCCGTCGAGCTGGGTTCCGAACCCAGGCTGACATCAAGCCCGTGCTCCTCGCTGTCCTGGGCCCGTCTCCTCTCTCGGGGCTGACTATCACCTTATCCATAATGAGAGGCAATTGATCCCCAAGTTGTTGCTGAGCTGAGACAGGGTCCCCACAGAGGGAGGGGAGCAGCTGTAGGGTTGTCCTTGTGCAGACGTGGCACCCTGCAGGTAAGGATGAGCTTTGGGGCAGGCAGGTAGAGGCCTGAGGTTGATGCTCAGAACCTGCAGGCCACCCCAGGAAGCTGTCTCCACCCCTCCATTCCCACATGGTGTTTAATGAGCGCTTACTGTGTGTCACATCACCAGGCTTTGGGAATATAGTGTTTGATAAAACAGACTGTAGGAGAGGCACACGTCAAACAGGATGCGAAAATAGTGAATAATTACAGACTGTGATAAGAACTTATGGGGAAAAGTGGAGGGTGCATTTGATTTGTCAGAGGATCCGGGAAGGCTTCCCCATGGAAGAGACGATTGGACCGGAATCTCAAGGACAAGTGGTAGTAATCTAGGGGAACTGATGTACGACCTGGGAGCTCATGAAGGATTTTAGGCAGGAGTGGGAGAAGATCTGTGTTTTGAAAAAGTCACTTGCGCTGGGCGCAGTGGTTCACGCCTATAATTCCAGCACTTTGGGAGGCTGAGGCGGGTGGATCACTTGAGGTCAGGAGTTCGAGACCAGCCTGGCCAATATGAAACCCCGTCTCTACTAACAATACACAAAAATTAGCTGGGTGTGGTGGTGGGTGCCTATAATCCCAGCTACTCAGGAGGCTGAGGTAGGAGAATCACTTGAACCCAGGAGGCGGAGGTTGCAGTGAGCCAAGATGGTGCCAGTGCACTCCAGACTGGGAAACAAAGCAAAACTCTGTCTCAAAAAAAGAAAAGAAAAACCACTTGGGCCACAAGCAGAAATGCATGGGGGCCAGATTAGGGGCCCCTCTGTGCTCCTATCCTGAAGGCAGCCAGGTGGGCGAGGAAGGAGGGGATGAGGGTGGTGTCGTGGTTATACTTTCCAACTTGGCATTGGCCGCTACAGTGGTGTCATCTCATCCTCCTTCCATGGGTCATTTGATATTTATATTTTCTCAGTGAGAAAACTGAGGCTCAGGAAAATTGGATGACCCAGGAAGATGATAACAGAGCCGGGCTCAAACACCTCTTCCCCACATTTCTAGCTACCACCCAGGCCATGTTTGTCAAATCAAGATGCCGCAGACTCACAGCGCTACACTGCTTGTCCCGTTGTGTGCTCTCGTTGTATGTCCTGAGCAGCTTAATGCCAGAATTATTTCAGCATGAGAGAAAATAATCCTTTACATATATCATAGTTCAAACACCCTTCATTCTTATACCTACCCTATGAAGGGAGATAAACCATCTTCCCACTTCACATAGAAGCAAAGCGAGGCTCCAGGTGAGATAGTGATGTGCCCAGGGTCACCTGACTTCTAGTGAATGCAGGAGCTGGGATTCGAGCCCAGCCTGCTGACTCACGGGGCTGCACAGAGCTCTGTTAGCTCTGCTGACAGCTGCCACTCATTGGCAGGGGGTGGACCTCTTGTCTTCCAACAAGGGTGAGTGGTCCTGGTGCTGCCTGTCTGGGGTGATGGGGTGGGGCATCCTCTGCCACAGACGAGAGACTTCACCTACCTGTGATCTCCCCAGGCACCTTCAGTGCCCCGTGGGCCGCCCTGGCCCACAGCCGTGAGCAGTACTGTCTGGCCTGGGAAGCCAAGTACCTGATGGAGCTCGGCAACGCCCTGGAGACCATCCTCAGTGGTCTCGCCAACATGGTGGCCCAGGAGGCTCTAAAGTACACAGTATTGTCTGGTAAGGCCCCCCACCTGCCCCACAACAACAGCATGCCCACTGCCTTCATCCCACAGTGGTACCATAGTTTTACATGCCCAAAGCCCCCAGGGCATGCACCGTGCTGGACTCTAGGAACACAGAGAGGTTAAGGCCGCATTCCTGTCTGGGAGAAGTTTATGATCCCTATGGAGAGAAGACAGGTAAACAGTCAGTCGCATGATCTGTCTGTCAGCTATTGCTGTGCGACAAGCCACCGCAAAACTCTGTGGGATGTTTACTGTAAAGTTCAGGAGGCTGGAGTTGGCGGATCTTAGCTGGGCCTATGGATCAGCTGACCATCCACCAATCAGTGCTGGCCTTGTCTGAGGCGTCTCGGCTCTGCTCCATTTGTCTCTCATCCTCCTGCTGGGATGAGCAGGCAAGCCCATGTCAACGACGGAAGCACAAGAGGCTAGCCCTGATGCACAAGTCCATTTCAAGCGTCATATCTACTAATGTCTTTGGCAAAAAAAGCAAGTAATATGACTGAGTCTAGAAGGGATGGGCAGGGCAGGGGGCCCCACTGCAGAGTTATGAGGCAAAGTGGGAGGGTACAAGGTGTGGAGACGAATTGGGGCCCTCTCACACGTGACAAGGGCTTGAGCAGAAGGGATTGAGTCCATATATCAGAAATTCATGAGTTTCAGATTGCTTTGCTCTTTAGCAGTTCGACAATACTTGGCAAGCTTGCAGGTCCAAGTTAGAGACTGCATGCATTTGTTCCAGCATCTGTTAGCCAGTCACTTCCCTAGTAGGACCCTAGGATGGGGGCCATTCCCTTCATCACTATCTCACTTCCCCAGGCATTGTGGCTGCCCTGACCTGGCCAGCCTCACTCCTCAGTGTCGCCAATGTCATCGACAACCCCTGGGGGGTGTGTCTCCATCGATCAGCAGAGGTTGGCAAGCACCTGGCCCACATCCTGCTTTCCCGGCAGCAGGTACCTGGGAATGGCTGTGTGGGCGTGGCATGGGGCAAGAGGGGAAGTCAGGGACTGACTTGTTCACAGACATCAGCCTTAGAGGCAAGGCTACTTGGAGGAGGGGCAAGGCTACTTGGAGGTAACCCAATGGTTTTGGGGGGATGAAGAGTCCTTGCTGCCCCTCCGGTTCAAGTAATGAATGTGTCCTTGGATGAACAGTAAGAATTATAGACTCTGCAGCTCTAGCAGGTATTTAGGTGAGGACTGAATAACAAGGGCATCTGCAGGTAGGAACAAGTCTGGGGGACTCTGGCAGAAGCAAAAGTGGCTCCTGGGTGGCAGCTCTTCATTCAAGCGTTGAGGATAATCGTTGGGCTCATTGGGGCGATATTTCAGTGGAAACCTCTGACTCAGTTTGCAGTGAAGCCAGTAAAGTGAATAAGACCAGGTGCCTCAGCTGGCCACCAGTGGAATTCCCACATGCTGGTAGCCTGGTGGTCCTTCCCAGAAGTGTAAAGCTACTTTGTGATGTCATCTTCGGTGGTCTAAATACCGTGTAAAATGGTTAGGAAGAGACATCATCATAATACTGTTTAAATTTGAATCTAGTAAAGATGTCCTTACCAACAGAATAAAACTATCCCCTTCAAAATAAACTCGAGTGAATGGAGACAAAAGCTTGAGAAATAGTACCAGAAATGACTGCCTTTTCAGGATTTGTTTTGGCTGGAAGTGGGAGAAAACCCAAAATAACAATGACTTAAACAAGGTAGAAGCTTATTTTCCTGGAGAAGCCTAGCAAGGTTGCCTAACAGCCTGCTGTGGTGCAGAGGCCCAGGTTCCTGCTACCTTGTTGCTCTGTGATCTTGACCTTGTATCCAAGATGGCATCATCTGAGCTCCAGGGAGCAGGAGAAAGGAAGAACTGAAGAAGAACCAGCAAAGCCTTACAACATTTCAGTTGGTGTCTTGCTGGCCAGAGCCTAGTCACATGACCATTCCTAGCTGCCACAGAAGCTGGGAAATACAGTACTTATTCTAAGTGACGATTAACCCAGCTGAAATTCAATTACTATGGAAAAAAAGGGAGGGATGGATGCTGAGGGACGACAACTAGCAGTTCCTGCCATGCAGGTAAACTGCTTGAGAAACTGGCCACCCCCTTCAATCCCTGTGTCTTTGTCAAAAGAAACAGAAAAGTCCTTTGGCAGGCTTGACTCTAAGGCAAAGGCCAAAGTGGCATTGGCTCAGACAAGATAGAAGTTTGTTCTCTCCCAAGTAACAGTCTGGGTGTCAGCATCTGGGGCAAGCTGATGTGTTCATTTCCTACTGCCACTGTAACAAATTACCACAAATTTACCAGCTGAAAACAGATTTACTATTTTACAGCTCTGGAGGTCAAAAGGCAAAAATGCATGCCTTAGGGAGGATCCCCTTTCCTTGCCTTTGCCAGCTTTCAAAGGCCCCATTCCTTCACCATCAAAGCCAGCAGTGTAACACCTTGAAATCTTTCTATTCCTCAGCTTCCATCATCACATCACCTTCTGTCTAACTGATGCCTCCTGCCTCCCTCTTGTAGGGACGCTTGTGATGACCTTGGCTCCTCCCAGATAATCCAGAATCATCTCCCCATCTGAAGATCTTAAACTTAATCACATCTGCAAAAATCCTTTGTTGGCCTCATGGGCGAGGTGGTTCATGCCTATAATCCTAGCACTTTGGGAGGCCAAGGCAGGCAGATTGCTTTAGCCCAAGAAACCAGCCTGGGCAACACGGTAAACCCTGTCTCCACAAAAAATACAAAAATTAGCTGGATGTGGTGGCTTATGCCTGTAGTCCCAGCTGTTTAGGAGGCTAAGGTGGGAGGATCACTGGAGCCCAGGAGGTGGAAGCTGCAGTAAGCTGTGATTGCATCACTGTACTCCGGCCTGAATGACAGAGTGAGACCTTGTCTCAAATAAATAAATAACAAAGGGCCAGCCGGGCACAAGTGGCTCATGCCTGTAATCCCAGCACTTTGGAAGGCCAAGGTGGGCAGATCACCTGAGGTCAGGAGTTCAAGACCAGTCTGGCCAACATAGTGAAACCCTGTCTCTACTAAAAATACAAAAATCAGCTGGGCGAGGTGGTGTGCACCTGTAATCCCATCTACTCAGGTGGCTGAGGCATGAGAATCACTTGAACCTGGGAGGCAGAGATTGCAGTGATCCCAGATCGTGCCACTGCACTCCAGCCTGGGCGACAGAGTGAGACTCTGTCTCAAAAATAAATAAATAGGCCAGGTGCAGTGGCTCACGCCTAATAATCCCAGCACTTTGGGAGTCTGAGGCGGGTGGATTACTTGAGGTCAGGAGTTGGAGACCAGCTTGGCCAACATGGTGAAACCCTGTCTCTACTAACAATACAAAAAAAAAAAAAAAAATTAACTGAGTATGATGTCACGTACCTGTAGTGCCAGCTACTCAGGAGGCTGAGGCAGGAGGATCGCTTGAGCCCGGGAGGTGGAGGTTTCAGTGAGCTGAGATCACACCACTGCATTTCATTCAGCCTAGGCAACAGAGCAAGACTGCATCTCAAAAAAAATAATTAATTAAAATAAAATAAATAATAAATAAATAACAAAGGCCCTTTGCTGTACAAGGCAGCATTCACAGGTTCCAGGGATTAGGATGAAGACATCCATGGCAAGGCATTATTCTGTCTCCCACATGGGCAGCTTCGTAATATTGGAAGTCCAGCCTCCTTCACTCTCCTGGCCTCTCATCCTGAGCACTGGGCTTTTCTCTCTCTCTTTTTTTTTTTTTTGACGGAGTCTCACTCTGTCACACAGGCTGTAGTACGGTAGCATGATCTCAGCTCACTGCAACTTCCGCCTCCCAGGTTCACTGATTCTCCTGTCTCAGCCTCCCGAGTAGCTGGGACTACAGGTGCCTGCCACCACACCTGGCTAATTTTTGTATGTTTTTAGTAGAGATGGGGTTTCACCATGTTGGCCAGGCTGGTCTCAAACACCTGACCTCAAGTGATCCGCCCGCCTTGGCCTCCCAAAGTGCTGGGATTACAGGCGTGAGCCACCATGCCTGGCCGGGCTTCTCTCTTGTCCAAGACAGATCTTCCCGCATTACGTGTGTGTTTCAGACAGTGGGAGGTAGGGAAGTAGGGATGAGGAGTATGCCTAGAAGTCACAGCTTTTGTTTGCCTTCAGTCACTTGGCTAAGTCTCAGCCCTGTGGCCACCCCCAGCTACGGAGGAGTCAGGGAGACTTCATCTTTGGCTGGGTGGCCGCATGCCCAGTCAAACTCAGGAGTAAAGGACAAAGGGGAGAATGATATTGGGCAGCAGCCTGCAGGATTTGAATACTGTTTAACAAAGGATTTTCTACTGTGGTAAGTGGAGTGGTGTAGGGGTGTAGAATACGTGTATTGGCTCAAAACCAAGGAAAAGGAATAGACTGATAAAACCAGGCTGGGCATCCAGAGTTCATCCACTCCCCTCGTCTCCTTCCGTGTAAGCTTGTACCCAGACACCCCCAGATAACTTTCATTTTCTTTAGAGTCTTCAGATAATGAGTTGCCTTTACTAGAAGTCCTTGAGTCAGAAAATTCCTCTTTCCATCTGACTTACTACCTTATCTTATCACTTAGAGCCAATATTTTGTGCCCCACCTTCCTATCTAGAAACAGAACAGTTGTCCCTCCCTTGTCACTCTTGCCTTTTTACCCCTCACACCCGGGGGTGCCTTCTGTCTAATCTCCCCAGCTCCAGAAGGGGTCCCGCAGCACTATAGCCATTTGCCAGAAGGCAGATCAGTCCAAGGGAAGTTGCTCTTGTAATTGACTAGCCCCATCTCCTGGGGAAGATGAGATGGTGGCTGGGTAATGGTTTGAGATGAAAGGGAATTAACCCAGCCGGGGACTGCCTGTTGGCCTTGGAGGAAGCTAATTTCAGCAGCAGGTGCACTCTTGCATAAATGAGGGTCCTGACTCTGCTGATTAAGACATCAGAGCTCAGGGACCGCAACAGCACATGCATGATTCATTAGATGAGACTCAGGTAGTAAGGAATGTGCAAAGGCTGCCCTCCTCAGGCCTGATGTTTTACTAGAACTGGCTGCATTCCCTCCAGACACCTGTGTCCTTTTTCCCTTCAGGGCCGGCGACCTGTCACCTTGATTGGCTTCAGCCTGGGAGCCAGAGTCATCTACTTCTGTCTGCAGGAGATGGCTCAGGAGAAAGGTGAGCATGGATTATTGACACAGACGGAAACCCCTTCACAAGCTTGTTCCCCGGGACAGAGGTTCTGGGCCAGGGGCCATGAGCCTTGCAAAATGTGTTCCCAGTTCTTAGAAATAATAGTTAAAAGTTAAAATAGTTTAAAATCAAGAAAAATCATCAAACTTTGGAAAATTATTTTTTGTACATACATTAGAGTAGATGCAAGATGGACCATCCTGTAATAATGACACTGGCTTTTGCATCCTGATGCACTTTCTCAAGTGGGAATGAAGGTGACAAGAAGTTCAAAATCAAGGTGTCGGTAGGCCCACGTTCCCTCTGAAGGCTCTAGGGGAGGATTTTTCCTGTCTCTTCCAGCTTCTTGTGGCTGCCAGCAGTCCTTAGCATTCCTTGACTTGTAGACACGTCATTCCAGTCTCTGCCTGTTGTCTTCTCTTCTCTCATAAGGACAGACAGTCATTGGATTTAGGGCCCACTCTCATCCAGGGTGATCCCCTCTCAAGATCATTTACTTAATTATATCTGCAAAGACCGTTTTATCAGATAAGGTCATATTCACAGGTTCTAGGTGGACATATCTTCTGGGAATTCACCATTCAACCACACACAGACACCTTTGGGAGTGTGTCATGCTTCCAGTGTCATCCTTTCTGTGCAAGGCAGTAAAAAGCTTGAGGGCCCCTGCTCCTGGCCTTGGGTAGGTGAGGTCTCCAGGGCAGAATGCTGGTTTTGGACAGATCTGCCAGCAGGGACTGCCTGTAGGAGGGGCTGGCTGGGAAAGTGAGTTGCCGAGCCTGGGGCACCTGGAGTGGTTCACTGCTCCTGGGACATGAGCTCACCTTCTCTCAGTGGAATGTAGCAGTGGCAGGACTCTGAAGCCAAGAGAAGGAACTCAGAAAGAAATTGCTGAACCTAGGAGTGGAGGGTGGATGGGAGAGAAGTGTTGGAACTTAATATGATTTGGCTGTGTCCTCACCCAAATCTCATCTTGAATTGTAGCTCCCATAATCCCCGCATGTTGTGGGAGGGACGTAGTGGGAGGTAATTGAATCATGAGGGCAGGTTTTCCCCGGCTATTTCTGTGATAGTGAATAAGTCTCACGAGATTTGATGGTTTTATAAAGGGCAGTTCCCCTGCACGCATTCTCTTGGTTGCTGCCGTGTAATACATGCCTTTGCTTCTCCTTTGCCTTCCACCATGATTGTTATTTGTTGCTGCAAAACAGTCTCTCCAAACACGGTGGCCAAAAGCAGCAATAACTGATCATTTCTCACAATTCTATGAGTTGACAAGACCGTTTCCCTTTCCTGCCTGGGCTTAGTCATACAGTTGTAGTCAGAGCTGGAACACCCAGAAGGTCCAAGTTGATCTCACTCATGTATCTGGTCATCGGTGCTGGTTGTCGGCCAATGCAGACTCCTCCCTGCTCTCCAAATCTGCTTCTCCCGGGGAAGCCTTTGAAAAGTTGCCATCCTCTCTGCTGTCATCATTTTGCTTCTTTCTTTGTCATCTTTCCCTCTCTGGCAGCAAACCATCTATCTACAGGGCTCATTACCTAGAGAGATATAGTCGTATTAATAGAACTGATTCTTCGTTTAGGGGAGAAGGCATGTCTCTGCCTCCAGTTAGCATAAATGCTATGTTAACTTAAGATCGTTAGTACAGCCAAGCCTTTAATTCCCCTGCCAAACAAATTGAATTAATTACCATTAACCATTTGGCTGTGGTAACCGGAAGTGAGGTCGACTATCAGCTGTCCCCAGAATGTGAGGCTGGAAACTGGAAAGAGGGAAGAGGAAGGCAGGTGGCCTCTTGGGTGACAGGGCTGGTTAGTGTGACACTGGGAAGTTCCTGCACTACAGCCTTTTGGGGGATGGTTCCCAAAGCAGCTTCCTTCCGGCATCTTTCCTGCTTGCTGCTCCCACCCCTGGATCCTCATGGCCCATGGGTGAGATTTGGGGTTTTGGTATTAGGCAGACCTAGATTTGGCTCCTAGCTTTGCCACTGAGTAGCTGTCAGACCTTGGGCTAGTCACTTAACCTCTCTGGGCCTCCGTTTCCTCAAAGGATATGAGCTTTGTGCACTTATCTCAAAGGATCATGGGGGGGTGACATAATGTGGAAGTTCCCTGGCCCCAATTTGGGTACAGTCAGTAAATGTCTTCTGAATTCCAACCTGAGGACCTACCATGCACAGGGAACCATGGTGAGTGTTGTACAGATGTCAGAGCTTGTCATTTTGTTTCCGCTCTCTAGCCCCACATTAGACATGAACTCCAGGTAGGCAGGGTCTGCCTTGAGCCCTGCCGCCCCCACCCCCAGTGCCCACCACAGTGTCCAGTGCACTGTGAGTGGTCAGGAAGATGGAGGAGCTGGACTTTGGGTGAGGGAATAAGGCATGTGCTGCTGTGCCCATGAGCTAGTGTAGACCCACCAGGTCAAAGGCAGGCTGTGTTCAGATCACATTCCTTCCTCACCGCAGCCCCAAGAGGGAGGTTCCGCCAGTCTCCCTGCTTCAGATGAGAAAACTGAGGCTGAGAGGTGAAACCATGAGAATCCTAAGTGCCAGGATTCAGGCCCAGTGAGTCTGGCCCTGGAGCCCTATGCTGTATTTGGCAGAGGGCAGCTGGACTAGGGTAGGGCATCCCAGAGGGTCGGCCAACACGGCCAAAGGTGGGGCTCTCAGGGATGTCTAGAAATGGTGGCATCTGGTGTCTCTGCAGCCCACGTAAGAGGCCCCCCACCTGGGGTGGTAGGAAATGCTAACAGGTGAGGGTGGGAGCCTGGCACTATGCCAGGCTAAGGAGTTGGAAACAACTGATTCAACGCTGGGGAAAGATTGAGGTCTTTAAACTGTGGAGTGAATGAATAATGGAGTGGATCTTGCCAAGGAGGACCTGGGGGCGCTGGTGCTGGGTACCCTACAGTTCACACACACACACACACACACACACACACACACCTGCACACATTGATACACGCATCTGCACACACTCACACGGCAGCAACTCGGCAGATCCCAAGGGCCTCTAACGCCCCTGCCATTCTCTAGATCAGTGCAGATGTTCCAGCATGAGTCACAGGGCCCCACTCATGATCTGCCTTCAACACCTTCCCCTGCCTCTCTCCACCTCACACGCCGGGCTCCAGCAGACCAAGCTCTATTTCCAGACAATGTTCCCTCTTGGTCCATCCTCTTTATCTCCTTTTCTAGATAATTCCTACTCATTTCTCAGGTCTCACTGTGTCTGGAAGCTTTCCCTCCAATAATAATGATAATAGTAGTAGTAGTAGCAGTAGCGGTAACCGCAGCAGCACACACTTACGGAATACAGTGTTTTCATGCACCAGACACAGTTCTAAGCTCATCATATGTATTATTTCATGGAATCCTTCAAACAGCTCTGTGAGGTAGGTACTATTATCACATCCATTTTACAGAGGAGGAAAGAGAAATGCAGAGCGTAGGGATTTGTCTGAATCACACGGCTGGGAGGTGGCAGAGCAGGCAGTCTGGTTGGAGATTGTGCAGTCTTCACCCTATGCTAGACTGTCTCTCCAAGCTACACTCCATTCTTCCCTGAACATCTTTCTCAGCACTGGCCTGTCTCCCTGTTATTCCTCCCTGCTTGCTCATCTGTCTTTCCAGTCCACCGGTAATTGTCACCTAGAAGTGCATATCAGCACCACGCGGGCAATTCTTTTCCCAAATATATTCCCGAATATATATATATATATATTGTCACTGTATCCTTAGCCTATCACAGTGCCTGGCACATACGAGGTGCTTGATGGACACATGACCCATGAGCCAAGTGAAGGAATCGATTCTGCATGTCCGGGACAGCGCATGCCCTGCTCAGCCGTGTGTGTCCCCAGTGCTTGGCACAGATGAGGACAAACATTTGAAGGTGGAAGGGAGTCCTTTTAACATGGGCACCACAGGTCTTCAGCATTTTATTTAGAAAACTTTTTTTTTTTTTTGAGATGGAGTTTCGCTCTTGTTGCCTAGGCTGGAGTGCAATGGCACGATCTCAGCTCACTGCAACCTCTGCCTCCCAGGTTCAAGCAATTCTGCCTCAGCCTCCCAAGTAGCTGGGACTACAGGCACCTGCCACCACGCCCAGCTAATTTTTTGTATTTTTAGTAGACATGAGGTTTCACCATGTTGGTCAGGCTGGTCCCAAACTCCTGACCTCGAGTGATCCACCTGCCTCGGCCTCCCAAAGTGCTGGCTTTATAGGCGTGAGCCACCACGCCCGGCCTGGAAAACTTCTGTATTGACAGATGAGTAGGTAGTCAGCAAAAATGAAAAAAGAAAAGAAAGAGAGAGAGAAAAAAAGAAAACCTCTATGTTTTAAAAGAAGTAGAAGAAAGTAGCGTCTGAAGCTTTCCAAATGACAAGAATTTGATAGGAATCTGACTCCAAGATGAACCCAGTGGACAAAAGTGCAGCTGGCATTTTCCCCCCTGTTGTCACCTTCAGAAGGAAGAACTTGGGCACAGAAAACTCTAAACACAGTCTTTTTGTTTGTTTGTTTAGAGACGCAGTCTCACTGCGTCGCCCAGGCTGGAGTGCAGTGGCACGATCTCGGCTCACTGCAAGCTCCGCCTCCTGGGTTCACACCATTCTCCTGCCTCAGCCTCCCAAGTAGCTGGGACTACTGGTGCCTGCCACCACACTCAGCTAATTTTTTAATATATTTTTAGTAGAGACAGGGTTTCACTGTGTTAGCAAGGATGGTCTCCATCTCCTGACCTCGTGATCTGCCCGTCTCAGCCTCCCAAAGTGCTGGGATTACAGGCATGAGCCACTGCGCCTGGCCACAGTCTTTATTTTTTTAAAGACAGGGTCTCCCTGTGTTGCCCAGGCTGGTCTCAAACTCCTGGTCTCAAGTGATCCTCCTGCCTCAGCTTCCCACAGCACTGGGATTACAGGCATGAGCCACCACGCCCGGCCCCCACAGTATTATTATTCAGCCTGATAGTTTCCCCCCTTATTTCATAACATCCCATCCCTGTCTCATTCATCATCTAGACAGGAGGTGAGAAAGGACACTGGTCATCCTCTGCCTTGACCTTGGTTAAGAACACACTGAGGCCAGGTCTAATGGCTCATGCCTGTAATCTCAATACTTTGGGAGACTGAGGTGGGAAGATTGCTTGAGTCCAGGAGTTCAAGACCAGCTTGGGCAACATAATTTGCCTCTTCAAAAAATTAGGCAGGCGTGGTGGCACATGCATGTAGTCCTAACTTGGGAGGCTGAGGCAGGAGGATCACTTGAGCCCAGCAGGTTGAAGATGCAGTGAGTCATGATCGTGCCACTGCACTCCAGCCTGGGTGACAGAGCAAAAGCCACACTGAGAGGGGTCTGTCCCTTAGTTGGCCATGGCTTATTCCAAATGTGAGCAGCAGATGTGCGCACATTCATAGACTTGTAGCCGGCTCTCTCTGTGGGACAGAAGGTAACCCCTCCCATGCAGGTGGGTGCACAGGCCCCACTCCAGTTTAAAAGCCCCACTGCCCATGCCGGCCTTCACAGCATCACAGCATTTCCAGGTGGAAGGAAGATCTCTCTGATGCTAGATCTCGAAGCCATTTATATCCCCAGTTTTCCTTTTTCTTTCCAGAGTGTAAGGGAACGCCTGATGGTTCATAGAAATGGGGAGTTGAAAACAAAAGATCACCCACTGCAGAGGGGAACAGAAAGGTGCTGATCCCGAGAGCTGAGCACTCGAGTGTGACCTCCCCGCTTAGGGGACCTGAGGCCAAGGAAGCTGGTGGGGACCAGAGCAGAGCCCTTCTTGCCAGACTGCTTTAACCCACCCCACAAAGCACAAAGCAGAACAAATCAAAACAGGGACATAGTGACATACTTGTGATCACAAAAATACAGGCACACTCAGGGCCTGGCCCAGCACTTACAGCACCAGGCACTTACAGGACATGGCAAGGTACAGGCCTCTGCCATCGTAGATGACAGGCCGCAGGGCTCCTCCCCACTGAGAAGCTACCAGCTTAGTTGCTACAAGTGTTTGAGCTCTGGAAGCAGGGCCTCTGGTTTGAATTCCAAACCCACCACGCACCCAGTCATGTAACCTCTCTGAACTCCACTTATGTGAGACATAGCCAATAATAGTATCTACAACAGGTTTTTAGGAGGATTATGTTATAGGCAATAATGCATATAAATGCTGGCCTAAAATAAGAACCCAGAAGTACTTGCTGAGCATTGATAATTTCCTAGAAACTGTTAATAAATGGGAGTAGGCACGTCATATTATAGCAATCCCTCCCCCATGGATGGCATGGACCCTGGACCTAGTTGAGGAAAAATTGGCCTCCCACAGGGTCAAGGCCTCCAGTTTCCACTCCTTCCCATGGCCACAGCACTTCCTACCCTCTTCCTCAACCATTCCCCTCCCCAGTCCTTGCCTTGTATTACCAATGGGGCATCTTCACATCTCCAGATGATCAAGATAGTCAATGAATTCTTCACCCTTTGCCCAGGGCTGCTGTTTCACATCTAATTCCTCCCAGCTCCACTGCCTGATTTCAGGCAGCCCCTGCTGTTTAACACCCAATTAATCTGCACACTGAGAAGACCCTCTCCTAATTACAGGATAACTGTCATTATCTGAGTTAAGGGATGTAAAAGAGGAATTACATTTGAATCCACTAATTGTTTTCTGGAGTCCCCTGAGAGCTAGTAAGGAAATGGAGCAATAAATCCTAGAGTCACCCAGAGCACATAATTCTTCCACCAGCCTCCTGTCTCCACTGCCCCTAACAAAACTTGTCCTTCCTGGGCCGGGTGCGGTGGCTCAAGCCTGTAATCCCAGCACTTTGGGAGGCTGAGACGGGCGGATGACGAGGTCAGGAGATCGAGACCATCCTGGCGAACACGGTGAAACCCCGTCTCTACTAAAAAAAAAAATACAAAAAAAAAACTAGCTGGGCGAGTTGGCGGGCGCCTGTAGTCCCAGCTACTTGGGAGGCTGAGGCAGGAAAATGACGTAAACCCGGGAGGCGGAGCTTGCAGTAAGCTGAGATCCGGCCACTGCACTCCAGCCCGGGCGACAGAGCAAGACTCCATCTCCAAAAAAAAAAAAAAACTTGTCCTTCCTTCCCCCTCCCCAGGAAAAACTGCCTGTAGAATTAGCTGTCTTCACAGCTTCCTCTCCCTTTTGGGGTGATTCTGCAAACACCAGGGTGACTCCTCTAGGGATCGCCACCCTTCCCAAGGTGCCCCTTACAGCCTGGCCTGCCCTTCCATCAAGCTCAGTGTGGTCAGCTTCCTTTCAAATCAGTGTTGAGACTGCAAGCCCCTTGAGGGCAAGGATTGTGTCTGACTCACCTCTGTGCCTACTGTACCTGGAATAACACCAACAGAGAGTACATGCTCTAAAAGTAAATGGAACTTGAACGTTATCAGCATTCACAGTGTATCAGTCAGGATAGCCTAGGTTATGCCACAGTGACAGACATCCCCAAGATTGAAGAGATGTGGTACAACAAAGGTGCATTTCTCACTCCTGCTATCTGGGTACCCAGGGGAACTCTGATTGTGGTAGATGCCCAGGTCGAGGGAGCTCCGTATCAACATTTGGTTCCTCAGTAGGATACAGAATGTGGTGAGTTATGTACTGGCCCTTAAGGCACCTTTACCCATAAGTAATACAAGTAACTTTTACAGACATCTTCATTGGCCAAAGCAAGGCATGGAGGCATTCCTCACATGAAGGAGGGGCCAGTAAATGTCTTCCTACCATGTGGTCAGAGACAGAGAGCTAGAACCATTTGGTAAACAGCATACAGCTTATCCTTTTTTTCTCTCTGTGCTAAATATTTTTACTGACATTATTTTATTTAATTCTCACAAGAGCCCATGAAGTAGGCACTATTTATTTTATTTTATTTTATTTTGAGATGGAGTCTCGCTCTGTCGTCCAGGTTGGAGTGCAGTGGTGCGATCTTGGCTCACTGCAAGCTCCGCCTTCCAGGTTCATGCCGCAGCCTCCCGAGTAGCTGGGACTACAGGTGCCCACCACCACGCCCAGCTGTTTTTTTTGTATTTTTAGTAGAGACAGGGTTTCACTGTGTTAGCCAGGATGGTCTCGATCTTCTGACCTTGTGATCCGCCCGCCTCAGCCTCCCAAAGTGCTGGAATTACAGGCGTGAGCCACTGCGCCCAGCCAGTAGGCACTATTTTTTGCTTGTGGTTTTTGTGTGTATGCATATGGGAACATAGTAGGCAAATGTATTTATGGGATATGTGGGATATTTTAATACAGGCATGCAATGCTTAATAATCACCTCATGGAAAATGGGGTATCCATCACCTCGAGCTTTTATCCTTTGTGTTATGAACAGCACAATTGTACTCTTATTTTTTATTTTTACTTTTTTTGAGACAGAGTCTCATCCTGTCACCCTAGCTGGAGTGCAGTGGCGCGATCTCGGCTCACTGCAACCTCCACCTCCCGGTTCAAGCGATTCTCATACCTCAGCCTCCTGAGTAGCTGGGATTACAGACGCACACCACCACACCTGGCTAATTTTTGTATTTTTAGTAGAAACGGGGTTTCATCATGTTGGCCAGGTTGGTCTCGAACTCCTGACCTCAGGTGCTCTGCCCACCGCAACCTCGCAAAGTGCTGAAATTACAGGTGTGAGCCACCACACCAGGCCTTTTTTAGTTATTTCTAAATGTACAGTTAAATTATTGGCTGGGCACTGTGGCTTACACCTATAATTCCAGCACTTTGGGAGGCCAAGGTGGGCAGATCCCTTGAGGCCAGGAGTTTGAGACCAGCCTGGGCAACATGGCAAAACCCTGTCTCTACTAAAAATAGAAAAATTAGCCAGGCGTGGTGGCACACCTGTATTCCCTGCTACCTGGGAGGCAGAGGCATGAGAATCACTTGAACCCGGCAGGCAGAGGTTGCAGTGAGCCGAGATTGGGCCACTGTGCTCCAGCCTGGGCGACACAGCAAGACTCTGTCTCACAAGCAAAATTATTATTGACTGTAGTCACCCTGGTGTGCTCTCAAATACTAGATCTTATTCACTCTTTCTAACTACTTGTGGTACCTAATAACTATCCCCACAACTTAGTCTATATCCACTATGGGGGCCTCATGGTTCCATAAGGATACCACTAAATGGCAGCTTCTGTTTCCTGAACACACACTAGAACTTCATGGTCAATTAGCAGCCAGAAGACCTTAGTTGGATTCTGGCCTCTGTAATTAATCCTCAACTAAGGTCTCAGCCAAGGCACCATTCTCACTAACACTGTCTCCTTATCTGCAAAGCAGGGACATTCCTCTCTTCCCCTACTTTCCCTCACATTACTGCTTGGAGGCTAGAAGTATATCTTGATGGAAAGGCAGAGTGGGGCAGGCTCTGAGGGTGCTTGGGTGACAGCCCCAGTGTTGGATGGTGCCTGGGAGCCCAGGAACTTCACCAAGGGGCCTTCACGCAGGCAGAGGTAGGAATGGTGCCCAGCACATTTCCCAGCATAGCAACAGAGCCAAGGCCAGTACACAGCCCTGGATCCAGCCAGGCAGGGAGCAGGGCCCAGGCAGATCTGGGCCAAAGCTCTGGGCTCCTTGACAGCAATTGGCCTCAGACCATGCCCAGTGCCCAGAGAGTCGGAGGAGACGACCTGGTGAAAATGCCCTGAAACTCAGAGCTGCCAGTAAATGGGAATGACATAATAATCATAGTCATAGAAATAGTAGCGTAGCAATAGCCAGCATCTATGAAGGCCTAGCTCTCCGCCCAGTTTTTGCACAGTTTCATGTACGTTCTCTTCCACCCTCACAACCACCCCATGGGGCCAGTAGTTCTGCCTCCAGTTTCAGATGAGAAGAGTGGATTTAGAGAGAGGTAGAGTAGCTCCCCCTAGAATGAGGATTTTAACATGTCTTTTTCCAACTCCAGAGCTCCTACTTAAAAAAAAGAAATAAAAACAACGTTTATTTTAGGTTCAAGGGTATGTGTGCAGGCTTGTTATGTAGGTAAACCTGTGTCACTGGGGTTTGTTGTGCAGATTGTTTCCTCACCCAGCTACTAGTACAATGGTTACTGTTTCTGATCCTTCCCCTCCTCTCATCCTCCACCTTCAAGTAAGCACCAGTGTCTCTTGTTCCCCTCTTTGTGTTTATGAGTTCTCATGATTTAGCTCCCACTTATAAATGAGAACGTGCGGTATTTGGTTTTCTGTACCTGTATTAGTTTGCTAAGGATAATGGCTTCTGGTTCCTTCCATGTTTCTGCAGAGGACGTGATCTCACTCATTTTTATGACTGCATCATATTCTGTGGTGTGTATATATATATATATATATATATATATATATATATATATCACATTTTCTGTATCCAGTCTACCATTGATGGGCATTTAGGTTGATTCCATGTCTTTGCTATTGTGAATAGTGCTGCAGTGAACGTACAGATGCATGTATCTTTATGATATAGTGATTTATCTTGCTTTGGGTATATACCCTTTAATGGGATTAATGGGTTGAATGGTAGCTGTATTTTTAGCAGAGCTCCTATTTTTATCTTACTATATTTCAGCCCCTCCTGGTTGGATGGTTTCAATCGAAGCAATATGCCATATGGGACCTTCTAAAGAGAGAATTATTCAAAATCAAATTCACTCCACTAGCTCATATTTGTTAAGCACCTACTGTGTGCTAAGCACTAGACTAGGCTTTAGGGAGTTGACAGCTAATAGATACAGCACCAGCCTCACAGAACTTATGTTGAAAAAACCTCCCTCCGAAAGACATGATTTGGGGCCTCGCAGAGTGGGGTGGGGATCAGCAGTGGTGTGTTATCAGTCATCCCACGGAACACCTAGCACATAATAGGTGCTTGGTAAAGGGAACTCTTACTGCTCTTTCATACCAGGTTCAAGGGCAGCCCTCTGGGTGGCGCTGACATCCCTTTGTCTGCATGTCCTGTCCTAACATAAAGACCATCTCTACCACTCCAAACCCGAGAGCACTTAGCTTAGGAAACAGAAGGAGTCGCAGAAGGCGGCCCACAGGACATAGAGGCAGATGCTCAGCAAGCCTCCCAGCCTCCTCTGCTCCTCCCACGCCTCCAGGCAGGCAGTTTGGGCCTCCAGGCAGGCAGTTTGGGTTTGCAAAACCCATCCGGGGCTGAACCCAGCTCTACCATGCATCATCCTAGAGATCTGTAAGGCACCTGAGGAGATTTTCCCAACAGTTATTCAGATTCTCAGAGCAGTCCCACCACACGTTCAGATGTGCCCCGGAGGACGGGGATGGGCTGATTTCCCATGGGAATCCCTGGCTTTCTGGATGAGTATTTTATTTTTTATTATACTTTAAGTTCTAGGGTATATGTACCCTGGATGAGTATTTTAAATGCGTTGTGTAGCTAAGGAATCTTCTCTTCAGACAGAAACAGGCCCAAATTCAACTGGCATTTACTGAGATCCCTGCTACCTGCCTGTAAGATCAGTTGATTCCTTATCTTCATCCTCCTCCTCCTCTGGCCAGCTCACAATTACTGGTTTCTGCAAACCCAGACTGCCTGCCTGGAGGAGTGGGAGGAGCAGAGGAGACTGAGAGCCTTGCTGAGCACTTACTATGTGCTAGGCACAGTTAAACACTTCACATGCCTTATTTAATCCTTGCAATAACCCTCTGTGGTTTTAATTATCCCCATTTTACAGATGAGGAAACTAAGGCTTACGGAGGTAAAATAACTAGTGCATGGTTATAGGACTAGCATGATGAAGCTGGAATGTGGAACTACCGTGGCTGACCTGTTTTTTTTTTTTTTTTGAGACCGAATCTCCCTCTGTCCCCTAAGCTGGAGTGCAGTGGTGTGACCTCGGCTCACTGCAACCTCCACCTCCCAGGTTTAAGCTAATCTCCTGCCTCAGCCTCCCGAGTAACTGGGACCACAGGCGTGCACCACCACACCCAGCTAATTTTTATATTTTTAGTAGACAGGCGGTTTCACCATGTTGGCCAGGCTAGTCTGGAATTCCTGACCTCAAGTGATCCGCCCACTTTGGCTTCCCAGAGTGCTGGGATTACAGGCATGAGCTACCATGCCTGGCCCTGTGTTCTTTTTTTTTTTTTTTCTTGAGATGGAGTCTCACTCTGTAGCCCAGGCTGGAGTGCAATGCAACGATCTCGCCTCACTACAACCTCCGCCTCCTGGGTTCAAGCGATTCTCCTGCCCCACCCTCCCAAGTAGCTGCCCGCCACCATGCTTGGCTAATTTTTGTATGTTTTTAGTAGAGACGGGGTTTCACCACGTTGGTCAGGCTGGTCTCGAATTCCTGATCTCAAGTGATCCGTCCACCTCGGCCTCCCAAAGTGCCCCATGTTCCTATTCATGACTCAATCTCCAATCCTTACAGCCACCTAAGGTCAGGATCATTGTCTCCATTTCACAGCTAAGGAAACAGAGGCTTAGTATGAGGCAAAGTGATTTGCCTAGGTAGGTCCATCAGGATTGTTTTGGTTGGAAGTCAGAGATTACCACCAACTGAACTTCTTTGAACCACACCCAGAGCTCCCCTGGGTGCAGGAAGGAAACCGGAGGCTCAGGGCAATTCTTGTTTCCTCGAGCCTAGGCGTCCCATGCCTCTACACCTGTTCCCACTATCTAGAATTCTCCCCAGTCACCCACCCATCCATACGTGGAGCTGCTCAGACAGTCCTTCAGGCTGCGGCTAAAAAATCCCCTGCTCTGTGCTCCACGTGGTGGGAAGACTCAGGCTTGGAAACATGTATTGATAGAAAAGTTGCTTCTTGCAAAAAGGTGTAAACTGGTCAGATTTCAGAAGACCTGGCTTGTCAAATTAAACACACACAGAGACACCAGGGACTTAAAAGGAAACATACACACGCTCATGATCACCAAGGTTACTGAGTTTTTATTAGTTTGTTCTTGGTGGAAAAACAGCCATTTTCTCATGAAATCATTAAAGCCAGCTTCACGGGTCTGCAGTGTCTTCAGACGTCAGCATTCCACACACTAGGGACAAAGCTGTTCTCATTAAGAAATCAGCAGCTTATGGGAAAGACTAGAAAAGGTGACCCTGTTATTTTTGCATTATCTCAGAGAGCGAAGTGTGGATTTGGTTTTGGTTTGGGCATTCATCAGAGCGGGATGGGACATACACACCACTGCTGATGGCAACAGTCTTGTTAACTCTGATCCTTAGAGCGTCCTTGTGAGGTATTATTCAGCCCATTTTACAGGAT
Source organism: Rhinopithecus bieti (assembly GCF_001698545.2). Classification (NCBI taxonomy): domain Eukaryota; kingdom Metazoa; phylum Chordata; class Mammalia; order Primates; family Cercopithecidae; genus Rhinopithecus; species Rhinopithecus bieti. The sequence continues at coordinate 2,873,517 of NW_016814761.1, read as the reverse complement.
CACAAATATAAGGAGACTGAGACTCAGAGAGCCGAAGGGATTTGCCCAGAGTCAGAGCTGGAAGGTGGCTGAGCCGGGCATCACACCCAGGGCCATCACCCACACTGGGTCACGGCACTGTGTCCGGCTGCCTCCCTGCTCCCTCTCGGTGCTTTGCCCGTCTTTGTTTCCAAGGTCATCACGTTGGGTTGCGATGCATCTCCCCGCAGGTCTCTCTCCCCTGCTAGAATGTGGCTGATTCTTAAAGGGAAAACACACACTCACGATCACCAGGCACTGTCTGTTTTGTCCCCTCTGTCACCAGCTCCTGGCTCAGGCCTTGGCATGTAGAGGTGCCCAGTACACGTTAGGAGCTCATGAAGGACATGAAGGCAGCTGTGAAGTTTGCTGTGAGCGCTCTTGCAGGGGACCATGCTCGAGGACTTTGGGTGCGGCAAGGCTCGAACTGCCTAGGCAAAGTGGACTCCTCAGCCCCCAAGGCCTGGGCCAGCTGGTTGATCTATTGCCCAAACTTCCCAGTGACCGAGCTGCGCTCAGCCCACTCCGTTCCAGACTGTCCATCAGGCTTGATCAGCTGGCACACACACAGCCTGGGCAACGACTCTGCCCACTTAAAACCAAGACAAAACATGCACCTGCCAAATGGTTGTGCCTTTGGGCAGGAAACCAGCATAGTCAGAATTCCTAGCAATGAACAATCCCCCTCCAGCAACAGTCCAAGTCCCAGCCTAGGGCATGAATTTGCTTTCGGAGTGACTGACCCCATCCCCAAGGATATTTCTGACCCCAGCGCGTGCCAAGGGCAGGAAGGTGGTGCCTGCTGCCAGGAACGGCCAGCATCTGAGCACTCACTATGGGACCCTGGGCCCTGGCACAAGGGGGCATTCATCTTTTCTTTATTTTTGCTTTTAAAAGCCTTTGAAACATCAAGTAGTTGGAAAGCAAATTCAATTCCAACTGACTCGTAGTAGCTGGCTAAGCCAAGAAATGGTCATAGGAAATCAATTACTGCTTCAGGTTATTTATGCATTTATTCTTCTTTGCATCCAAAAGGCTTTGAAGGGAATGAATTCAACATATTACATATTGCCTGTGCCTTTTGGGCCTGTCCATGCAGTTGGCGAGACACCCTGAGCTGAGCCAGCCTGCCTGCAGGTATCCTCATTCAGCACCATAGAGCCTGCAGGACCTGCTTCACTCTGGGAACTTGGTCCATTAGTCAATCCTGGCTCCCCCATCCCTTTGCCATCTGTAAGTGGGCTCAATTTGATCACTTTTCCTAGTGTCTTCAAGATGCAAGGATCATTGCAACCAGCTGAGAATGACGTGAAAGAAGGAGCACTGACGCCTGTAATCCCAGCACTTTGGGAGGCCAAGGCGGGTGGATCATGAGGTCAGGAGATTGAGACCATCCTGGCCAACATGGTGAAACCCCATCTCTACTAAAAATACAAAAATTAGCTAGGCATTGTGGTGTGCGCCTGTAGTCCCAGCTACTCAGGAGGCTGAGGCAGGAGAATTGCTTGAACCTGGGAGGCAGAGGTTGCAGTGAGCAGAGGTCGTGCCACAGCACTCCAGCCTGGGTGACAGAGCAAGACTCCATCTCAAAAAAGAAAAAAGAAAAACAAAAGAAGGAGCACTGGACTTAGAGTCTAGAAACATCAGTTCAAACCCAGACTCCACTAGTTACTGTCTGGATGCCCTTGGGCAAGTCACTTCACCTCTCTGGGCTTCAGACTAATTAGTAAAATTGGGATATTGGTCCCTCTGGGGGTTATTCTAGGATTTAATAACTACCATTTATTGAACACCTACTATATGCCAAGTGATAGGCTAAGGCCTTTGCCTGTTTTCTCTCATCTAATATACAAACAACTCTAAGATATAGTTATTGATTTTCCCATTTTGCCTATAAGGAGATTGATGGCAGGGACTGTGTCCATTTTGTTCTCCCCCCGTCATTGCACCCAGCATGGGACTTGGCACAGCAAAGAGCTGCAGCAATTTACAAATAGTGGACCTGGGTTCAGCTCCAGCCTGTCCGACCACAAATCTGGCCTTTCTATATGGTGGATGTAATGGCACAATGTTTGGCACATAGTAGACTCCCAATAAGTAAGTGTTCCCTTCTTATTCTCCATTCATTTATCCAAATGGATTTTTCTAAGGTTGTAGTACTCACTGCCTCTGAGCTCACTAATATAGCAGTAACGTGTTTAGGCCAACTGGCAACTCTCAGGGGAGGAGTGAGTCACAGAAGTGGGATTCATTTAATCTCTACTTTAATCTAAACTAAAGGCCGACCAGCCCCCAGGCTCTTTCCAAGACTCTTAGCCTGCCAACTCCCTTTCAAAGGCATTTGCTTCCCCCTGGGGATGCAGGCACCCTTGACCTTAGCAGTTGTCACCGCCTAAAATGCATTTGATCTCACCTTGAATGTGGGTTGTCTCGTTATTTAAAGAAGGCAGGAATTTGAAGGTTTGCTCCAGCCTTGCCTCTGGGGTCGGACCTCTCCACTTCGCTGTTAACCCACAGGACATTGTCACCAGGTGACCCGCTTCACCTTCCTCTCACAGATTGGCCACCACCCCCCATTATCTGCTAGATAAATCCACCTAGCTTCCAGAGCCCCAGCTCAGAGCTGGAAGAGCCTCCAGAAATCACCTTGTCCAGCACCTTCAATTTACAGGTGAGGGAAGGAGAGCAAGAGAGTCTGCGTTCTGAAACGCAGTGATGATTGGTGTTGGTGTTGGAAGTTGGATGTTGTGACTGGAGGAATCCAGGAATGCCCAAATACTAGCCTTGGAAATTACTTCCTTCTTCCCACAAGGTCCCTGAGAGAGATTAGCACACAGACTCTAGCTACATGATGACTGGGGCACCCACCACTTCAACACTGCCTAGGCTGGGACCAGTAACCCCCAGGGAAGAAGCTGTGCTGATCACACAGCAGGCTCAGCCACCCAAAAGCTCCAGCCCTGGATCTGGGGGCCTATGGGGTTCTGACCAGTGGCACTGAAGGAGAAAGGAGACAGGAAGACAAAGAAGAGACTATCCCCCGTATGAGATGCATACAGGTTGAGCATCCCAAATCCAAAAATTCAAAATCCAAAATGCTCCAAATTCTAAAACTTTTGAGCAGCAACATGACACTCCAAGGAAATGCTCAATGGAGCCTTTCAGATTTTCAGATTTGGGATGCTGAACCAATAAGAATAATGCAAATATTCAAAAATCTGAAATCCAAAATATTTCTGGTCCTATGCATTTCAGATAAGGGCCAGAGAGAGAGAGAAGGTGGCCCTAACCTCCTCAGTGACTTGCCTAGCTCAGAGGAGGGAGGAGAGCCTGCAGTCCGGCTTCCTGATGTACAGCAACCTGCCAGCTAGTACATGTGACCCATCAGTGTCCTCACGCTTGACTAATGAGGCCAGCACCCCCTCTTCCCATAGGAGCAATAGGAGGAGGCCTGGGAAGAAGGTGGGCAGAGAGAAGCACAGGCACGGAAGGAGGAGAGGCTGAGGATCCCAGTGTTCCTGCCACTGACACTGGATGCACCCCCAGCCTCCTTGCCCCACGGTCAGAGCTTGTGCCAGACATCCCACCACCTCCAGACCAGCAGCGCTCCCTTGGAACCAGGGAAGCCCTTGTACAAAAGTGTCCCAGGGCTTCTTTCTTCCAGCACTGCATCTCCCTCCCTAGCCTGTCTTTCCTACCACCTGCTGTAACCATTTGTAGACACACTTTCTACTCCTAAAGTATATGCAGAGTAAAGAGTTGGTTGCTCATAATTACCCAGAAGGCCACAATTCTCCATGCCATGGGGTTAAGATCATGGGAACGGTATGACCCTGTACAAGTCCCCTACATTCTTCATAGCTTCCTTATTATTAACGTAGATCAAATGATACCCACCTCATAAAGAAAATAAAATAGTACATCTAAGCTCTTAGCAGGAAACCTGGCACATAGTACATGCTGAGTGATTGGCTAAGACTGTTGTACAATAGGTGACTTGCAGTCTTGAGAGCAGTGACTCCTGTAAAGGACACTTGACACTCAGTTGAAGGCTAATGATCCAGAAGGCACTGCTAGAACATCTTATCAGGGCTGCTATGCTGGGCCTCATTTCATTCTTTTGTCCCATGAACATGAGATTGTGGACTCCTAGACTCAGGGTTCCAACAGACGTTTGAAATCATCCAGTTCAAACAAACTTCCACACTGTACAGGATCCCCTTGACATCCATCTGTCTACTAGCCTCTGCTTAGTTGCTTCTAGTAACAGGAAACTGACTACTCGGCCAAGGATAGTAAATCAGGAATTGAGAGGACTGATCAATTTAATCATGGAGTCAGTTGCTTGTAAATTGTGAAACGTCAAGCCCTGCCCAGAGAATCTGTTAAGGCTATTGGTGTTTGAATGTGCAATGAGATGAGCCATGTCCAGGGAGGCCGCTGGCCCCTCAGATAGAGTCCCAAGGTTAGTAGTACCTGGAGGGTCAGCATGTTTCCAGGTTTGGCCCTGGACTTTTCCAAAACATACGTGTGTGTGTGTGTTTGTGCATGTGTTTTATTTTGTTTTGTTTTGTTTTGTTTGAGACAGAGTCTCCCTCTGTCACCCAGGCTGGAGTGCACTGGCACGATTTCAGCTCACTGCCACCTCTTTCCCCTGGGCCCAAGCCATCCTCCCACCTCAGCCTCCCAAGTAGCTGGGACTGCAGGCACGTGCCACCATGCCTGGCTCATTTTTGCATTTTTTGTAGAGACAGGGTTTCGCCATGTGACCTAGACTGGTCTCGAACTCCTGAGCTTGAGCGATCCACCCGCCTTGGCCTCCCAAAGTGCTAGAATTCCAGGCATGAGCCCCCGTGCCTGGCCACTAAATATAATTTAATCTATTTTGCACCCAGAACTGAGCAGTCCCATTAGGAAAACTCACAGGAGACAGTGTTGCAAACTGAATGCTGCTTTCTCCAGGTCCAGCAGTAACTGTCACTCTCAAGCCGTGGAGCACGTGCCCACACTGTCTGCCTAAGCTCCAGGGAAACAAATTCTCTGCTGAACTTTCAGTGGTGAGCACAGGTGTATGGAGAGAATAGTCTGCAGGAGTGTATCTTTTCCTGGCCCCCACAGTGAGCCCTGATGACTGTCTGAGTCCCAGAAGGAGATCCCCTCTCTGGGGACCATTCTTAGTTTCCGTCCCTCCCAGGACTCCCCCTCACTCAGAATTTTGCATAGCCAGGTCCCACGCGTGAGTCTCAGTCTATAACAACAACAGAAGAATCCAGACTCTCTGTAGCAAAGGAACATTCCTCTGAGGTTGGAGAGAATTCCAACTGGAGAAGAAAACACCCCAAAGTCTCATTAATATAATGTTAATTAATCATCTCAGTTCCCAGCACTCTGTAATGGAAACTGTTTTGTTTTGTTTTGTTTTTTTCCTCGTATCTAAGATTCCCTGTTCATGAAGCCTGCATTGTCAGTGTTGTCAAAACTTGTCTTTTAGAAAATTGCCAAGCCTGTTTTGCAGAGCAGAAGATAAAAATGTTTCTGCCTATGGGTCAGTACATACCCAGTACCTGTGATTTAATGACAGACTCTGAGTTTTGGGGACCCTGTCTTTGCCATCCCAGCACAGGGTGTTGATGTGTGAACTCTGACCTTTCGGGTCTCTACTAGACCTTCATTGTTCTTTATTTTTTCTATCTTTTGTTAACTCGTTTTCTTAGACATTTATTTATTTATTTATTTATTTATTTATTTATTTATTTATGCAAAGCCCCATCGTTCTTCCCCAAAAGATTTTCAGGCATTTCGGGAAATACAGCCACTAAAGCAACAACTTATGGGCAAATATAAAACATCAGCACCCAGAAAAAAACAAATAGGAACAGGAGCTCTAAGCCCATTGGGAAGGTCCAGTAAAGGGAGGCAGGCCTGGAGCAGAAGGCACTCGGGCCCTGCAGCCAGGCCTGGATCTGAATTCCAGCTCCGCCACTTACCAGCTGAGCAAACAGACCCCATGTACTTAGTCTCTACGCCTCAGTCCTCTCGCCTGAGAAGTGGGTCTAGTGATACTTTCTTCATAGGACAATTGAAAGGATTAAGTGGAGCCAGGTGTGGTGGTGGCTCACGCACGTAATCCCGGCACTTTGAAGGCCGAGGCGGGAGGACTACTTGAGGTCAGAAGTTCGAGACCACCATGGCCAGCATAGCAAGATCCCTATCTCTCTTAAATAAATAAATAAAATGTAAAAATTTAATCAGGGCCAGACTTGGTAGCCCATGCCTGTAGTCCCAGTGTCTTGGGAGGCCAAGGCAGGAGGATTGATTGCTCAAGCCTAGGAGTTTGAGACCAGCCTGGACAACAAAACAAGACTCCATCTCTATATAAAAAAATTATTTTATTTTATTTTTTATTTATTTTATTTTATTTATTTATTTTTTTAAGACGGAGTCTCGCTCTGTCGTCCAGGCTGGAGTGCAGTGGTGTGATCTTGGGTCACTGCATCTCCGCCTCCTGGGTTCAAACGATTCTAGTGCCTCAGCCTCCCAAGTAGCTGGGACTACAGGTGCCTGCCACCAAGCCCAGCTAATTTTTGTCGTTTTAGTAGGGATGGGGTTTCACCATGTTGGCCAGGCTGGTCTTGAACTCCTGACTTAAGTGATCCGTCCACCTCAGCCTCCCAAAATGCTGGGATTACAGGTCTGAGCCACTGCACCCAGCCAAAAATAATTTTTTTTAACTAGTCAGATATGGTGGTACACATCTGTAGCCCCAGCTGCATGGGAGACTGACTCCGGATGATCAGTTGAGCCCAGGAGCTCAAGGTTGCAGCAAGCTATGATCGCACCACTGTACTGTAGCCTGGTGACAGAGGGAGAACCTGTCTCTAAATCAATCGATCAATAAAGCATTTAGCAGAATGGCTCACAAGTAATAGGCATTCGGTAGCCACTGTTTTATTACTGTTATGGTTATTATGTTTATCTGTTATTACCCAGTGCTGTAACTGAGCTATTAGCTTCACAGCAATCAAAGCAAAAACGGAAAAAGTTGACTACATATTTCTCCTGTCTGTGAAGGGATATACTGATGCCAGCTGCACCTGTAGTGAGACCTTCCATCTCAACCTGACTTTTTCTGTCTGAGAGTCACACCCTCTCCTTTTGAGAACTGAACTCAGGTTCAGACATAATTAGCCAGCAGAACCTTGGATGTCTCTGCCTTTGGCTGACTGGAAAGGTCAGTGCTAGAGCTTACAAACCTGGACCAGGAGAAGAATGTCGTGGCTGGGAATAATCTTTATAAGGTGCCTGCCTGATTGAATAGAGATGTGTCAGGGAGGCTGCAGCAGTGACTTCTTCAGAACCCAGATTGGAGCTAATGATCTCTTCCGCTTTGATGAGCACTGGGGTATTTGGAAGTCAGAACTAGGTGGCGAGTCTCGAGTTAGATTTTCGTTTGAGTGGTTTTACGTTGTGTGTATTTAGCAGTTGCTTCATGGGATGGTTGTTGTACCTGGATCTCAGGTTCAGGGAGCAATGGGAAGCGTGATTTTTAGTTGGTGCTGCCGCGTTCCTCGGCAGAAATTGATGGAGAACACCTGCTTCTCTCCAAAATAAGAAACACACCAGGGAGCTGGTGTGTATTGAGCACCTACTGTGTGCCAGACTGGAACAGAGTCCATCTCATTCTTCTTCCCAGTCACATTGGAAGGTGTGGGCATTATTACACTGGCAAACAGGCATTGCATTCTCTCTCTCTCTTTTTGTTTTAAGAGACGTTCTCATTCTGTCACCCAGACTGGAGTACAGTGGCACCATTGTAGCTCATTGCAGTCTCGGACTCCTGGGCTCAAACCCCTCCCACTGCAGCCTTCCAAATAGCTGGGAATACAAGCATATGCCACCACACCTGGCTAATTTTTGAATTTTTTGTTGAGACAGGGCCTCACTGTGTTGCCCTGGCTAGTCTCAAACTCCTGGCCTCAAGCAATCCTCCCACCTTGACCTCCCGACATGCTGGGATGAGACACTGTGCATGGCTTTATTTTCCTTTATTTATTTATTTAGTTATTTATTTAGAGACGGAGTCTCTCTCTGTTGCCCAGGCTGGAGTGCAGTGGCATGATCTTGGCTCACTGTAACCTCTGCCTCTGGAGTTCAAGTGATTCTCCTGCCTCAGCCTCCCGAGTACTGGGATTACAGGTGCCCACCACCATGCGCAGCTAATTTTTTTGTATTTTTAGTAGAGATGGGGTTTCACCATGTTGGTCAGGCTGGTCTTGAACTCCTGAGCTCAGGTGATCCACCCACCTTGGCCTCCCAAAGTGCTACGATTATAGGCGTGAGTCACCACACCCGGCCCATTTTCCATTTTTGAAAATGGGAAACCTGAAGCCCAGGGAGTTTAGGTGACTTCTCCAAGGGCACCCAGCCAGTAATTAGCAAACCTGGGATTCTAATTCATGTATGTCTAAACCATTTCCTTTTAACCCTTCTTTTATGCTGCCTTTTCTGACAAGCTTGCTGCCCTCAAAGAGCCTACAACCTAGTTAAGAAAATAAGATGCCAGGCTTAAAGCAGGTGAGTAACAGAACCAAATGCTGCATCTCAAGGGCCTAGACTTTAAGGGCTGTAGCAGTCCCGGAAGGCAGGGAAGGTGCCAGGGAGGAGAGGGCAGGCTTTGAAGGACAGGTAAGCCTCGAGAGGCTTCGAGGCAGGCGGGAGGCCAGAGGGCCTAGGACTGGCAATATCCAAAGTCCGGAGGCAGGAAGGTGCATGTGCTGGGAAGGGCGAGTGAAAGCAGTCAAGGTTTCTGCCAGGAAGTTGTGAGAAACAAGGCTGGAGAGATGAACAGGGTCCAAAATGCAGGGCTTGGCCCATCCAGCAGAAAGCAGAGACTTGGACTCAGGCCCTGACTTGAACCTTTAGTAGTAGCATTTTCACTTGATGTAGTTAATTTATCTGTCAGCCAGCAAACGTCTCCTGGGACCTACACCATGACATCCTAGGACCTGTGCAGGGCGCAGAGGGAACAGTGATCAGGCAGACCCCATTCCCACCAGGTGTGATCTCAGAGGGGAAGGGACCTCCCCCTGAACACCCCATCCTTCAGCCAGTCCCCCTGCAGCTGGGGAAGCCACACACCTTCTAGTCCTGGATTCCTCTTTTTAAAATTTTAATTTTATTTATTTATTTAAGTATTTATTTATTTGAGATGGAGTTTCGCTCTTGTTGCCTAGGCTGGAGTGCAATGGCACAGTCTCGGCTCACTGCAATCTCTGCTTCCCAAGTTCAAGCAATTCTCCTGCCTCAGCCTCCCAAGTAGCTGGGATTACAGGCACCCACCACCATGCCCAGCTGATTTTTGTATTTTTAGTAGAGATGGGGTTTCACCATGTTGGCCAGGCTGGTCTTGAACTCCTTGGCCTCAGGTGATCCACCCACCTTGGCCTCCCAACATGCTGGGATTATAGGCTTGAGCCACTGCGCCCGGCCCTTGATTCCTCTTTTCTCACCCGCCCGGCTTCCTTGAGGCTGGCAGCTCCAGCGTGGATGCCCAGGGACAGGGCCTCCATGGATACCTGTTGAACTGCACCAAGAGAAGGATGAAGTACCATTTTCAGGTCGGGCCCTTTGCAAGTGGTATCTCATCCATCCTCACAACCAGCCTGGAGGGAGGTACACCAGAACGGTCCCTGTTTTTCAAGAGAGCAGGCGCAGGGAGCCCAGGAGATTTATTCATGGTCACACAGCTTGTAATTAATGAATGGAGCCAAGGGAGGGCCCCTTACCTGTCTGACACCCACACCAGGGTTCTTTCTACTGACCCTTTATCTGTCCCTTTTATTAAAAAAACAAACAAAAAAAAAATTGGCCAGGCACAGTGGCTCACACCTGTAATCCCAGTACTTTGGGAGGCCGAGGAAGGCGGATCATGAGGTCAGGAGTTCAAGGCCAGCCTGGCCGACATAGTGAAACCCCGTCTCTACCAAAAATGCAAAAAACAAAAAACAAAAAGAAAGAAAAAAAAATAGCTGGGCATGGTGGCAGGCACCTGTAATCCCAGCTACTCAGGAACCTGAGGCAGGAGAATTGCTTGAACCTGGGAGGCAGAGGTTGCAGTGAGCGGAGATTGTGCCACTGCACTCCAGCCTGGGCAACAGTACGAGACTCCATCTCAATAATAATAATAATAATAATAATAATAATAATGATGATGAAATAATAGAGAAGAAGCCTCACTATGTTGCCCAGGCTGGTCTCAGACTCCTGGGCTCAAGCAATCGTCTCACCTCGGCCTCCCATTATGCTGTGATTCCAGGCATGAGCCAGTGCACCAGGCCCGTCCCTTTAATGTAAACCCTCAGCTAATTTAATAGTTGAGGGTTTACCCAAATGGCCCTGTCCTCCAGGCAGGGCTAAGCCCAGAGTCCCATGCTCAAGAATCCATCGCAGGGACTCCAGGGAGGGGCGGGCGCTCTAGGATGTAATCAGCCCCCACTCCCAGCGCACTTCCTCCCTCTCTAATGGGAATAGCATTGTAGGAAGCTCCTGGGGTAGGGCCCTGCCCTGGAGATGCCCCGGGGCTTACGTGGTCACCACAGCACCACCTGGTGGCAGCTCTCTGGTGTGCAAGCTTCACAGAGGAAAAGGCCACTTCACTGCCACTTCTGCAGCCATCCGTCCTCCAATCCCAGCCCAGGGGGCGTGTCCAGAGGGTACTTGCTGGGGAGAGTTACCGACTGCCTTTCCTTGAGGGCTTGTGCAGAACTCGGCAGCTTCTTCTATATCCTGAGAAATTTTCATGTCCTCTTGTTTCATGTCCTCTTGTTTCATATCCTTCTTGTTTTCATTTCGCTTGATAAGCATTTATTAGGCACCAAGTATACAAAGAGGGGAAGGAACTAATATTTATCAGATACTCGTTGTGACAGGTGATTCTAGACATCATCTCACGGAACCTTCCCAATGAAAACCAGTCTCTAAAAAAATTGTTTTTAATTAGCCGTGCCTGCTAATCTGTGCCTGTAATCCCAATAACTTGGGAGGCTGAGGTGGGAAGATCACTTGAGCCCAGGAGTTCAAGGCTGCGGTGAGCTATGATTGCGCCACTGTACTCCAGCCTGGGTTATACAATGAGACCCTGTCTCTAACATGAATAAATAAATAATTTGTTTTAAGACAGAGTCTCATTCAGTCACCCAGAATGGAGAACAGTGACATGAACAGCACCCTCTGTAGCCTCAACGCCCTCTGAGCTGAAGTGATCCCACCTCAGCACCCCCAAGTAGCTGGGACTGTAGGTGTGCCTGGCTAATTTTCAAATTCTTTTTGTAGAGGTGGGGCCTTCCTACATTGCCCAGGCTGGTCTCATGCTCCTGGCTCAAGTGATCCTGCCACCTCGGCCTCCAAAAATGCTGGGGTTACATGCATGAGCCACTACACCTGGCCATACTTTTTTATTTATTTTGTGTATGTATTTATTTATTTATTTATTTATTTTTGAGATGAAGTTTTACTCTTGTCACCCAGACTGGAGTGCAATGGCGCGACCTGGGCTCACTGCAACCTCCACCTCCTGGGTTCAAGCGATTCTCCTCCCTGAGCTTCCCGAGTAACTGGGATTACAGGTGCCCACCACAATACCTGGTTAATCTGTGTATTTTTAGTAGAGACAGGGTTTCACCATGTTAGCCAGGCTGGTCCCAAACTCCTGGCCTCAGGTGATCCGCTCGCCTCAGCTGCCCTAAGTGGTGGAATTACAGGCGTGAGCCACAGTGCCTGGCCTAAATGATTTTTTAAAAGAGGAAACTGCTCTGGAGAAAGTAGGTTCTCAATCTAGGCCACACAGATTCCCATATATGAGCAGCTGTTTTCAAGCCAGTCTTATAAAACCACCATGAAGAAAGGTTACAAAAACAACAAAATCAGAATTAGACCCTTAGTGCCCAGCAGAATGGTCTGAAGAAGCCTTCCCCACCCCCTAAATATGTTACCGTTTTTAAAGACATAAATTTAGACTTTGAAAATAAGTGTTAGGAACAAGACGTTGAAAAAAAAGAATAGGGAGATCTGAGAATAAATCAAATGTAACTTCTAGAAATTAAAAAAAAGTCATTGCAGTGAATACTGGATAAATTAAAGTGGTTTAGACAAAACTAAAGAGAAAAATAATGAACTGGCTGCGTGTGGTGGTTCACACCTGTAATCCCAGCACTTTGGTAGGCCAAGGCGGATGGATCAGTTGAGGCCAGGAGTTTGAGACCACCCTGGCCAACATGGTGAAAACCCGTTTATACTAAAAATACAAAAATTAGTTGGATTTGGTGGTATGGGCCTGTAATCCCAGCCACTTGGGAGGCTGAGGCACAAGAGTCACTTGAACCTGGGAGGTAGAGGTTGCAGTGAGCTGAGATCACACCACTGCACTCCAGTCTGAGTGACAGAGAGAGACTCTGTCTCAATAATAATAACAATGAACTGGAAGATTGACTTGAAGAAATGAACCACAATGCATCATGGAGAGGTAAAGAGATGGAAAATAGGAAAGAAATTAAGGCTTGACATTTGCTTATAGAAATGCCCAAGAAAAAGAGACTAGGGGAGAGAGATAATTTATTGGCAGAGAATTTTCCAGAATTAATCTCTGAGCTTCAAGGAGCATGTTTTTTTTGGGGTTTTTTTGTTGTTGTTGTTATTGATATTTTTTTAGAGACAGAGTCTCACTCTGTCATCCAGGCTGGGAGTGCAGTGGCACAACCATAGCTCACTACAGCCTTGAACTCCTGGGCTCCAGCCATCCTCCTGCCTCAACCTCCCGAGTAGCTGGGACCACAGGTGCACACCACCATGCCCACCTTGATCTTGCCTAAAGGATTCTACCTGGGCTCACTCCTCTAGTTCTTTCTGTGGATCCTTTCTTAGCGCAGGACTCCCAAAATCACATCCCCAAAAGTCAGCCACTTGCCAACAGCCTGGCATCATTCCCAGTGTTTTCCCCACTCCTTCCTCTTCTTCCTGGGTGAGAATTTGAAGAAAGATTCATCCTGCATTAGTGTCTTCAGGGATTTAACCCGTTGCCCATTACATGTGAGTTGTCAGTATGTTGCAGTGTTTCAGACATATTGTGTACATCTGTGGTAGACTGATGGCAAAAAAATGGCCATAATGCCCACCCCTGCCTATATCCACACACTTTACTATGTGACTTTGAAACCGCTCCAGTCAAGAAGTGTAGTCTGTTTCCCCACCCCTTGAATCTGGGCTGGCCTTGTAACTTGCATTGGCCCATAGAAGGCATAGGAAATCACGTCACACCATTTTCAAACCTAGGCCTCAGAAGGCCTTGCACGTGAATTCTACTCTCTCCTAGAACCTCACCATAAGAATGGGTCCAAACCTTCGGTTAGCTCCTGGGGGGATGAGAGACCCCACCTAGCAAAGCTGGCTCATCCCAGCCAGCCCCGGCCTAGCCACTAGCTGGCTGCAGACACATGAATGCCCCCAGTGGGATCAGCCATACCTGGATGATTTTAGCAGAACTGCCCAGCCAATTTGTAGGCTCATGGGACATAATCACTGATTATTTTAAGTCTCTGAGTTCTGGGATGGTTTGCCACACGCCAATAGCTAACTGATAGAAGACATGTGGCCTTCTATGTCCCTGTGTCACATTTTGATAATTCTTGCAATATTTCAAATCTTCATTACGACATGTGCTCACTTCAAGCGTCTATGACACATTTGGTAATTCTCACAATATTTCAAGCCTTTTCTTTTTTTCTTTTTTTTGTTGTTGTTGAGATGGAGTCTCGCTCCGTTACCCAGGCTAGAGTGCCATGGCATGATCTCAGGTCACTGCAACGTCTGCCTCCCAGGTTCAAGCGATTCTCCTGCCTCAGCTTCCCGAGTAGCTGGGATTACAAGTGCCTGCCACCATGCCTGTCTAATTCTTTGTATTTTTAGTAGAGACAGGGTTTCACCATGTTAGCCAGGCTGGTCTCGAACTCCTGACCTCATGATCCACCTGCCTCCGCCTCCCAAAGTGCTGGGATTACAGGTGTGAGCCACCGCACCCAGCCAAACCTTTTCGATATTATTGTATCTGTAATGGTGATCAGTGATCTTTGATGTTACTATTGTAATTGTTTTGGGGGCACCACAAACATTGTCCATGTAAGACGGTGAACTTAGTAAATGTTGTGTGTGTTCTGATGCTCCACCAACTGGCTGTTCCCACCTGTCTCCCTCTCCTCCAGCCTTCCTATTCCCTGAGACACAACAATATTGAAGTTAGGCCAGTTCATAACCCTACACGATGGATAGCTGGGCCCAGTGGCTCGTGCCTGTAATCCCAGCACTTTGGGATGCAGAGGTGGGAGGATTACTTGAGCCAAGGAGTGCGAGACCAGCCTGGGCCACATGGTGAAATCCTGTCTCTACCAAAAAAATAGCAAAAAATTGGCCAGGCACAGTGGCTCATGCCTGTAATCCCAGCACTTTTGGAGGCCGATGTGGGTGGATCACCTGAGGTCGGGAGTTCAAGACCAGCCTGACCAACATGGAGAAACCCCGTCTCTATTCAAAATACAAAATTAGCCAGGCATGGTGGCGCATGCCTGTTATCCCAGCTACTCAGGAGGCTGAGGCAGGAGAATCGCTTGAACCTGGGAGGCAGAGGTTGTGGTGAGCTGAGATCACACCATTGCACTCCAGCCTAGGCAACAAGAGCAAAACTCCGTCTCAAAAAAAAAAAAAAAAAAAAGCAAAAAATTAGCCCAGCATGGTGGTGTGTGTCTACAATCCCAGCTTCTTGGGAGGCTGAGGTGGGAGAATCACTTGAGCCTGGGAGGTTGAGGCTGCAGTGAGCTGTGATTGCGCTGTTGCACTCCAGCCTGGGTGACAGAGCGAGACCCTGTCTGAAAAACAAATAAATGACCTCTAAGTGTTCAAGTGAAAAGAAACATCACACATTTCTCACTTTAAATCAAAAGCTAGAAATGATTAAGCTGAGTAAGAAAGGCATGTTGAAAGCGAGACAAACCGAAAACCGGGCCTCTTGCATCAAACAGCCAAATTGTGAATGCAAAGGAAAAGCTTCTTGTAGGAAATTAAAAGTGCTGCTCCAATGATTACAGAGTGTGGGAAAATAGCACCGACAGACTTAGTTGAAGTGGGGCTGCCACAAACCTTCGATTTGCAAAGCACGTATTTTCTGTGAAGTGCAGTAAAGCAAAACGCAATAAAATGAGGCATGCGTGGTACATGTAGAATGAAACGTCTTGTTCTCTACTGGCGCACTGCCTGCAGCTTACCAGCAGCTCTATTTCTCAAAGTTCTATTGTTAACTCCAACTCATCTTTCTGATGGGAAAATTGAGTTCCCGTAACAGGATGTGGGCCAATTGCCTAACTCTCCATGGAAAACTAGAAAGTGTGTTGTGTTTCACATGGCCCCTGTTCTTTTTCGTAGCGGTATCTGTTCACCCACCTCTGCTTTGGCACATGTGCTAGAGGTTACCAAAGCAAAAGGCCGCATGCCCTTGGCCTGGTCTATACATCGGGATATTAATCTTTGAGCAAGTTCTAGCCTGCTAGTGTGTCTAGTGTCTGCTAGTGAATCAACAGAATCGGAAATGTTCACCTTCACAGGCGTGTGTGTTCTGACTTTCATACACAATTTTGAAAGATGTCAGTTGTCAGAAGACATATATTTTGGTTCAAGGTTTTATTTGATTGCAAAGGGAAGTGGGACAGGAGAGTAGGAGGGAAAATGTGGGAATAACCAAATTCTACCGTGTCACTTACTGTGTGACCTTGGACAAATTACTTGGCATGTCTGAGGCTAGGCTTCCCATCATTAAATGGAAGTGGTCATGCTTACCTCCTAGGATTGTTGGGAAGAGTAAAGGAAATTAATCAATGTATGAAGCACTTAGTCCTGAGCCTACCCTGAAATATACTGAGATGATGATGATAAAGAAGAGGAGGAGGAGGACGAGGATTAAGAAATGGAATTCCAGCCAGGTGTGACGGAATCCCAGCACTTTCGGAGACTGAGGCAGGCAGATTGCTTGAACTCAGGAGTTTGATACCCACCTGGGCAACGTAGTGAGATCCCATCTCTACTAAAAATAAAAATAAAAAAAATTGGGGCATGGTGACACACACCTGTAGTCCCAGCTACTTGGGATGCTGAGGCAGGAGGATGGATTGAGTCTGGGAGGTTAAGGCTGAGGTGAGCTATGATCACACCACTTGCACTCTAGCCTGGGCAATAGAGCAAGACCCGGTCTCAAAATATAAAAAATAAAATAAATTTTTAAAAAATAGAATTCCTGCCGGGCGCGGTGGCTCACGCCTGTAATCCCAGCACTTTGGGAGGCCGAGGCGGGTGGATCACGAGGTCAGGAGATCGAGACCAGCCTGGCTAACACGGTGAAACCCCGTCTCTACTAAAATACAAAAAATTAGCTGGGCGAGGTGGTGGGCGCCTGTAGTCCCAGCTACTCGGGAGGCTGAGGCAGGAGAATGGCGTGAACCCGGGAGGCGGAGCTTGCAGTGAGCCGAGATCGCGCCACTGCACTCCAGCCTGGGCGACAGAGCAAGACTCTGTCTCAAAAAAAAAAAAAAAAAAAAATAGAATTCCAGGCTGGGCCCAGTGGTTCACGCCTGTAATCCTAGCACTTTGGGAGGCCAAAGCAGGCGGCTCACCTGAGGTCGAGAGTTCAAGACCAGCCTGACCAACATGGAGAAACCCTGTCTCTACTAAAAATACAAAATTAACTGGGCATGGTGGCGCATGCCTGTAATCCCAGCTACTCGGGAGGCTGGGGCAGGAGAATCACTTGAACCTGGGAGGCAGAGGTTGCAGTGAGCCGAGATCACACCATTGCACTCCAGCCTAGGCAACAAGAGTGAAACTCTGTCTTTAAAAAAGAAAAGAAAAGAAAAAAAATAGAATTCCAGAGTTTAAAAAAAAAAAATCCCTTACAGCAAATCGCCGGTTTCATTCCCTGCCACTCTGAAGTTAGGCCAACATTACTGCCCATGATGTTTGCAAGATAAAACCAAAGCAAAAGAGTTTGTCAATGTGCTCACAAAGATACATTTAAACATCCTGACCCTTGAGTCCCCAAATTCTTACTTGGCTGAAAATTATGTCTGCGCTGTCACTAGATACCAGCTGAAATGCGGAACAGACTGTCACTCGGTCAGCTGGCTCTTTCATCTCCATGATAGCAGACAGCAAACATTACGTTTGATGTGATTTATTTCCCTTCCATGGATTGTATCCACCAGTTGCTTTATTCTCAGACAAACCCGGCTTTAGTCCCCCTGGGGCGGGGGGAGGGGAGAAGGAGGGGAGGTCAGGCAGTGCAGATTAATTTTTAGGGTCTCCCCGCTGGGATGTTAGTAAAAGCCTTATCACTTTGCATGACCAAATAAAAGAGATGGGAATCAAAGAGGAGAGATGAAGGCTTAGTCATTCCCTTAAAGAATTCATCCCAAATCCTGATATATGTCCAAACGGGCTCCTTTAAGCAATTCTTTCCAGTGTGAACCTCATTCCACTGCAGGGCTTGGGGTACAGTCAAAGCCGCCCTTTCTCCTTTTTTGGTCCTCCCCCTTCTGTGGCCTCTCTCTATGTGTCTATCATGCGCACGTGTGTATCTTTGGAATGGATTTCATTTGTGTTAGTGCAGTTCATAGCGTTTCCTTCAAGGTCTCTTTTCTGGACCCGCAGTCAGGAGATAACTTCCTCCTTGGTTTCCTACCTTATCACTCGCTGCACACACGAACCCCCACCAGGAGGGAGAAAATCCTTCTTTTTTGCTTCTTGAACTTGTGATTCTTTGGTCTTTGCAGCCCAGAAGAATCTCATTATTGACAGCATGACAGGCATGTGGGAGTGAGCGGTGCTGCCTTCCCAGCTGTTTGATGAGATTTCTGAGTGGCAGCTAAAGGAGCCGGCCCTGGGATAGCAGAAAGCTCTGCGAGGGTTTGCCTCACTTTAAGGAAGTTCACCGTGTGGAAAGGGGGAAATGACAAAGGTGAAGCTGGGACCTTCACCTGATTCCCATTGGCAAAGGCCCTGCACTGTCTGAAAGGGTTCTCTGTGGGGCTCTTTGGAAGGGCTGGCCCCACTTGGTGCATTTTAAGAATGTTTAGTTTCACAAAAAGCTTAATTTAAACACAATTTTTGAGACCAAGGCTATAGTGTGAGCTGAAGTTTGCTGCTGTGATGAAGCTGTCCATTTTCAGCTCTTGGGTTCTTTTTTTTAATTTTTATTATTTTTTTTAAAAGCTAAGATAATTTCCAGACTTTTAGGGGTACCAAGTGGTAAAGTACCGTCTCAGGAGTCCAGTGTGAGCTGCTGAACACATGACAAGAGCAATTCAGAAGATAGAAACTGAATTATCTAAATTCTGGGGGTCTTTGACCTTTGAACTTTCTTTTTCCTCTACTGGGGATACTGTCTGGAAGCATTCAGAATGGTTCAGCATGTGGCAGTACCATCATAGGCTTCCCTTCAATAGCCTCCAACAAAACTAGGCTATCCCGAACCCCTAGAGTAGAATTGTTTACCCTTATACCAGTGATAAGGTTTGGCTGTGGGTCCCCACCCAAATCTCATGTGGCATTGTGATCCCCATGTGTTAATGCCAGGAGAGGCCTGGTGGGAGGTGATTGGTGATTGGATTATAGTGACAGATTTCCCCATGCTGTTCTCGTGATAGTGAGTGAGTTCTCATGAGATCTGGTTGCTTAAAGGTGTGACACACTTCCCCTTCACTCTCTCTCCTGCTCCACCATGGGAAGACAAGCTTGCTTCCTCTTCATCTTCCGCCATGATTGTAAGTTTCCTGAGGCCTCTCCATCATTGTGGAACTTGAGTCAGTTAAACCTCTTTTCTTCATAAATTACCCAGTCTCAGGTAGGTCTTTCTAGCAGTGTGAAAATGGACTAATACAACCAAGAAGGCTGGGAGTGCACCTAAACCTGCATGTGGCATGTGCCAAGGCAGACTTCGAGGGGTTATATATTTTTTGAGATGGAGTCTCGCTCTTGTTGCCCAGGCTGGAGTACAGTGGTGCGATCTCGGCTCACTGCAACCTCCTTCTCCCAGGTTCAAGTGATTCTCCTGCCTCAGCCTCCCAAGAAGCTGGGATTACAGGCATGTGCCACCACCCCGGGATAATTTTTGTGTTTTTAGTAGAGACTGGGTTTTGCCATGTTGGCCAGCCTGGTCTCAAACTGCTGGCCTCGAGCAGTCCTCCCACCTTGGCCTCCCAAAGTGCTGGGAATACAGGTGTGAGCCACCGCACCCAGCTGCCAGACTCTGTAAATAATCAGATCTTTTGTGAACTAATAGAGTGAGATCTCACTCATCACCAAGAGGAGGGCACCAAGCCATTTATGAAGGATCCATCCCCATGACCCAAACACCTCCCACCAGGCCCCACATCACGTTTCAGCATGAAATCTGGAGGGGACAAACATCCAAACCATTTCAAAGAGGGAACAGCAAGGCCAGTGTGGCTGGAGCAGAGAATGAAGGGAAGGTCAGGCAGGGCTTCGAGATCATTGCAATGACTTCAACTTTGACTCCATGAGAGATGGGTCCCCTGGGAGGTTTTTAAGCACAAAAGTGACATGATCTGACTTTACTGCAGTGTAATTTATGTACCACAAGACCCACCCATTTTAAATGCACAATTTAATGACTTTTAGGAAATATACAGAGCTGTGCAGTCATCACCAAACCCAATTTTAGAACATTTCCATCACCCCAAAAAGACATCTCATGCCTATGACTACAATGTAAAGGGATCAGCTGGGCTCCTGTGTTAAAAATAGCAATAAGAGGTAGAAGCAAAGAAAGTGTTGGAAAGAGACATTTTTTTCACGGCACATGTGAATGACAATGAGTTCTAAGAGCTGAGGGGTAAAGACATGACTGATGAAGCTTTTCCAACTACTGCAGGTTTGGAACTGCCTTAATGCCAAAGTTATAATAGGATGAAAGGCCTTCAGCTCTCACAGTAAAAATAGGATATTAATAACTTAGCGAGAACTGTTTAAAAATGAGAAATGCAAGCATAAATGCTCTACATGTCTATGACTCGACTCCTGAACTTGAAGTTAATCCCTGCCCTCTTTTACATAAAAAGTCTGAATATTTCTAAAGCTATATAGGGCTCTCTTAATGCCTTGAAAATTCACAAGAAAAAAAGCTGACGGTAGCAGTAGGAATAAATCCCAAACATATTTCAGCAAACACTCATTGTCCCTGCAGTAAAAGGGCAGTGAGGTCTTCTCATGTCCAATATTACTGAAATGTTTAAATCCCAGTTTCTTTTGTTGGTCTTGAAAACTGGGGACATTCTACACT
Organism: Rhinopithecus bieti; assembly: GCF_001698545.2. Taxonomy (NCBI): domain Eukaryota; kingdom Metazoa; phylum Chordata; class Mammalia; order Primates; family Cercopithecidae; genus Rhinopithecus; species Rhinopithecus bieti. The sequence continues at coordinate 2,853,110 of NW_016814761.1, read as the reverse complement.
GAATCCACATGATGATCTGAAGGATTTTCTGTCCCTGTAGAAGGGACCTGCTTGACACTACAAGTGGTACCTGGGCCAGATGCGGTAGCTCACTCCTGTAAATCCCAGCGCTTTAGGAGACTGAGGCGGGAGGATTACTTGAGTCCAGCAGTTTGAGACGAGCTTGGACAACATAACAAGACCTCATCTCTACTAAAATTTAAAAAATCAGCCAGGTGTGATGACAGAAACCTGTAGTCCCAGCTACTTGGGGGGCAGAGGCAGGAGAATCACTTGAGCCTGTGAGATCGAGCCTGCAGATTGCGCCACAGCACTCCAGCCTGGGCAACAGAGGGAGACCCTGTCTCAAAAAAGAAAAATTTAAAAGTGGTACCTGAGTGAGGATTTTCCATAGTTTACCTGGAAGGCTGAATTCGTCTAGTATTATAAGGTTTTGAACCAAACAGTGGATTTTGACTTTTTTTTTTTTTCCTTTCCAGCAGCTATGACAGCACCCAGTATCGTCTTTTTCCTAACCTAAATAGGTTTCCCCTCCTGCACCATCCCATTCTAGGAACAGTCAGGTGGTAATGGGCTCTGACCACCTATCCACATCTACCTTGGGTGGGTCTAAGGCAAGCTTGTCCAACCAGTGGCCTACTGGCCACATGCCACCCAGGATGGCTTTGAATGCAGCTCAACACAAATTACTAAACTTTCTTAAAACGTTCTGAGTTTTTTTGCAATTCTTTTTTTTTTTTTATCTCATCGACTATTGTTAGTGTTAGTATATTTTTATTTATTTTTTTGCTTGTTTATTTATTTTTGAAATGGAGTCTGTCTCTGTCACCCAGGTTGGAGTATAGTAGCGCCATTTTGGCTCACTGCAATCTCCACCTCCTGGGTTCAAGCGATTCCCCTGCCTCAGCCTCCTGAGTAGCTGGGATTACAGGCGCCCACCACCACGCCCGGCTAATTTTTGTGTTTTTCGTAGAGACGGGGTTTCGCCATGTTGGCCAGGCTGGTCTCAAACTCCTGACCTCAGGTGATCCACCCACCTTGGCCTCCCAAAGTGCTGGGATTACAGGCATGACCCATGGTGCCCGCCTAGTGTTAGTGTATTTTATGTGTGACTCAAGACAATTCTTCCAGTGTGGCCCACGGAAGCCAAAAGATTGGACACCCCTGGTCTAAGGTGGTTCTTGCCAACCGCCCTTAGCTAACACCATGCATTGCTGAGAGCCTGCTATGTAGCTTATCTCCAGGTCAGCGGCCACGCAGAGAGCAAATCTTCAAAATCTAAGGGTACATCTGGGCGTGGCAGTGGTCTAAGGAGGAAAGGGGGAGAGGCCCAGCTGGGCAGCTGCCAGCCCAGCTTCAGAGATGGGTAAATGTGTTGTCAGCTTGGTTTGTCTGTGCCCAGGACTATTTTCTGGGGTTCAAACTACGAGTCTCACTTCAAGGTCACAGGCAGCTCCCTTTTTAGGTTTTCTGACAGCTGTCCGTGGATCCTGACTGTGGCTCAGGAATGCTGCTATTACCACAGTTGGCCACAAGGGGTCCCAGCCCTGCAGGTGCCGCACCAAGGCTTGAAAAGCAGCGCCAGCTCTTGGCAAGGCAGACTCTGCCCGGCAGAGAAGGCGCCCTGAATGGCCGGCCCCCAGAGAAAGCTGTTGAGCTCATGGTTATCCCTGGGTCCACAACCATTTGGCACTGTGGGAGCAACGATAACCCGCATATGATCACTGTGCACGTTGTTATCGCAGAGAGCAGAGAGAAAGGCCCCAGGGACCGGCAGCTCTGCGTACTGGTCCCAGGCTTATTCTGATTGGCTGTGTGACCTTGGGCAAGCCCCATCCCCTCTCTGACCCTGTTTCCTCGTTTTCCAAGGGAAATCGTGTTGATCTCTAAGGGCCTTTTCAGCAACAGCCTTGCCAACAACAAAAGCACCTGAAATATCCCTAATATTGGAGGGGTATCTGAGCCATCCTTGCTATTCACCACAAACCGTCAGCTTACTGAAGTTGTAAATTCTTCTGCCAGATTGTCATTGTCCTGGAAACAAAAGGAGCAAAGTCAGAATTCTGTGCTATGGAGTCTTTTAACCTCAGAGCCAGAGGGGAACTCAGAGAGCTTGATACTACGAGGGTTTTCAAACTCTTTATCAGCCTGGAACCCTGAATTCAGACAAACTCGGACATGGAAGCCCAAACAGAAAACCACTGAAAGGACTCTGGTTAGAAACTGGAGCCCAGAGAGAGGAAGCTGTCTGTCCTGGTCGCTCAGCAAAAGAGTAGCAGAGCTGGTTGAAGCTGTCCCAGCTGGGCACATTTCCCAGCAATGAACTGAGTGTGCGGCTTCCCGGTGTGTGAGGGAACTCAGACCGTAAGACAGAGCTGGCCGGCCGTGGTGGTTCACGTCTGTAATCCCAGCACTTTGGGAGGCCGGGGCAGGTGGATCACCTGAGGTCAGGAGTTTGGGACCGGCCTGGCAAACATGGCAAAACCCCGTCACTACTAAAAATACAAAAATTAGCCAGGCGTGGTGGTGCGTGCCTGTAGTCCCAGCTACTTGGGAGGCTGAGGCAGAAGGATCGCTTGAACCTTTGAGGTGGAAGTTGCAGCGAGCCAAGATTGCACCACTGCACTGTAGCCTGAGTAAGAGTGAGACTCTGTCAAAAAAAAAAAAAAAAAGAAAGAAAGAAAAGAAAAGAAAAAGAAAGTAAAGAAAAGAAGGAGGGAGGGAGGAGGGAGGGAAGAGAGAGGGAGG
>NW_016814761.1:2829170-2848580 GCF_001698545.2 Rhinopithecus bieti | reverse complement strand
AAAAAAAAAAAAAAAAAGAAAGAAAGAAAAGAAAAGAAAAAGAAAGTAAAGAAAAGAAGGAGGGAGGGAGGAGGGAGGGAAGAGAGAGGGAGGAGGGAGGGAGGAAGGAAAAGGAGGGAAGGAGGGAGGAGAGGAGGAGGGAGGAGAGAGGGAGGAGGGAGGAGAGAGAGAGGAAGGGAAGGAAGGAAGGAAGGAGGGAAGGAAGGAAGGGAGGGAGGAAGGGAGGGAGAGCCACAAGGGGGAGGCAGGGGTCAGGCAGGCCAGTGGGGTGCATGAACTCCCACTGTGCATTCACTGTGCTGAGATTTTTCCCATGTGACTTAATCGTCATAAAGACCCTGTAAGGCCAACATCATCATCCTCTTTTAGGCTTGGAGAAGTTACATGATTTGGTTCAAGTCACATAGCCCGAAAGTGGCTAAGCTGGGATTTGAACCTGATGTCAAAGCCTGTAAACTGATTTTCCTGATAGAGACAGACATTTATTCACGGATTCATTCATTCATTCATTCATTCATTCAAATCTTTATTGAGCACCAAATCTGTAATCAGTGCTATCCTGGGCCCTGCCACACTGCTGTGAATATGGCACTGGGGTACCTGCCCTCACTGAACCTCCGTGTTAGAGGATGAGACAGAGGATAAACAATAATCTGTGGCAAGAAGAAAAATAAAGCAGAGGATGGGATAGAGGCTGGGGGAGGGGTGCATTTGTACCTCTCATTTGTCCAGAGCAGTGTTTCTCCGAGCCTGGTCTACATACCCCTCTGGGAACTACTGGTTTCCATTCTGCAGCAAGATTGAAAAAGCCGCGGTGCTTCTCTATTTCTGTACTTACAGAACAATTGGATTGCACTTTGGTGTTTGTTTGCTTGTTTGTTTTGAGACAAGGTCTGGCTCCATCACCCAGGCTGGTGTGCAGTGGTGTGGTCATAGCGCACTGTGACCTCAAACTCCTGAGCTCAAGCAATCTCCCTGCCTCAGCCTCCCAAGTAGCTGGGACTACAGGTGTGTGCCACCACATCCAACTAATTTTTAATGAATTTATTTATTTAGAGACAGAGTCTCAATCTGTGGCCCAGGCTGAATGCAGTTGCCCAATCTCAGCTCACTGCAACCTCTGCCTCCTGGGCTCAGGCGATTTTCATGCCTCAGCCTCCCAAATAGCTGGGATTACAGGCTTCTGCCACCACACCCAGCTAATTTTTGTATTTTTAGTAGAGGCGGTTTTTTGCCATGCTGGCAAGGCTAGTCTCTAAATCCTGGCCTTAAGTAATCCACTCACCTTGGCTTCCCAAAATGCTGGGATTACAGGCATAAGCCACTGCGCGGGGCCCTGGCTTTTTTTTTTTTTTTGTAAAGACAAGGTGTCACTTTGTTGCCCAGGCTGGTCTTGAACTCCTGGGCTGAAGCAATTCTTATGCCTCAGCTTCCCAAAATGCTGGGATTATCAACGCTAGGTGAGCTGCCGCCCCTAGCCCAGATTGCACTTTGAATAGCCCTGACCTGAAATATTTCCTGAATCATTAGATCGATGCGGCTGACAAGTGCACTCCCTGACCCCAGGACCTACTCGCCCCATCTCCTCTTCACCCCCCTCTTCCCACCAGTCTGCACAGATCCCAGGGAACCTTTTGCAGAGGAAGATATTGGTGTCTCCCACCTGGCATGCAAGATGATGTGGGGCCCATTAGTCTCTTCTAAAGGAAGACATCCATCCATAGTCCACAGCTGGTGTGAACTTCGTAGGTGGTAGAGAGAGACCTGGGTTCCAACTCAGGCTGTGCTGGAACTTATTAGCCATGTGATCTTGCAGATACCTTTGGTTTTCCGTAACTCTAAAATGGGGATAATGAGGCTGGGCACAGTGGCTCTTGCCTGTAATCCCAGTACTTTGGGAGGCCAAGGCAGGTGGATCACCTGAGGTGAGGAGTTTGAGACCAGCCTGGCCAACATGGTGAAACCCCATCTCTACTAAAAATACAAAAAAGTAGCTGGGCGTGGTGGCGTGTGCCTGTAGTCCCAGCTACTCCGGAGGCTGAGGCAGGAGAATCGCTTGAACCGGGAGGTGGAGGTTGCAGTGAGCTGAGATCGTGCCACTGCAGTCTAGCCTAGGCAACAAAGTGAGACTCCATCTCAAAATATATAAATATAGATAAATAAATAAAATGGGGTAATGATCCTTTGAAGGAATAGATTAAGCATATAAGAGGCTTGACTCAGGTTCTGGAACTCGGTAGAAGCTTCCATGCCTATCCATGCATGTGTTTGCATGTTTGCATGTGTGTACATGCACATATGCACATGATTCACGTGTGTGCATGTGTATGTGTGTGACATCCATCTCCTCCACTGCTGTTGGAGAGTCCCTCCCAGCACCCACTGTGACCAGGGACACTGACAGCCTTTTCTGGGGTCTTTTGCCAGATTGCCAAGGGATCATCGAGGATGTCGTCCTGCTGGGTGCACCTGTGGAGGGAGAAGCGAAGCACTGGGAGCCTTTCCGGAAGGTGGTGTCCGGGAGGATCATCAACGGCTACTGCAGGTCTGTCCAAACCTCATGCCAGCGGGGAAGTGGCAGTGCTTACTGAGCACTTAGCATGCCCACGCTCTGTGTTGGGGACACATATTCGAGACCTAATCCCTGTCCTGGAAGATCCCAAGAACTGGCCGGGCACCGGCCCTGTTAGGAGCAGGCCCTGGCCTGGTGATCTGATCTGGGAAGCATCCCCCCAGTGGGATGATGGACAGCAGGGGGATTCTGAGAAGATGTTTGTGTATCAGGCCTGAGAGCAGCAGGGTGACAGGAGAGGCTGGGGCAGCTTGGCCAGGTTGGAGCTGGGGGAAGGGACATGGGCGAGTGGGACACAGACTGAAAAACAAAGAATGGACCACAGGGAGGTCTTTGAATGAGGTCTAAGAGGCGTCTATGTTAGTCTTTGGCGGTGGAAGGAGGGACTGGAGGGGCCTAGGCTGAGCTTTCTGAGTGCTGCCTTGGAGGAAGGGCAGGGTGCTAGAACAGGAGGCTGACGGCATGCAGGAACCTGTACCCAAACAGGGTGACAGACCCTCCAGCCAGAGGAGGGGACCCGTGAAGGCCGGCGGCCACAGGGCTAGAAAGGAAGGAACCCTTGTTTGGGGTTTGAGAAGGAGGACCTGTGGGGTTTCAGCCAAAGCTGTGACTCAGACTTTGGGGCAGGAGGGAGGATGAAACCCAAAACGGAGCCCTCTAAGATTGGCCTGAGAAGACGCCCTGTCCATCCAGCCTCTGGATGAAGCAAAGGTGTTTTCAGAGCAGCCATGTTTAAGGCTCATGATTCGGAAGCACACAGGCCTGGGTTCTAACGCCCACCTTCATTTCTTCATCAGTAAAAGAGGGATACTGGTAGCAACTGCCCTCAGAGTTGTGAGGATGCTTGAAGGATTTACAGAGCTGTACATGTGTGTGTGTTTACATGTATGTACATACACATGTGCACGATTGTCCATGTTCACATGTGTGTATGTGTGTGCATGGTACATACATGCTTTGTGAATGACAGGTAATGTCACCATTTTTTTCATTCATCATCATCAGTCACTTGGGATATTCATTCAGTGAATTCAGTGAGCACCAACCTTGGGCCAGGCTGCATGGTGGGAGGCTGAGGCAGGACAATCGCTTGAACCTGGGAGGTGGAGGTTGCAGTGAGCCGGGATCGCACCACTGTACTCCAGCCTGGGCCACAAGAGCAAGACTCCATCTCAAAAAATAGATATAAAAAAATAAGAAAAAGATAAGGAATGGACAAAGACTTTGATGTGAGGCAGTCCTAGGTTAAAGTCTTGCCTCTGCTGTTTACCTTTTGAGTGGGTTTAGACAAACAACTTCCCTGAATTCAGCATCCCCACCTATAAAATAGGAATAATAGTCCCTCCTGTGTAGAGGTTCTGGGAAGATTAAATGACGTTATAAAGCAGAAGAACTGGCACTTAGTAGGTGCCCAATAAATGATAACAGTTACAATGTTTATTACTTGGCATACTCACATAGCACATGATTTTTTAGTACTTTTTATAAACAGCAAAGGGAAAGAATTAAAATTGCATGTGTGCAGGGGGAACGCAGCAAAATCTTATTAAACCCATCTGTTCTGTTGAGAACCTGAGGCGCATACACTTGGTTTTCAATTATTTTGTGAGACCCTGGGCCATCTCTTTATGGAGAGAAAGGAGGAGGAGGAGGAGAAGGAAGAAGAAAGGGAAGGAGGGAAGGAGAGAGACAGTGTCGATTAAAATAACTGTAGTTCCTTGGTTAAATTAAGCATCAGCCAGGAGTTCAGATTCTTGGTCTCCAAAGGCCTTTTAGTTGCTGTGAACTTAAACGTGGAGGATGAGAGGGAAGGGGATTCAGGCCAACACTACCCAACTACACAAGTTTACTCACGTGTAATTTACATTAATAAAGCTCTTTGTAAACCCACTCCCTTACCTGGGCTATTCACGAACTTTCTGGAAGCTAACTGGCGTGATAGCACTGCCGCCTGTCACATCCCTGAGGAAGTGAAGCTCTAAGAGGGGCAAGTGACTTGCCCAGGGTATGACCCAGGATATGAGCTCAGGCCTGTCTCATCCCCCCGTGAGATGGCTGCATTCTGAGTCCTCAGGAGGGCTCCTTGTAGCCCAGAGACAAGAGGCCACCCTGTGGGCTCTGCCCCAGGTGCCGTGTGAGGAGGGGATGACAGAAGAAGGAGCAGGGAGGACCCCTGCCCACAGATGGCTCGAGGCCTGGTGAGTGAGCCAGGTCTGCCTTCAGCAGGTGGCGGTTGTTCAGCCTGGGGTTTGCACATCAGCATTGCCTGGAGGACCTGAGAGAGAGTGGCAGTGAGTTACCGGTTCAGCTCAGGATACAGGGATGACTAAGGCACAGGCCTGCCCTCAGGGAGCTCTCTGCTTTTCTAGAAAAGGGGAAACACAGGAGGATGTGTGGCAAACATCATAAAAGGAACAGGTACCAGGCACACAAGGGGTGAATGATTAATCATTTCGGATGGAGGACGGGCGCAGTGGCTCGCACCTGTAATTCCCGCACTTTGGGAGGCCGAGGCAGGAGGATCGCTTGAGCCCAGGAAGGAGTTCAAGACCAGCCTGAAAACATGGCAAAACCTGTCTCTACAAAAAAAATACAAAAATTAGCCGGGCATGGTGGTGCACACCTGTAGTCCCAACTACTTGGGAAGCTGAGGTGGGCTGATGGCTTGACCCTAGGAGGCAGAGGCTGCAGTGAGCCAAGATTGTGCTACTGCACTCCAGCCTGGGCAACAGATCAAGACTATGTCTCAAAAAAAAAAAAAGATACAAAAGTTAACCATGCATGGTGGCTCCTGTAGTCCCAGCTACTTGGGAGGCTGAGGTGGGAGGATGGCTTGACCCTAGAAGGCAGAGGCTGCAGTGAGCCAAGATCGTGCCACTGCACTCCAGCCTGGGCAACAGAGCGAGACTATGTCACAAAAACAAAAACAAACAAACAAAAAAAAATACAAAAATTAGCCAGGCATGGTGGTGCACACCTGTAGTCCCATCTACTTGGTAGGCTGAAGTGGGAGGATAGCTTGAGCCCAGGAGGTGGAGGCTGCAATGAGCCAAGATCATGCCACTGCACTCCAGCCTTAACTCCAGCAACAGAGTTAAGACCCTGTCTCAAAACATATATATATATAGTAGTGGGTGGAGAGGCCCAGGGACACTCCCTAGTGGAGGGGATGTCCAAGGTGAATCTTGAAAGGATGGATATAGGAACCCATCAGAGACTGGAAGCACAGACTGAGCTGGAGAGAGGCGGCATAGCACACACAGGTCCAGCACAGGCGCTAATAGTCATGACTGAGGCTCCCTGAGCACCTGTGTGTACATGTCCCGCCTCAGTTAATGCTCCCACCAATGCTGGGAGCTAAGATACCCTGAGGAGGCTGAGGCTCAGAAAGGTCAAGCAATCTGTCCAAGGTCACACAGCTCATAATTGACAAGGCAGGAATTGAACTTGGCTCTGTGTGGTCCAGAGCTGGTGGAGAAGGTCTTGAATGCCAGTGAAGGCCCATGGTTTGCTCAGCACAGTGAGAGGGTTCAGAACCTTCTAATCTGTGTTCCTGCTCTGCCCTTACATGTGTATAAATACATGTAATTCACATTTTAACTAAAATGTTGTCATAATTACAACAGAAATAATTTCGGAGGAATGATACTGTCTTTGGTCATTTACACCCAGCGCTATTGGAAACATTTCCCGACCATCCTCACATCCAGTATTTGATGCACTGGATTCTTATGAATAGTTCAATAAAACACCTTGAATGGATCTCCCTTTTCTCCCTCTAGCCATCCTTTTTTGTTTGTTTGTTTGTTTGTTTGTTTGTTTTTCGGGACAAGGTCTCACTCTGTTGCCCAGGCTGAAGTGCAGTGGCACAACCAGGGCTTACTGCAGCCTCAACTGCCTTGGGCTTAGATGATCCTCCTGCCTCAGCCTCCCAAGTAGCTGGGACCATAGGCACACACCACCACACCCAGCTAATTTTTGTGTGTTTTGTAGAGATGGGGTCTCCCTATGTTGCCTAGGCTGGTCTCAAATGCCTGGGCCCAAGCAATCCCCCCCCCAACCTCCCAAAGTGCTGGGATTACAGGCGTGAGCCACTGCCCCCTGCAACCATCCATTCTTAGTGCTTCTTGGGCCCTCAATATTAAGATCATCATCAGGACCTGAAAGCACTGGTCTCTGGAGAGACTGAAGGAATTTTCTAGATGAGAAAGCCCAGAGGCAATGGAGAGCCATGGTCTGCTCCTGAGGGAGCACAGTGGTCAGATGGGTGTTTTAGGAAGACTCCAGTGGCTCAAGCTAGGTGAGGCCAGGAGCAGGGAGTGGGGTGAGGAGGCTGTTGCATTCACCCGTGGGGCAGGGAGGGAGGATTGCCTACTCTCAGGGCTGGACCACAAGGGACAGGTATTGGAGGGGAGAGGGGAGGAAGAATTGGGAGGACTCTGATACGTTGGCCGTAGGGAAGAGGCACCCAAGACATTGGTTTCTACTTGAAGGACTGGGCAGATGACAGTGAGGAAGGAGTTAGGGATGGATGAGCTCACTTCAGAACACAGCAGGAGAGTCTGTAGAGGACCCCTCAACTCAGGGACTAGTCCTCCTGGGGGTCTTCAGAGTGGTACCCACTCACAAACCCACGTGCTCAGAGACCACAGAGGGTCAGAACTTGGAGGAGCCCAGAGAGCACCACCACACCCTGTGTCCTGGACAGGTGGGGGACTTGCCTGTGGTCACACAGCAGGGCACATAGACAGGGGCCACCAGGACTCCAGCCCCGGCCTCCTATCTCTCAGCCATTCTTACCCCCCTGCAGTGAGGGGGGGGGGGCCTTCTTTAAGATGAACAAGTGTGCAAAAATGACGCCATGCAAACCAGAGTCAGAATTAGTCCACATAGAAGACAGCAGGATGGGCTGAGTTGGCTCCGAGTCTGCGGTGCAGAGGGGAGAACAGAAGCTTGCCTGTGCACAGACTTGCTGGGTGGCAAGGCCCAAGGGCATGGCTCTGGGATGGCCCAGCTGCATCCCAAGACAGTTCAGGGGTTTGCAAGGGAAGGCTGCCTCAGGGGTCCCTCAGACCGCGTCCTCTGTAGACAGTATTCATTGCACCTGAAGCAATGGGCAGCAGACGGTCCGAGGTCATTTCTTCTGGATAGTGTACGGGCAGTGTTTGGCTGGGGCCAGGTTCACAGAGTGGGGTCACAGCACCCCTGAAAGTAGAGGAATGTTCCCGGCGCTGTGACTGCCTGGACAACCACCCTTGCCTCTTCTGCTGCCTGAGGGCAGGGAGAACCTGCAGCCTGGGCTGAGCCTGTCCTGGGAAGGCCAAGCTGGTCCCTCCAGCTCACAGATAGGTCACCTAGACTCCAGAGCTCCCCCCCTCCTCACAGGCAGACCTTCTCTGCCTTTCTTTTTCCAGGGAGCCGTGGACAAGCCACCTTTCCCGAGCTAGGAATAGCTCTCCTGAGCCACATGCTGACTTTTTGAGAACTTTATCCAGATTCCTCATTCATTCCTTCAGCAGATATTCCTCTATTGCATGCTGGACCCTGTTCTTAGCTCTGGAGACCCAGCTGGGAACAAAGCAGACAGCCTTCATAGAGCTACCTGGTGATTGTGCACAGCCCTGTGCACCATGCCTGGCACCCAGGCCAGGCTTCAAAAGCATCAGCTGTGGCTGCTTCATCTTCCATCTCCACCGTGCAATCAGGGGCCCTGTTTTCCCGCAGAGGCTCCAGTCCCACTCGGCTTCCCAGGAGGCAGCCTGGCCCGTCCTGTCCTCGGGTTGTCCAAGGCTGGTGCTAACGTTCACACGCTTCTCTGCCCTCCCACAGAGGAGACTGGCTGCTGAGTTTCGTGTACCGCACATCCTCGGTGCAGCTCCGTGTCGCTGGCCTACAGCCCGTGCTGCTGCAGGACAGGAGGGTGGAGAATGTGGACTTGACCTCTGTGGTGAGTGTTGGCCTGTCCTTCCTGGGGCTTTGCATTTGCTTAGTTGCTCCAGCCCAGCCACCCCTGTCCCCTGAAGTCAGTGGCCCCAACCTGTTCCATGCCACGGGAGAGAGATCATAAGAATTTATTTGGAGCCAGGTGCGGTGGCTCATGCCTGTAATCCCAGCACTTCAGGAAGCCCAGGAGGGCAGATCCCCTGAGCCCAGGAATTCGAGACCAGCCTGGGCAACATATCAAAACCCCATTTCTATAAAAATTTTTTAAATCACCTGGGCATGGTGGTGTGTGCCTGTAGTCCCAGCTTCTCAGGAGGCTGAGGTGGGAGGATCACTTGAGCCTAGGAGATCAAGGCTGCAGTGAGCCATGATCGTGCCATTGTATTGCAACCTGGGCATCAGAGCACAACCCTGTCTCTAAAAAGCAAAAACACACACAGATATACAACTATCAATTAACAGGATTTGAACCTCCAGAACCCTCACTCTTGCTCCTGTATTACTGCTGTTCCCCACTCCTGAGTACCCCCCTGACCCAGGGCTCCCCAACAGCCCCATCTCAGCTCACTAGTCAGGACTGTATGTTTCTGCGAGAAGCAGCTGGAGCAAGCAGAGGACACAGTTAGAGGGCTTTAGGCTAGACCAAAAGCAGAAGCACCTGCCTGCCAGGCTGTGGAAGGATGGGATGCAGAGCAGGACATCTGGAATGTCTTTAAAATGCAGAGCCCAGGGCCCCACTGCCCAAAACTTCTACATCACCTCTAGGGGCAGAGCCATGAGTCCACATTTTAAACATACTCCCTGAGGGTTCCCATGCAGCTAAAACTAGGCTGGGGTGCAGGAGCAGATCGTCAGAAAGAATTCTTGCAGGGAATGGGGTGAGAGGGCGCCTGCTGGGCAGCCACGCAAGCCCAACTTGAATTTATTTTCTTTTTTTTTTCCTTTCTTTTTTTTTTTTTTTTTTTTTTTTTTTTTGAGATGAGGTCTCACTCTGTTGCCCAGACAGGAGTGCAGTGGCATGATCTCGGCTCACTGCAACCTCTGCCTTCTGGGCTCAAGCAATCCTCCCACCTCAGCCTCTCTAGTAGCTGGGAATACAGGCACGCACCACCACACCTAGCTAATTTTTGTATTGTTAGTAGAGACGGGGTTTCACCATGTTGGCCAGGGTGGTCTTGAACTCCTGACCACAGGTGATCCACCCGCCTCAGCCTCTCAAAGTGCTGGGATTATAAGTGTGAATCACCGCACCTGGCCTCTTTTCTTTTTCTTTTCTTTTCTTTTTTTTTTTTTTGAGATGGAGCCTCACTCTGTCACCGAGGCTGGAGTGCAGTGGCACGATTTTGGCTCACTGCAACCTCTGCCTTCTGGGTTCAAGCGATTCTCCTGCCTCAGCCTTCCTAGTAGCTTGGATTACAGGTGCCTGCCAGTACACCTGGCTAATTTTTGTGTTTTTAGTAGAAACAGGGTTTCACCATGTTAGTCAGGCTGATCTTGAACTCCTGACCTCAGGTGATCTGCCTGCATCAGCTTCCCAAAGTGCTGAGATTAGAGGCATGAGTCACCGCATCCAGCCTTTTTTTTTTTTTTTCTTTTTGAGATGGGGTCTTGCTCTGTTGCCCAGGCTGGAGTGCAGTGGTGCAATCACAGCTCACTGCAACCTCTGCCTCCCAGGCTCAGGTGATCCTCCTGCCCCAGCCTCCTGAGTAGCTGGGACCACAGGTGTACACCACCACATCTAGCTAATTTTTTGTATCTTTGGTAGAAACGAGATTTCACCATGTTGTCCAGGCTGGTTTTGAACTCCTGAGCTCAAGCAATCGACCTACCTTGGCCTCCCAGAGTGCTGGGATTACAGGCGTGAGCCACTGCGCCCAAACAGCTTGAGTTTTTTTAGACTTTGAAAGAACCTCGTTCACCTGCCACATGCTATCCTAGGGAGTTAATAGCTTCCTGTGCGGACACTAACTCTACGCCCAGCTCTGCCCTCAGCCTTTTATTTATTTATATTTTTGAGATGGAGTTTCACTCTTGTCTCCCAGGCTGGAGTGCAATGGCGTGATCTTGGCTCACTGCAACCTCTGCCTCTCAGGTTTAAGCGATTCTCCTGCCTCAGCCTCTCTAATAGCTGGGATTACAGGTGCCCCCCCCCCACCACGCCCAGCTAATTTTTTTTTTTTTTTTTGTATTTTTAATAGAGATGAGCTTTCGTCATGTTGGTCAGGTTGTTCTCAAACTCCTGACCTCAGATGATCTGCCCACCTTGGCCTCCCAAAGTGCTGGGATTACAGGCATGAGCCACCGTACCCAGCCTGCCCTAAGCCTTTTACAGACATTACTGTCCCCATTGTGCAGACAAGGTCACTGAGGCTTACAGACGTTCCAGGGTCACACCACTGAAACATGGCAAAGCAGGACTCAAACCTAGGTCTGAAGCCAGTAGTTGTAGCCCTAGCCCAGGTAGATATGAGAAATAGTGGGAGACGTGCCCCACAGGGGGAAGGGCAAAGAGGGGTTGGCAATGGGCAGGAATAAGCTGTAACTACAAGCACAAGCCGACTTCAGCCAGTAAAAACGCTTGCAATGTCAGGGGACCCTGAGAACAAAATCTCTGGTTTCTAGTTATTGTGTTGTTGGCTGCCATTTATTAAGTGCCAAGTGCTTCCCAAGTGTAACCCAGTGTATTAGTCCGTTTCCACACTGCTGATAAAGACATACCCAAGATTGGGTAATTTATAAAGAAAAAGAGGTTTAATGGACACAATTTCACGTGGCTGGGGAGGCCTCACAATCATGGCAGAAGGCAAAAGGCACGTCTTTCATGGTGGCAGGCAAGAGAGAATGAGAACAAAGTGAAAGGGGTTTCCCCTTATAAAACCATCAGCTCTCAGGAGACGTATTCACTACACTGAGAACAGTTTGGGGGAAAACACCCCCAAGATTCAATTATCTCCCACTGGGTCCCTCCCACAACACATGGGATTTATGGGAGTACAATTCAAGATGAGATTTGGGTAGGGGCACAGCTAAACTATATCACCCAGTTTCCACTAATGGTTGTTTGAGCAGCTCCTTCCTGCAGACAGACTAGACTTATTTCTGGGCATCTAAAAATTCCCTGGCTTGAGGGGCACTCTGGCTTCCCCATTCAACATCAGCAGCTGCCTGTTCTGACCACTCTACCACTGTGTCTCAATGGCCGATGAAGCTAGGTCCCAGACCCATCCCTGCCACCACAGTGTGGCTCACACTGGGCTGCATGTGTTTTGAGACTTGACTGAGCCTTTGATAACATGGGGGAATTCTTACACAAAAAAACAAAATCAGAGCTTCACCAGGTGCTGCTGTCCGTGAAGTCTGTCGGCCATGTCCCTGCCCAGAGGTCACCCGGGCCTCTCACCTGGCCTGACACCAGGTCACTGGGGCCAATTCATTCTCACTTATATCTTCACCCCTAAACTCCCAGGGCCCTGAGACACAATTCCTAACCCACCAGAGGATCACAAATGAAGCCACCCTGTGCCTTCCTAACTGGGAGCTTAAGGGACTGGGGTAGAATAAGAGGCATTTCTAGACTCATCCATTTATGAAACTGGTTGCTCCTGGTTAAAGAGTCTTCACAGGGGCCGGGCGCGGTGGCTCACACCTGTAATCCCAGCACTTTGGGAGGCCGAGGCGGACAGATCACCAGGTCAGGAGATCAAGACCATCCTGGCTAACATGGTAAAACCCCATCTCTACTAAAAATACAAAAAATTAGCCAGGCGTGGTGGCGGGCGCCTGTAGTCCCAGCTACTCGGGAGGCTGAGGCAGGAGAATGGCATGAACCCAGGAGGCAGAGCTTGCAGTTAGCTGAGATGGCACCACTGCACTCCAGCCTGGGTGACAGAGTGAGACTCTGTTTCAAAAAAAAAAAAGTCTTCACAGATAGACTTGGCTCACATTCTGTAAACCTCACAACTCCCTAGAGGAGGTATTAAGCATCCCCAGATCACAGATTGGGAAACTGAGACCTGGGAGCATGGAGTCATAGCCAGAGTTGCAGGTCTAGGTTCTGAACCCAGGTTGGAAGCTGTGCTGCCCGCTTCCCTGTGGGAATGAGGTAAGCTGAGTCACAAGGCCAGCAAACCACAGTGACAAGAATTTTCTCTCGGCCCCTTTGCCGCACTTGCAGCAGGGGTGCCCCGTATACTCAGTCTGCCACACTCAGCCCCTTGTGGGAGGAAGCACATGAAGCAAGTGCGGGGTCTGGCTGACCACTCCAAACGCCGACACAGGAGCAAGCTCCATGCAGGGCCTGTGGCCAGACCAGGTGTGTTGCCTCGAGTGGAACATGGCAGCACCCAGGCAGGGGTACCCGTGACCCCGAAGCCTCAGAGGGGGTGTTAGTGTGCTAATTAGCTGTTTTAGTTCCGCCAGCCCAATGGACGGTGGCATGTTCACAGCTCAGCTGGCCCCTGGCCGCATTGCGTGGGGCAGCTGCCCTCCACTGGTGAGGGCAAAAGGCCAGTGTGACAGCCTTTCTGGGTACCCGCGCTTGGTGGATCCCGAGCTCTTGTCCAGCATCCAAGAAGAATGAGGATACGCTGACAATTGAAGAGTGAGCAAGATAGAGAGTTTTATTCAGTGATGAAACAGCTTTCCACAGACAAGGGATGTGGGGGTGGTTCCCCTACCCAAAGGCAGGAAAGCCCCCACAGTGTGGCTGAATCCAGGGCTTCTATGTGCTCAGAATAGGGGAAGGGTGGGCAAACAGGAACAGAAGTTCTCACTCTGGGTGGCGGGTTTCATCTGGGACCAGCAGTCCAGTCAGCCTTCAGGCTGTTTTTTTGGTTTGAAGGTGGGGTTTCACCGGGACCCGCCCTTATCTGCCTAGGCATTTGGCTGCCTCCCATCACTATCAACAGGACTCAGCGATGATGCCTCCTGACCCGTGTCCAGGGCTCTCTGTCCTATTCAAGGTGCCTGCACCCTGAATGGGGTGAAGGGGAGCAGGGACTTTGTGCCTCAGCACCCCAGGAGTCTCCCTTTGCTAGAAGAATCAGAGATAAAAAGCACCTGCTGAAGAAAGTAGCTTTTAATGCTGCAAAGCCCTCACAAGATCTGATTTCTCCTGGGAATGGGATATGGTAGGAAGAGCATAGCCTTTGGCACCAGAGAGGCATGGCTTAGAATCCTGGCTCTGCCACTGGTTTACTGGCTGTATGACCTTGGGCCAGTTACTTAACCTCTCTGTGTCTCAGTGTCCTCATCTAGGAAATGGTAGAAATGCCTAACTTCCAGGGCAGCGCATGTAAGATGCTTGGCGCATAGTAGGCCCTCCTTTAATCCTAGTCCCTCCTGGCCTGCCCCTGCCACCACCCCCAGTTTGTTTGCCTCTGGGACCAGCAGCTTTGGAGACTCCACTCCCTCCTCAGACTGTCTTCGTGGCAGCTTCCCAGTTCCTGCCTAATAATAGCTCTTTATCACATTAGGAACACATCACCAAAAACGGTGCTTTCCTCTTCTGGGTAATTAGAGGTAATTAGCACTGCCTTTGTGCTGGCCTCCTGTTTTCCTTGATAACCAAGGGAGCTTTCATTACTGCTGTCGGGGAAAGTGCTGGCCGCCCTCTGCTCCCAACAGAGACCCACAGGACCTGTCTTCTCCCTGCTGGACCAGCCACACAGCAGGGCCCTTTGTGATCACCCACTGGGCTGGCCCTGTTGCAGGCAGGGCGTATCTCTGGGGTGAATGAAGCTGCCCTCCTACCCCTCAGTCAGTCCTCACAGGGACTGGGTTACAGTGGGTGGGGGATTTGCCACCCCAGGGACCAACTCCTGAGGCTTCTGGGGTGCAGAGAGCTGGCCCACGACAAGACTCTTCATGTCCCAGAGGAAATGCCGGGTGGCCTAGAACTTAGCAAAGCCTTGGCACAAAGTAGATACTCGATAATAACCACAGTAGCCAACAGCTCACATGTTTTATGGGGATAAGTCATTTGATCCTCATAGAGATCCGCAGAGTGGTAGTAACCCATTGTACAGATGTGAAAACAGAGGCTGAAGGCGATGCCACGGCATGTGAGTGGTAGAGCTGGATGAACCTGGGCTCTTCACCACTGCCTCGGTACTGCCTTCTTTCACACATCTCCGTAGCTTCTGGTAGTGACCTCTAACCCTGCACCAAAAGCCTGTCACATGTATTATCTTATCAAAACCACACAGCCAGCCCACGTGGTATAGGTCCCTTTATTAGCCTCATTTTATACATGAGGAAATTGAGGTCCAAGAAGGGAAAGAACATGGGCTTGAAAGGAGTCACTGGGGGAGGCAGAGGTGGGTGATGGCAGCCTCTGTCTGGGTAAGTTGGGGTGTCTGTTGAGGTAGGAAACAGGAAGGGCTGGGCCCCATTTGTACCTGCGAGGATCTGGTCACCACCGAGGCCCCGCGGTGCACGGGGCTGGCTGTGGGGCACAGAGGTGAGGGAGAAGTGGTCTCTGCTTCCCTGCGCTCAGTTGATCAGGGAATGCAACCTCGTGCAAATGTGATGATGACGGGTTATGAGTGCTGTCACAGGGTGTTCACAGAGGCCCCTGCCAGCACGGGAAGCCACGGAAGGCTTCTGCACGCCAGTCACATTCAGCGTGTATCCAGGCGGCTGGTAGATTCAATCGAGAGAGCCTGGGAGATGGTCAGGGGCTGAATCTTCACGCAGTATCGGCCACGCCAGAACTTTCTGGTGCTGAGAAGAGACTCTTTCCCGACCCGCCTCACCCCTCTTCTCTCATCTCTCCAGCTAACTGTAAAACCAGAGCTCTGCCCAGCAGCTGCTCCCCTGGGTCTTTGCAGAGGGGTGGCTCAGGGACTAGGGTTGCCTGAGACCCAGACCAACTTGTAGTCAAGGAGGGCCAGAGCTGTGTGTTCTAGGACAGCACTCAGTGGAATTTCCATCTGGTATCAGCTGCAGCCAGTGGGTACAAACACCTCCCTTCCTGGCCTGTTTCTACCCAGCACTGGCACCAGCGCTCTACAACATTACAAAGGTCTAGGGAGGCAGTTCTTGTTTGTCCTTAGAGAGGCAGTTATCACTTGTCCCTGTGGGTGTGAAGTTGCTGCTGGCTGGAATTCAGACGTGATGGCTGGAGCTTGAGCAGCCATCTTAGGCTCCCAAATGGATCAGCCCAGCTAACTCCCTACCCTCCATCTCCTACTTCTAGAAAACTAAGGTAAGGGAACTCATATTTACAGAGTACCTCCTGGGATACCAGGCACTGTGCTTTGTGGTTTGTATTATTTCTTCCAGCAACTCCTTTAGGTAGGTATCACGAACTCAAATTGCATAATGTCTCTTTAAAAGTGTCTGGGGCAGGGCATGGTGGCTCATGCCTATAGTCCCAGCAATTTAGGAGGCTGAAGCAGGAGGATCGCTTGAGCCCAGGAGTTTGAGACCAGCCTGGACAACATAAGAAGTCCCCATCTCTACATTTAAAATTTAAAAAGCCAGGTGCGGTGGCTCACACCTGTAATCCCAGCACTTTGGGAGGCCAAGGAGGGCGGATCACCTGAGGTTGGGAGTCTGCGACCAGCCTGGCCAACATGGTGAAACGCCGTCTCTACTAAAACTACTAAAATTAGCCGGGCATGGTGGTGCACATCTGTAATCCCAGCTACTTGAGAGGCTGAGGCATGCAAATAGCTTGAACCTGGGAGGCAGAAGTTGCAGTGAGCCAAGATCATGGCACTGCACTCCAGCCTGGGCAACACAGCAAGACTGTCTCAAAAAAATAAAAAAAAAGAAAAAACATGTAAAAAAGGAAAAGTGTTTTGGATCATATAGGAACATAATATCAAAAGCTAGCATTCTCTGAGTTCCCGTGAAGTGCTAGGCCCTTGAACTCCTTATAGCAGTCATTCAAGGTCATGACTCTCATTTTACAGATGAGGAAGCTGTGGTTCAGGAAATGGTGAGGACTGGCCCAGTTACTAGTAAGAGACAGAGCCAAGGCTGGCACCCCAGCTTCTCAGAGAGTCCAAACTTAGGTTCCTTCTCAGGCCCTGCAGCCACTAAATATGCGTCCTGCTGCAGAGGGGCACTGGGTCTGTCTTGACAACCACCCTGAGCCCAGGGCCCTGAAAGCCACTTAGATGTGTGGATATACGTGTGTGTGTTTTCCCTGGAATCTGTTGAAAAGCATTCGTGAGGAAAAGAACGAGAGGTAGGCAGATTCTAGTGGTGAGAAAATAACAAAACTGTACAGGGAATTGTCTTTTCGTGTTTTTGAAAAATCATTTGAATAACGCAGTGTGACTTGTGATTCAAATGGAAACGCAGATGTTACCAGCAGTGTCTTTGTGCTGTTTTCTGAGAGTCTCAGTAACAGCCTCCCTGGTGTTTTTCCTGTCCTTGTTTTTTAAAAGAAAGCCTTCCTCTTCAGCCTTAAAGGAAAGTCCGGTCTCATGCGCATCTTTGGCACTAAAGCAGGTCCCCTCGGCTGACTGGGGAGAACGCAAGGCTCCATCTCAGGGGGCAGATCCAGGCTGAGCAGCTTCTGCAGGCGGCGTCTCAGGCTCAGCACCAGCCTTTGCTGTCCATGCGCTGTGTGTCATTCAACAAACCGCCACCCCTCTCTGGGCTTTGCTGTCCTTCTCTGTAAAGTGAGGATGATTTTTAACCTTCCTTCCTTCCCCAGCTGATTTTGTCTGAAGAGAACAGGCTTTAGAAACAGGCCTGGATGGCCAGGCGTGGTGGCTCACGCCTGTAATCCCAGCACTTTGGGAGGCCAAGGCGGGCGGATCACGAGGTCAGGAGATCAAGACCATCCTGACTAACACAGTGAAACCCTGTCTCTACTAAAAGTACAAAAAAATTAGCTGGGCATGGGGGCGGGCACCTGTAGTCCCAGCTACTCAGGAGGCTGAGACAGGAGAATGGCTTGAACCCAGGAGGCGGAGCTTGCAGTGAGCTGAGATCGCGCCATTGCACTCCAGCCTGGGGAACAGAGCGAGACTCCGTCTCAAAAAAAAAGAAAAGAAAAGAAAAAGGAAGTAAAAGAAAGAAAGAGGCCTGGATTCAAATCCCAGATCTGTCATGTTCTAGCTGTGTGACCTTGGGTAAGTCACTTTACCTCCCTGTGGCTCAATTTCATCTACAATGAGCCGCCCACACCTAGCAAAGGAGTATATCCAGTAAGCTTATTTGCTGCAATGTAAGGACCTACTATGTGTCAGGCATTGTCCATTATTACGGCTAGGCATCAGGCATTTAAATCACACCCCTACTTGACACTCACCAACACATCCCAACACAAAAATGGGATGGACATATGACTCTGACGAAGGGGGTGGCCACTTTGTCTTAGTTAAGATGCTGGTTCTTGGCCTTTGTCTTAGTTAAGATGCTGGCCCATATAACAGAGGCCCTGCTAATGTTTTGTGGTTTTTGTTTGTTTGTTTGTTTGTTTGTTTCTGGAGACAGGGTCTTGCTCTGTCGTCCAAACTGGAGTGCAGCAGCACAATCAGGGCTCACTGCAGCCTCAACCTCCCAGGCTCAAGCGATCCTCCCACCCCAGCCTACCTAGTCACTGGAATTACAGGCACACGCCACCACGCCAGCTAATTTTTGAATTTTTCTGTAGAGACAGGGTTTCCCCATCTTGCCCAGGCTGGTCTCAAACTCCTGGGCTCAGGTGATTCTCCCACCTTGGCCTCACAAAGTGGGGATTATAGGGGTGAGCCACCGTGCCTGGCCTAATTGTCTTAAATACACAAGGGTTGATTCCGTCACATAAAAGAAATCAGAATAGGCCAGTTAGGGCTGATGTGCCACTCCACAGTCTTCAGGGACCAGATTTCCCTCATGCTGCTTGTTCTGCCTTCCTTTGTGGGCTGACTCATGGCCCAGGATGGCTGCTCAAGCTCTGGCCATCTCGTCTGAATTCCAGCCAGCAGGAAAGAGGACATGAGGGAAGAAGAGCACTCCTCCTCTTAAAGAGAATTCCAAGGAATACCGCATCACACTATTGCTTCAACTCATGGGCCAAAACTAGTCACAGTGCTATTCTTAGCTTCAAGGAAGCCTTGGGAGTGTG
The DNA here is from genome assembly GCF_001698545.2 of Rhinopithecus bieti. Lineage (NCBI taxonomy): Eukaryota > Metazoa > Chordata > Mammalia > Primates > Cercopithecidae > Rhinopithecus > Rhinopithecus bieti. Next base: position 2,829,996 of record NW_016814761.1, on the reverse strand, counting down.
CCCAGCTATAAATTTGAGTCCTTGTGACTAAAGAAGAAACAGGAGACTAAGTTGTAGCCAGCACCTTGCAGTCTATGCCGTAGCTTTCTTTCCAATTTGGGGAATTTTCCAGGGAAAATCCTCACAGCCAACCTCTGGTGAAACTACCCTGTGTTCCCCTTTTTACAGCAGAGGAAATTGAGAGCCAGAAGGGTAGAGGGGCCTGACCAAGGTGTCACAGCTAGTGAGCAGCAGAGCCCTTCTGGGGTAGCCTAGAGCTGCAGGCATCGGCTGGGCACAGTGGCTCAGGCCTGTGATCCCAGCACTTTGGGAGGCTGAGGCAGCAGGATTTCTTGAGGCCAAGAGTTCAAGACCTGGGCAACATAGGAGACCCCATCTCTACAAAACATTTAAAAATTAGCCAGGCATGGTAGCATGCATATGTAATCCCAGCTACTCAGGAGGCTGAGGTGGGAGGATCACTAGAGCCCAGGAGGTCAAAGCTGCAGTGAGCTATGGTTGTACCACTGTACTCCAGCCTGGAGGAGAGAGAGAACCCATCTCTCTCTCTCTCTGTCTTTCTCTTAATTTTTCTTTTTTCTCATGCTATTTTGACAAAAAGCCCATCCCTAAAAAAAAAAAAAAAAAAAAAAAAAAAAAAAAAAAAACTGCTGGACACAGTGTCTCACGCCTGTAATCCCAACACTTTGGGAGGCTAAGGCCGGTGGATCGCTTGAGGCCCGGAGTTCGAGACCAGCCTGGCCAACATGGCAAAACCCCTTCTCTACCAAACATACAAAAAATTACTGGCATGGTGGCACACTCCTATAATCCCAGCTACTCAGGA
>NW_016814761.1:2818847-2828833 GCF_001698545.2 Rhinopithecus bieti | reverse complement strand
AAAAAAAAAAAAAAAAAAAAAAAAAAAAAAAGCTGCTGGACACAGTGTCTCACGCCTGTAATCCCAACACTTTGGGAGGCTAAGGCCGGTGGATCGCTTGAGGCCCGGAGTTCGAGACCAGCCTGGCCAACATGGCAAAACCCCTTCTCTACTAAAGATACAAAAAATTACTGGCATGGTGGCACACTCCTATAATCCCAGCTACTCAGGAGGCTGAGGCAGGAAGATCACTTGAACCCGGGAGATGGAGGTTGCAGTGAGCCAAGATCGCGCCACGGTACTCCAGCCTGGGCAACAGAGCAAGACCCTGTCTAAAAAAAAAAAAAAAAAAAAAAAAAAACATAAAAAAAAAAAAGCTTCAAGCAAAGAATGAGAGCTTCTACATCACCTTTCTGTTTATCAGGAGATTCCTTCCTGCCTCCAAAGGATCCAGATTTTTTAGAGAAACATCCTTCATCTTTATTTAATAAATTCTAAAACAGCTGTGAATATAGAGCCTTCCCACCCACTCTGGATTTGAGAGCCACTGAGGAATGGAGTCATGGGTTTGGTGACTGGTTGGCTGTGGATGCTCAGGGCAACGCTGAGGCCCAGAAGTTTGGCTGGAGGTCCCTGGGGAGGGCTGGGCTCCACACACCCACCGTGATGCTCACTCACTGTCTCCTGCAGGTCAGCGGCCACCTGGACTACGCCAAGCAGATGGACGCCATCCTGAAGGCTGTGGGCATCCGCACCAAGCCAGGCTGGGACGAGAAGGGGCTCTTGCTGGCCCCAGGCTGCCTGCCCACCGAGGAGACTTGCCAGGCAGCAGCTGCCACCTCATCAGGAGATATCCCCCACCACGCTGGGCAAACCCAGGGTCCCACATCCGGAGACACCTCCAAATTGGCCATGTCCACAGACCCCAGCCAAGCCCAGGTGCAGGCAGGGCTGGACCAATCTGAAGGGGTCTCCCTTTCTGCTGCTGCCAGCCCTGAAAGCACCCCCATCTGCAGCCATGGCACGGACCCCAACCCACTGGGCTGCCCCGATTGTGCCTGCAAGACCCAGGGCCCCAGCCCGGGGCTGGACTGACCACAGCAGGGCACCTGAGCCGTCTTTCCCAATCTCTGTATACAGCTCTCTCTTATACCCTCGGGTTCCTCCTGGGAGCTCTGGAGGTGCGGGATTTCCACAGGTCTCTTTCCTAAACTGAAGGAATTGGGACTGAAAGGGAAAGGAAATGGAAGGAAGGAAAATTTGGAGGAGAGAACACGCCCACCCTGGGGAAGCTGCCTGTCCCCAGGGAAACCCCACCAGGGAGCAGCCGACCCCTCCTCAGAGACCTGCAGAGTCAACCAAGCACGGGTTAGAGTCCCAGAACTGGAAACCAACGGTGGGCTTTCTGTACTGCTTCTCATAGCTTTGGAGTCTGGCTGTCCATCAGGAGGTCCCGAGGGCTCTCTGGGGCTTGAGGCTCCCACACCACCTCTCCCCTGGCCTCAGTAAAACCAGGTGTATGCGTGCTCTTCCATCCACACTCCAGGGCTGCCCACCAGCTGACAGCCACTATCAACTGGCAGTAACAGAGCAGGTGCAGGTACAAAGAGGGCGGCTCACTCCTGCTCTTAGGAGATCCAATCAGATCTGCCCTGTACAGCCATGCAGGCTGTGCACTGCACAACTCCAGGGACATTAGTCACACAGATGCAATGTGAGTGTGCTCCCCCATCATGCAACATCTGGACATAACTAACAGAGCATGGTGAATACTTGCTGAATTGCTTTCAGTAAGGCTGTGAACTAGGCCTGGGGGCAAGAATGAATTTTACATGGAAAGAATTTCCTGTAGCAGGAACACAGGGGATAACAACAGTAATAAATAATAAGAAGCTACCACTTCTTGAGCATGTACCACATACCAAGTGGTTGCCTGGGATGTGTCAGTTACCCTTCACAGCAATCCTATGAGATAGGGACTATTATTATCTTCATTTTATATTTGGGGAAACTGAGGCTCAGAGAGATCAGGTAACCTGCTGAAGGCCGAACAGCTGGTTAGTGATGGAGCCAAGTTCTAGGCCCCTGTATGTCAGACTCCAATGCCCAAGCCCCAAGCCACTGGGTCTGCATCTGTGAGAGCCTTCCTCTTTGTTCCTCCCACAGTACCTGAATGACAGGGCCAGAGATAATGCATCCCTGTTGTGCAGATGGGGAAATCAAGGCCCAGGCAGAGGAAGAATTGACAGGCTCTGGGGGAGGTGGGAGGAGGGCAGCAGAAATTAGAGTCGTAGAACAGAGGAGCCAGATCACTGCTCAGGTGCATGTGTATTCATTTGTTCATTCAACACACATTTATGGCTCACGCCTGTAATCTCAGCACTTTCGGAGGCCAAAGTAGGAGGATTGCTTGAGGCCAGGAGTTGGAGATCAGTCTGGGCAACATAGCAAGACCTAGTCTCGACAAAAAATTAAAATAAAAAAATTAGCCACTGTCGGGCCATGCGCAGTGGCTCAAGCCTGTAATCCCAGCACTTTGGGAGGCCGAGACAGGCGGATCACAAGGTCAGGAGTTCGAGACCATCCTGGCTAACACGGTGAAACCCCGTCTCTACTAAAAAAAATACAAAAGCTAGCCGGGCGAGGTGGCGGGTGCCTGTAGTCCCAGCTACTTGGGAGGCTGAGGCAGGAGAATGGCGTAAACCCGGGAGGCGGAGCTTGCAGTGAGCTGAGATCACGCCACTGCACTCCAGCCTGGGCGACAGAGCGAGACTCCGTCTCAAAAAAAAATTAAAAAATTAGCCACTGTCAACTACTCAGGAGGCTGAGGCAGGAGGATTGCCTGAGCCCAGGAGTTCGAGGCTGCAGCGAGCTATGATTGTGCCACAGCCTGGGTGAAAGAGTGAGACTCCAACTCTTTTTTTTTTGAGACGGAGTCTTGTCACCAGGCTAGAGTGCAATGGCGTGATCTCGGCTCACTGCAACCTCCACCTGCCGAGTTCAAGGGTTTCTCCTGCCTCAGCCTCCCGAGTAGCTGGGATTAAGGCACCTGCCACCACACTCGGCTAATTTTTTGTATTTTTAGGAGAGATGGGGTTTCACCATGTTGACCAGGCTGGTCTCCAACTCTTGACCTCAGATGGTCCACCCCCCTCAGCCTCCCGAAGTGCTGGGATTACAGGCATGAGCCACCGCGCCAACTCCAACTCTTAAAACACAAAATTTTAAAACAAATATTTATGCAACTCTTGTTGCTTTTAAACTAAACTGCCCATGTCACACATGGGAAATGGAGGCTCTGAAAGGGGAAAGAATTGTGCTGGGGTCCCAGATTAAAGGAGTAAAATCTGGAACAGAACCCAGGACACCTACACCCAGGCCTCCTCCCACTACACCAGCTGCTTCTCAAGCCCCGACTGGCCCTTCAGTTGAATCCAGTCCACACCACAGCCACTGCCTTCAGCTAGAGTTTATTGAGAGTCCCCTTGGGCAGGCCTGGGGGATAGAGGAAGCCCCACAAGCAGCATGGCCCCTCCGTGGCCCGTGGCCGGGGCCAGAGTTGTCTCATCAGCACCAAGGAGAGGGCCAGGCCAGGCATGGAGGACCCCCTGGGAGTTTGTGTTGATGGAACCTGGGGGAGGCAGGGCTGAAAAAGGACCTATGGCAGGTAAACCGTGGCGACCAAGAGTTCCCCAACCCCCTGACCCCAGAAACCAAGGCCCCTGTGCCAGAGTCCACCTACCTGCCTCGTGGGCCCCACCCCACACCAGGGACAGCTCTTCTTCGACTCTACTCTGTTGACCCGGGTAGCTACCATTCCCATTTCTCTCACTGACCCCAGGGAAGGCCAGAGGGAGGTGGGCAAGGGGCTGAGTTTATCCCCATCAATTGTTCCCTTCTAGGTCCGAGGACCCCCCAGGATCAAGGTAAACCAGTCCTGAGGCTGAAAAAGAAACTGCCACCTGCCCCTTTTGCCCCCAGGAGAGGCAATGCAGCAGCTTGGGAGCTGGGAGGGTCCCTGAGAGATGGGGTCCCCACCCAGGAGCCAGAACAGGGAGTTGGGGAACCAGAGTCAGGCTGTGGGAGGCCAGGCCGGGGCTGAAGAGGGGGAGGCAAATGAAAAGAGAACAATGGGAACAAAGAACCCTTCCTGACGCACAGCCAGAGAGGCCAGGGGGCTGGATAGCCGGGGTTTGTAACAATAGAACGTATCACTTAACTGACCATGTCCTGGGTGCTGGGCCCACATTATCTTAATTCTCAAGACAACCCTGCAAGATAGGCATCATTTCTCTATCTTACAGATGGGATAACCGAGACTCGGAGAGGTTAAGTAACTCGTGTCCGGCCCCAGAGCTCATAGGTGGTAGGGCAGAGGCCCACATGTGTGCCTGCCTGCCTCCCAGGTGCATATATACCAGGGTGGGGGAACTGGCAGGTCCAAAATCCCTCCAGTAAATCATTCTCAGGGTTAAAGATCATCTAAGGCAGCACATCTCAGACTGTAACGGACACGTGATTCACCTGGGATCTTGGTAACATGCAGTTCTGACTCAGCAGGTCTGGGCAGGGGCAGAAATGTGCATTTTTCACAAACGCCCAAAGGTGATGGCAATGCTGATTGTCCATGGACTACACTGTGAGTAGCGAGGGGTTCAGCCCAGCATTAATCCATGCCTGCAGGTGGGGGCATTCCCTGCTGTCCAGCCTGACAGAATGGGCAAAGGCCATGATTGTTTACACCCTAACCTGGACCAAGAGGTCCTTCTCCCCAACATCCGGAGTCCTCCAGCCCATCCTCTGTGCACACAAGTTACACTCGACGGTGGAGCATCCTTCAGAACACGGTATGTGAGTCAGCTATGATCCCTGCAGGTAAGGGGCCTGGTGATGGCAGCAGGGGCTGGCTCTGCGCACCCCCCTGGAGCTCAGAGGGCTCCTCGGAGACTTGCAGCCTCCTGGTCTTAGCCAAGAGCTGGCCCAAGGCTTCAGGGTCTGGGTTCTGCTCAGTCCAGCTCCCCACTGGCCAGCCCCAAGCCCGGGTCAGTTCGTGGGGGTGCTGAGTGGATGTGGTTGCAACTTGGGCTCTGCGGGGTCGATGTTGAAGAAGTTGACAGCAGCAGCAGCCCTGGGGGGCAGCGGGGGATCCCGGGTGGCCTCGCCAGGAAGCAGCAGGTGGGCCGTGAGCTGCAGGCCTGAGGAGCCGCCCGAGCCTGCATCTGAGTCCGAGTCTGAGTCCGGTGGCAGGGGCAGCGGCAGTACCTGCTGTAGACTAAGGCCGGGCCGGGGGCCGCTGTGAGAGGTGCGCAGTGATGGTGAGGCCAGGCTGGCCTGGCGCTCCCAAGGCGTGGAAAAAAAAACATGGCAGAGAACCTGCCCAGCGGCCCCCGCTTGAAAGTCCCGCATGAAGAGTGGGTAGATGATGGGGTTCATGGTGCTGTTACAGTAACCCAGCCACGTGAGGACATCGAAGAGGCCTGGGGAGATGCAGTCGCACACGGCCTGAGGGGAGGGGATGTGTCATGCCTGGTCCCAGGGCAGGGACCCAGGCCACCCTTCCCAGCACGGATGGAGCAGACAAACACACGCACCACGAAAGGAAGGCTGCCCTCCCCTGTCCCCATGCCTGGACTGGGATCCAGGACCTCTCATGCAAGGGCCGGACTCACCTGCCCCCTGCCGTGGCATTACCTGGACTATATTGGCCACAAAGAAGGGCAACCATGTCACAAAGAACATGCCCAGCAGGATGCCCAGCGTCAGGCTGGCCTTCAGGGCCTTCCTGCTATGTTTCGTAGCTAGACGCCTGCTGTCAGCAGACTCCACCCCTGGGCGTGGGGTCCTGGGCAGCTGCAGAAAGGAAGGCCACATGAGTCAGTTGAGAAAGGGCCCCCATCTGACCCTGATCCTAGCCACAGACTGAGCTTCAATCCTAATTCTAGACTGAGCCCTAGTGCCAGGATTAAATTGAGCCCTGGTCCTTGACTGAGTCCCAGCTAGGAGTCCGAGACCGAGCCCTGACCCTGACTCCAGGCCAAGCCCTGACATCAGCAATAAACTAAGCCCTGACCTTGGTCCCCAACTGAAGCCTGACACCTACCATAAAGCCCTACATAACCAAGTTCTCAAACCAAGCCTCAACCGTGGACCTAGACTGAGCCCTGATCCTGATCCCACACTGAGCCCTGACCCTGACCCAGAATTTCATAAGGAGCTCTAGGAAGTGCAATGAGACAGAAAAATACCTGAAACACAAATCAGATGGTTCAGAACAACCATCCCTGCAAAGACAATATGTGACACAGGCCAACACACACATTACAGTGAGCTCAGCACCTTCCAAAGCTTTTAGTGCTACAGAAATCAATTGCAATTGACCAGGCGCAGTGACTCATGCCTGTAATCCCAGCACTTTGGGAGGCCAAGGCAGGCAGATCACTTGAGGTCAGGAGTTTGAGACCAGTCTGGCCAACCGGGTGAAACCTTGCCTCTACTAAAAATACAAAAATTAGCCAGGTATGGTGGCAGGCACCTGTAATCCTAGCTACTCAGGAGGCTGAGGCAGGAGAATTGCTTGAACCCGGGAGGCGGAGGTTGCAATGAACCAAGGTCGCATCACTGCACTCCAAGCCTGGGTGACAGAGCGAGACTCCATCACACACACACACACACACACACACACACACACACACACACACATCAATTGCAATTGAACAGTACTTAAAAAAGAGGACCTATTACTGTCCAGAGCTTGGCAATTGCTTTGTATGTGGATTCTCTTCATATTTGGGAGCAATAGTCTTGCCTGGGCAATTACTCTTGAGCCCCACAAAATAGAAAGGCTTTTTTGAGAATGTGTGCACAAAGCCAGTAAGTTAGCAGCTAAATTCTTGTTAGGTTCCTAAGGATGCTGGTGACCTTGGCATTTTACAGCTCAATTATACTGCGAACTGGCAGGCATCTCCATTCTCAAAAGTGGACAGGAAGAGGATGAAGGGGTAGGAAGAAGGAGGAGAAATAAGCTACTTCCCAGCAGCTACTGAAAGGAAGGCATGGGCTGGAGGAGGTTAGAATTTGACTTTGCAAACTGGCCCCCGCAGTCCCAACGGGCTCTCTGAGCTGGATGATTCTTCAGCTCAGCAGTGCTCTTCACTTGTTAAACTTCATGTGCCCTTTGAAAAGCTAACAAAATCTACACACACACACACACACACACACACACAACACCTCTCCCCAGAAAATAAAAGACTTATAAATTTTATACATACACACAGACAAGAAAACAACGTTCCACACTTCCGGAAGGTTCAGAGATGACCTTGAATTTTCTAGGTTTCCACCAGAAACCCCAAGGAGTCCGTGAAAGCTGGGATGTGAAACCCTCCTCTAAAACATGTGTTTTTGTAATCAATGTGGATTTTCATATATTAGATTTACACAAAATTAGGCCCACCTCCATTTACTATTTAATGCCCGTGGGCAGTGGTGTGCACAATTCATCATGAGCTACGCAAAGGGTGTGCATGCCGTCTGGGAACACATCTGGGCTTTGACAACCAGGGGTTTTCCTGGCACTGGGATTTGCCCAGTTCCTAAATTGCACAAGAGCCCTGCTTAGTTCTTGAGGCCAGAGGTGGGTTGGATGTGGGGAGATGAGAAGGTCAGAAGGAGGCAGGAGCGGAGCTAGATTCCCAGGCAGCCTTCCACAGATGGAAAGGCAAAGGAGGCAAAGCCAAGATGTGTCAACTCCAGGGAGCAACAAAGTCAACACCCCACCCCACTCTGCTGCGCATGCCCTCTCCTTCAGCCCCTGCTCTTTCTAGGCCTCCAGAGTCGGTGTCTTGTCCATGGTGCTGAAACCCCAACTACATGCCGTCTTTACATAGGAGCTGGAATTCTAATTCTGAAATGGCAAGGAGGTCGCTGGGGCAGGGAGACGAAGCACATTGTAATCCCCATCCCTCAACATGTTTCTTCACATGAAAACTGGTTGTACAAATATCAAGGTTATACAAATTCACAACAGAGGACTTGGTTTCTCCCTTCTGTCTTGGTGTTGTACAGAGGCAAAAGCTGGGCTTTTAAGACAGGTGATCTGGCTTCAAATCATGCCTCTACCACTTACTCGCTCTGTGATCTTGAGAGAGCCTCTGTTTCCACATCTGTAAAATGGGAGAAATGATACTCAGCTTATGGCGTCACTGTGAAGCTATGGATAATAAATGCATGCACAGTGTCTGACGTTGAGTAGGTGCTATATACCTGGCAGCCATGTTGCTGTTTGAATGTTGCGAGATTGGGGTGATTTTGAGCACTGTTGGGGACCCTGACCTTCTGCCAGCAGCTCTGGCCTCCCCAAAGCAGCACAGACGCCAAGACAAATGCTCTGACTCACCACACTGCAGCTCAGATGCTATGGCGAGAGGATGCTCTCCTCCGCCTCCACCCCGTCATACACAAGTCTGCTCCAAAGTCATTCCAAGTTAGCGAAGGAGTAAAAGAGGGTTTTACTCTCCTCCCTCCTTTTCTAGTTTTCTCTCCTCCAGAGTGGACTCTATATGGCTTTTGTGACCACACCATGGTCAGCCTGGAGGAAGAGGCTCCTGCTTCCCCAAAAGAATCTCCTAAGACCTGCCACACCTTCAAATTGCTGCCATCAATGGGAATAGATGGCATGAAGAAGGAGGAGACACTGTCTCATCCAGGCATCGCTCTGACCCTTAGTGACCTGGGGAGGACAGGGGACAGGAGGCAGCCTTGATCTTATCAGAGCTCTAGGGCGTGGGGAAAACTGAGGCACTAGGGGGAATATCTCAGGTCAATCACTGTGAGAAGGAGCTCCAGAGAATGGGGTGAAGATGAACTGAGATTCCCTTTCTAGTCTCCCTGGGAACAAATCCAGATTTTTCTTTCTCCTCTGCTTTCCGGAGAGTTGACTCAAGAACACAGGCAAGAGGAAAGAGAGAAGGAAACTGAGACTCAGAAAGACTTCCCAAGGTCACACTGTGCCAGCACAAGGCCTCCTAACAAAACCTGAATGGCCCCAAATCAGCATTATAATCTCCATTTCTCGAGCACTTACTACACATCGGCATTTAATAGTCATTAGGTCGTTCAGTCTTTATGAGAGATAGGCATTGTCATCCCCATTTTGCAGATGAGACCACTGAGGCTCGGAGAGGCAAAATGACTTGCCAGAAGTCACACAGCAGGTAAGAGTTGAGTTGGGGAATCCGTCATTTCTCGCCCCAGGAACTCCACTCTGCCCACTTCACCAAGCTGCTTCCACCTTTGGAGATGGCATCCATGGGCCCAGTCAGGGTGGGGTTACAGAAACCCCACCACTGTCACCAAGAGGCCCTCATGGAGCAGAAGTCAATGGCAGTCACTGGTCCACACCACGGCATCTGACTGATGCCGGCATCACTCTTCCGGATTCTCTCTCCCCTGTAACCACTTCACAGCCCCTCGGGACCATGTCCTGTCGTTCGCATCTCCCTTCTGTATCAGTGTCAGAGGGCAGCTGCCTGAAGGACAATCCAGGGCCCTTCCAGTCAACAATCCCACGTACGGCTTCCAGCCAACACCTACATTCATGTCTGCACTCTTGACATATCCAAGAATGTGTCTCACAGCACTACTCGTGATAGGAAAAAAATTGGAAACAGCCTTAATGTCCCATCAAAAGAACAGTGGGTTAGACTGGGCACGGTGGCTCATGCCTGTAATCCCAGCACTTTGGGAGGCCAAGGTGGGCAGATCACTTGAGGTCAGTAGTTCAAGACCAGCCTGCCCAACAGGGCGAAACCCCATCTCTATTAAAAATACAAAAATTAGCCAGGTGTGGAGGCGCGTGCCTGTAGTCCCAGCTACTCGGGAGGCTGAGGCAGGAGAATCGTTTGAACCCAGGAGGTGGAGGTTGCAGTGAGCCGAGATCGTGCCACCATGCTCCAGCCTGTGTGACAGAGTGAGACGCTGTCTCAAAAAAAAAAAAAAAAAAAAAAAAA
>NW_016814761.1:2808918-2818503 GCF_001698545.2 Rhinopithecus bieti | reverse complement strand
AAAAAAAAAAAAAAAAAAAAAAAAGACCTAGAAGGACATATCGTAAATTGATGCATGTCCCTGGGAGTAAAAGGTGATTAGCTGGAATTTGGGGGTCTTTTCCTTCATCCCTATTGTTGAATTTTTAAAGTGTGTTTATGTATTCCTTTATGCAATTAATTTTATTTATTTGTTTGTTTATGTATTTATTTATTTTGAGACAGAGTCTCACTCTTGTTGCCCAGGCTGGAGTGCAATGGCGCGATCTCAGCTCACCACAACCTCTGCCTCCTGGGTCTAAGTGATTCTCCTACCTCAGCCTCCCGAGAAGCTGGGACTACAGGTGTGCACTACCATGCCTGGCTAATTTTGTACCTTAGTAGAGATGGGGTTTCTCCATGTTGGTCTCAAACTCCTGACCTCAGGTGATCCGCCCACCTCAGCCTCCCAAAGTGCTGGGATTACAGGCGAGAGCCACCACGCCCAGCCCATAATTAAATTTTTTTACCATCATCTGATCATAGTGTGAGAGTTATAAGACAGACTCTGGAGCCAGACTGCCTGGTTTCAAATCCTGGCTCTGTTACAACCTAGCAGAGTGACCTTAAGCAAGCTATGCTTCCACTTTCTGTTCTGTAAAATGGCATTATAACAGCATCTACCTCGTAGGATTATAATAAGGATAAAATAAAATAATACACAGAAAGTTAGAACAGTGCCGGCACATAGGAAGTCCCATAGAAGTGTTAGCTATTGTCATTATTATTAGTCTCTGGCTCAGCTGTTTGATAATGGTGGTGATGGTGCTGGTGACAACAGTGATGTTTTTCCCTAGAAAGGGTCAAAGTGGTGAGCTCCCCAGAAACATATATTTTACCAACAACAGGAAAAGAGAGGCACGAACAACTGTTGTTGTTGTTTTAAAGATGGGGTCTTGGCCGGGCGCGGTGGCCCAAGCCTGTAATCCCAGCACTTTGGGAGGCCGAGGTGGGCGGATCACAAGGTCAGGAGATCAAGACCATCCTGGCTAACACGGTGAAACCCTGTCTCTACTAAAAAATACAAAAAACTAGCTGGGCGAGGTGGCGGGCGCCTGTAGTCCCAGCTACTCAGGAGGCTGAGGCAGGAGAATGGCGTAAACCCGGGAGGCGGAGCTTGCAGTGAGCTGAGATCTGGCCACTGCACTCCAGCCTGGGTGGCAGAGCAAGACTCCGTCTCAAAAAAAAAAAAAAAAAAGATGGGGTCTTGCTCTGTTGCCTGGGCTGGAATGCAGTGGCATGATCATACCTCACTTCAGCCTCAAACTCTTGGGCTCAAGCAATCCTCTCACCTCAGCCTCCTCGAGTAGCTGTAACTACAGGCCACCAGGCCTGGCTAACTTTTTACATATATGTTTAGAGACAGGAGCTCGCTATGTTGCCCAGGCTGGTCTCAAACTTCTGGCTTCAAAGGAGCCTCCTGCCTTGGCCTCCCAAAGTGTTGGGATTACAGTTGTGAGTCACTGCTTAACCGAAATTTGTTGAGCACTTACTATGTGCCTGGTAGTTTGTGTATATTATCTAATTGAATATTCAAACAGCCTTGTGTGATAGATGTCATGACCCCTGGAGCATAAGGAGGTAAAATACCTTGCCCAAGGTCATCCAGCTATGAGAGAAAAGAGGCAGGGCTTGAACCCTGAGCAGCGAGACCCCCAGACTCCTGCTCCAGCCCTGGCTGCACCAGGTTGCCTGGCTCTGAGCAGCAGCCAAGCCTGCCATGCTCAGCAGTGTCACTCTGCCAGTCTCTCCCTGGCTGCGCCCCCTCCTCCCCCTCACAGATATTTCTGTGATCACAGCCTCCTCCTCTGAGGAGGAAAGACAGAGACGGAAGGGAAGATGGATCACTAAGACAGAATGATGCTTAGTTGGGTGAGGAAGGGTGAAAAAAGAAAGGGGAGGAGGAAAAGCAGGAGAAATTGATGGGAGAGGAGAAAGGTGAGGGAAAGACAGGGGCACACAGAAGGAAGACATGGGAACTGAAGGAGAGAAGGGTGGGTGGGAGTGGGGAGGAAGGTGAGGTGTAGAGATGGGATGAGGTTATGGGCCACAGAGACCCAGAAATCCTGCCAGGAAGAGGAAGAGGGTGGGCCTCTCCTACTGGGCTCTCCCTCAAGCCGATGGCCCATATTGCGTCTCTGAAACTGTCCCTAACACCCTGGACCCTCCACAATCTCCCAAGGATGGCTCAATGTCACCCACATCCAGGCTCCCGCCTTCCACCCTGCTCCCAACACACACACTCCCCTGCCTTGGCAGCATCTCACTCTGCCCCACGGCTCTTCCTCCATCCCCAGCCCACACTCCCAGCCCCAGTGCTAAGCAGGACCCCTTCCTCCCAGCCCCAGTGCTAAGCAGGACCCCTTCCTCCCAGCCCCAGTGCTAAGCAGGACCCCGTCCTCCCAGCCCCAGTGCTAAGCAGGACCCCATCCCTCCCAGCCCCAGTGCTAAGCAGGACCCCATCCTCCCAGCCCCAGTGCTAAGCAGGACCCCTTCCTCCCAGCCCCAGTGCTAAGCAGGACCCCTTCCTCCCAGCCCCAGTGCTAAGCAGGACCCCTTCCTCCCAGCCCTGAGGTGGTGGGAAGATGTGGTGGAAATGACTAAGCCAACCAGTGGCCTTTTAAAAGCCCGTTTCCATAAATAGACATATGGAGAGGGGATGAAATGCTCAAGGCTGACCAGTTCCCATGTTCTGACCCCAGAGGAACTGGGGCCTTGAGACCTGTGCCCAGCTCCTTTCCCTCTGCAGGGAAGCTAGAGACTGGAATGGGGCAGGAAGCCAAGGCTAAGTGGGGCTGGGCACAGGAAAAGGGAAGGGGTCCAAAGCACCCACATCTGATTCATTCTCATCACTTCCTTTAGGTCCAAACATTGAGGGGGCCTCCACCTCCAGGCCAGCTCTGGTGGGAAGAAAGGGGCGGTGACCCAGGAGGCCCAAGTAGAGGCAGCACCCCGGATGCAAGTTCCCAAAATGCAGGCTGTTCACCAGGCAATCAGGAAAATGACCTGCAGGAGGCTTGCTTAGGAGCGGAGTAGATTTGAAAGCAGGAACAGAGGCAGAGTTTGGGTTTTCCGGAAAGCAGGGGGATTAGAACAGACACATTTCTGGCTTGAGTGGCCCCTGGGTCACTCTGCCTTAGAAGTAAGGCGCTGGCCTGAACAACCCATGAAGACCACTCCAGCCTTTCACTTTGGGGCTTGGTATGAGTTCTTTGCTTTCATCAAACATACACAGTGAATAATAGATTTTGAATGTTTGCCGGGGGAGGCACCCCTTCTATAAGCTCCATAATCCTCATTGTGATACAGTTTGAGGATTAATGTCTGTACCCCTAACTAGAACAGATTTCAAGAGGGCAGGCACTGTCGGTCTCACTCACCACCATATCCACAGCCTAGAACATCTGCTGTGCAGATGTTCAATACATCAAGCAAATGAATTCACACGATAAAAAGCTCAGGATCATGACACTCAAGAAGTAACTCTGAAAGACATGAGAAAACAGGCAACCACAGGAACAGGGGTGGAATCCCAGGCTCCCTAAAGCACTGTGTTCACTGCATTCCTTCCATAAATACATACTGAGCACCCACGATGTGCCAGGTGGCCCTAAGTCCTGGGACCATGGTGGAAAACAGGCCAGGCACGGTGGCTCACGCCTGTAATCCTAGCACTTTGGGAAGCCAAGGTGGGTGGATTGCCTGAGCTCAGGAGTTCAAGACCAGCCTGGGCAACACCATGAAACCCCGTCCCTACTAAAATACAAAAAATTAGCCCGGTATGGTGGTGTGTACCTGTAGTACCAGCTACTGGGGAGGCTGAGGCAGGAGAGTTGCTTGAATCCGGGAGGCGGAAGTTGCAGTGGGCGGAGATTACGTCACTGCACTCCAGCCTGGGCGACAGAGTGAGACTCTGTCTCCAAAAGAAAAGAAAACAGAAAAACAAGTTCCCCACCCTCATAGAGCTTAAATTCTAGAAGAAGGAAACAAACAGTAAATAGACAAAAATGGGTAGGTATAGAACACGTCAGGGGGTAGCAGGTGCTGCTGAGAGAAATAACTAAAGAAACTAGGATCGGAGAGGACCTGGGGAGGGTGGCAGGTGCTATTCTTGAGAGAGGGATTAGGGGAGGCAATTCAACAGAGGCTGGAAGGAAGTGATGGAAATTAGGGGGAGAACAGGTTGGAGACCTGAAGAAAGGGCGCTCCAACAGAAGGAACCGCAAGTGAGGCAAAATGGGCTTGGTGTGTTCAGGGAACAGCAAGGATGCCAGCATGCCTGAAAGAGAAGAAACAAACGGGATTACAGAAGGAGAGGAGGCCAGACAGGGTTAGAGGGCCAGGTGATGTGAGACACAAGGCCATCAGAGCAGAGGAATGAGGCCGCAGGAACTGCATTGTAAAGGGATCATTGGAGCCACAGTGGAAGGTTGAAAGAGAGCAAGAATGGAATCAGGAAGTCAGGGCCAGGCTCAGTGGCTCACACCTGTAATCCCAGCACTTTGGGAGGCCGAGGCTAGCAGATCACTTGAGGTCAGGAGTTTGAGACCAGCCTGGCCAACATGGTGAAATCCTGTCTCTACTAAAAATACGAAAATTAGTTGGGCATGGTGGCACATGCCTGTAAGCAGCCCAGGTAGGAAGTCATCAGCCTGTGGGTGGTATTTTCAGTTACGAGACAAGATGAGGTCACTAATGGAGGAAATGTGGAAAAAGGACGAGATGCTCTGAGGACTGAGGCCCAGGGATGCCATGGCTGGGGCGGATCAGGAGGACTCAACAGAGGAGACCAGCAGGCACAGAGAAGAAAAGCGGCAAGGTGTGGGGTCCCCGAGCAAAGCATTTCAAGAGCATCACCGCCCACAGGCAGCACACCAGCACAGTGTGATGGTACCAACCAAATCTGAGCTTAAACCCCACTTACCAACTGTGCAATCTTGGGCAAGTCACCGCTCTCTCTGAGCCTCAGTTTCCCCATCTGTCGAACAGGGGTGCTGGTAGTACTTGACTCCTTGGGTGTTTGGGGGATTAATAAGCTTCGCTCGGTACCTGGTACACAGTGAGTGCTCACAGATTGTGGGGCTACAGCTGTTAGCACCTGGGAGACTCCTGCCCAGGTTCCAAGACCACAGGCTCAGGTTTGATACTAGTACCAGCCAGTGAGATTCATGGAAAGAAAATCTGTGTGGTACCGGCACCACCGAAATTAGGAATCCTGATCTCTCCTGCCTCAACCTCACCCAGATCAGCCAAGTTCTCACATCCTTAGTCACAAGAGCAGAGCTTCCTGAACTGGGGGAATGGAGATGATTTTAGATGGTAAAGGGTCACCCCATAAAATGAGTGAATCACCGAGTGAGCACGTCAGCCCGTTACAGCTCTCTTCCAGCTCTTCTAGGTGCGTCAAGACAAAGTCCCAGGTTGATGCTATCATGTTTGTGATACCTTCTAGCACGCTACAAAGAGAAAGCAGGCCCTAGGCTCATCACCTCAACCACACCAAGCTGCGTTTTAGTGATAGGGCTGGGGCTTCTTCAACTTCACTGAAGTGGTGTTTGTGATCGCCTTCTGTTTATGGCAAGGGATACAGATTTTCCATTTCTGGAGGAGATAACAAAGTTTTCTTTCTAAACAAATTCATAGAAGCAAAAAGATAAAAGAGATGATTTAAAGAAAATGCTAAGAATGCCAGGCACCGGGGTACACACCTGCAATTCCAGCTACTCAGGAGGCCGAAGCGGGAGCTCCAGGCCAGCCTGGGCAACATAGTGAGACCCTGTGTCTAATAAATAAATAAATAAAATGCTAAATGCATGTGAATTAAGTGGCTTGAGGTGTGGAGGTGGTAGTGGAAGAGGCATTAAGGAAGATATCCCCAGGCAGTTCTTGAATGCCCGAAGCTTGTGAAATCCTCCTTTTCAAGAACCCAGGGACTCCTGTAACCCTAGCACTTTGGGAGGCCGAGACAGGAGGATCGCTTGAGCCCAAGCGTTCAGTGAGTTTTGAGCGTGCCAGTGCATTCCAGCTCTCCAGGCTAGAATGAGCCATGATAAATTCTAGGCTGCAGTGAGCTATAATCACGCCACTGCATTCCAGCCCTCCAGCCTGGGTGACAGAGCAAGACCTTGTCTCTTAAAAAACAACAATAACAACAACAGAAAAACAAGAACCCAGGGTATATGGCCCAGGGCAGCCATCCCACCCCTGAAGAAGCAAGTCAGAGTCCCAGCCACCTGCCAAGACTCAAGAATATTCTGCAGGGAGCATGGATAGGGGAAAGGAGCAGGGCCGCAGCCAGGACTCCCAGTCCATGTGGGGCCCTGTCCCCACCAGGTGATGGGCAGGGGCAGCTTTGGGCCTCACCACCACGGTGGGACAGGCAAGCTTGTCTGGGGGACTGCCAAGGAGGGTGTTAGCCTTTTACCCCTCTGCCAAGTCCCCATGTGCCCAGTGACCTCCAAGGCAACCCACACCCTCCTAGAGCTTTCGCCACCCAAGGCTACACCAAAAGAGCCCAGCTTGGACTTTCCTCAAGACCTGCGACCTAAGTCACTGGGTCTCAGGCCTGGTCGGTCTACACTCCCACCCCCTCCCCGAGGGTGGACAATAGGAGTCAGGTGCACTGTGGCCTGGATGGCAACAGCTGGCACTCACTTACAGACAATGCAAGGCCTTGAGCTAAGAGCACCTAACCCATTCCGAGGCGCTGAAACGAGACAGGACCTACTATGCACAGTGGGGATCAAAACTGACCTCAATCAGGAGTTCAAGACCAGCCTGGCCAATATGGTGAAACCCCGTCTCTACTAAAAATACAAAAGTTAGCCTGGCGTGGTGGTGGGTGCCTGTAATCCCAGCTACTCAGGAGACTGAGGCAGAGGAGTAGCTTAAACCCGCAAGTTCGAGGTTTCAGTGAGCCAAGATCGCACCATTGCACTCCCGCCTGGGCGACAGAGTGAAACTCCGTCTCAAAAAAAAAAAAAAAAAAAAAAAGCTGACCTTGATATGTGTGACCTTCCTAGAGCTTGTATTCAAGTCATGGAGGCAGAATGAACAAGTCATTCTTATGGAGAATAACAGGAATGGGGAGTGTGGATGGGCCCGCAGACAGGGTAGTCAAAGATGTCCCCTGGGAAGAGGGCAGCCAGGGGAAGAACATTCCAGGTACAGGGAACAGCAAATGCAAAGACCTGGGCACAGAAGTAAGCCCAGTGCCTTCTAGAACCATGAGAAAGGCTACAAGGCTGTTGTAGAGTAAGAGAGAGGGAGAGTGGAGGTGACACTGGAGAGGTTGGCAGTGCTGGATCCTGAGGCCAGATCCTGAGACAGGTTTTCTTTATCTGGAGCACAATGGGGAGCCTGAAGTCTGAAGCAGGGGAGCGACATGATCACTTCTTTTTTAATTGCTCCGGCTTCTGCGCAGAAGATGGAGAGTACTGGGTCTGCAGCAGAAGCAGTGGAGCCAGTAGAAGTCTACGCAGCCTCCCCAGTAAGAAGTGGCAGTGGAGATGGCACCTGTTTAGAGGCAGCACCAACAGGTCTCGCTAATGAATAGCGTGAGGGTGAGGGAGAAAAGTATTCCTAAGTTCCTGGCATGTGATGCCGCAATGGTGCCATCTGCCATGATGGGGAAGACCAGGGAGGCAAAGACGGGGAGAGTTGGGCCACCATAAATTCCCTGTTGTACATGGTGCCTGGGAGAAGCCTGCCGCCTATCCTGACGGAGCTATCCTGTGGTGGGTGGGTCAGGCATTGGGTCTGGAGTTCAGAAGAAAGGTGGGCGCTCACAACTGCCACGCAGGGCCATGAGCAAATGTGTGCTAAGTGGGGATGCCCAGGGGGTTCCCAGGGACTGCTCATTCCTCACCATCCCACAGCCCAGGTCTCCCTGCGCACCCCGGGTACCTGCAGTGTCTCCGAGGCCTGGCTGGCCATGCCGGTGGTGAGGGAGGCCACCTGCACGGCCTGCTTGCGGGCAGCCAGCAGGATCCTGCAGTAGGTGAAGCATATAGCACCCGAGGGCAGGAAGAAGGTGAGGCCCGACGCCACAAGGACGAAGGGCAGGCTGGCCAGCAGGCGGCACTGGCCCGGGACGGGGGGCCGCGCGTGGCCCAGCTCGTGCCAGCCCAGCAGCAGGGGCAGGAAGGAGGCGAGCGCCGCGAGGCTCCAGGCGCCCAGGACTAGCGCCAGGGCACGCGGGGGCGTCATGCGCAGCTTGTAGCGCAGCGGCGAGAGGATGAGCAGGTAGCGGTCCAGGCTGATGAGGCAGAGGTTGAGGATGGAGGCGCTGCAGCACATTACGTCGAAGGCGGTCCAGAGCAGGCAGAGGCCGCGCGCCAGCACCCAGCGCCCGTACAGCGCGTTCAGCATGGCCGGCGGCATCACCACCAGCCCCACCATCAGGTCGGACGTGAAGAGCGACACCAGGAAGAAGTTGGACGTGTTGCGCAGCGCGGGCTGAGTGCAGATGAGCGCGATCAGCAGCGAGTTGGCCGCCGCCGTCAGCGCGATGACCACGCACAGCGCGGCCGCCACCCAGCCGCTGCCCCCCGGGGCCGACGGCGGCCCCGCGCCCCAGGCCGGGGTGCTATTGGCGGTGGGGCTCGGTTCTGGGACCATGGGGACCGGGGGTGGAGGGTAAGGGCGTGATAGGGTGGTGGGAAGACAGGTGAGGGCCCCGGCGAAGCGCAGGCTGGACGGGCACAGTCGGCGAGAGCAGATAGCGACTCACCACGCCCCCCGGGGGAGGCGAGTGGGGAGACATGGGCGGGGGCACTGGGTCGCGCTAGGTCAGGGGGCAGCGACCACAAGAGGACGCAGAGTGGCTATTTGGGCGCCCTCGGGGACGGGGCAAGGACACCTGGAGCAAAGGGGTTGGAAGTTTGGGGAGAGGCATCCGATGAGCCGAGGCCCCTAAAGGAAGCGGCGGGAAGTCAAGCAGATGTCGGATGGGCGCCCCGCGGTGGGAGCAGAGAGTCCTGGAGGGGGCGGGCGGCAAGATAGGGGAGGGGCGTCCGGCCGGGGCAGAGCTCGGGGAAGTGGGAGCGCGAGGAGGTGGGCGCGGGGGGTGAATGGGCGCTCTCGGGCCGGAGCAGGCTCCCAGCGGCCGGTGGGCGTGTGGGGTGCCAGGGTGGGGTCCGCAGGGCGGGGGCCTAGGGGCCGGAGCAAAGCCCCCCGGGAAAGGCAGTTCTCAGCTGGCGCGGAGGCACCGGGATCGGGCGCACACTGCGCGGGGGTTCGCCGGGACCGCCAGGCCCCACGGGAAGCGGAGGGCAGCGGCCGCGCGGCGCCCCCTCCCCACCCGGCCGCAGGGTCGCTTCCGCCTCCCGCCCGCACTGGTACCTGGGGCGCTCTGGCTTCTCCGCCGCCTGCGACTGCGGCAAGCGCCGCGGGGCTGCGAGAGGAAGAGGCGGCCGCGGGCCGGGCGGGCGGCGGGCCCGGGTCTCCCGAACCCGGGAGGCGCCGCGAGGGGCCCTCACGCGCGGAGGAGCGGCTGGGTGCAGCCTGGAGCGCGCGGTCTCCGCGCCGCGGAGCGTGCGTCCCGCCTCACGGTGGGCGGGGAGAGCCG
>NW_016814761.1:2791327-2807711 GCF_001698545.2 Rhinopithecus bieti | reverse complement strand
GAAGAAAGGAAGGAAAGAATGAAAAGAAAAGTAGTATAAAGAGAACAGGGTGGGATCATTTTTTCTCCACAGAAACAGAAAAATAATACTTTCCACATCGAAGGCTCCTGCAATGTCCCCAGGGAGTTTCCTACTCCTCCAGCTATTTATTCCCATCCCTACAATAATGCTGAGAGGTAGATGTTAAACTGAGGTTCAGAGAGACCAAGGGCCTTGCCCCAGATCACCAGCAGCAAGTGGTGAAGTGGAACCGAAACTCAGATCTGCTCGATGCCCATGGCAAAGACAGCCCATCACAGATGGTCAAAAACCTCCCCGCAGGCACCTCAGAGCCTGCAGCACCCACCCCCTGACTCTAAGCCGCTATTTGGTGCTCAGAGCCCCAGCTTTGCACACAGAAGCATCTTTTAAGCAGGTAGAGGAGGCCTGTCCTTCCTCCTTGCCACCACACTGCACCACTGTGACGACTTCTGCCATGCCCCCAAGGAACAGAATGTAGTACAGCAAGCCTGGGCAGAGAGTCAGAAAGACCTGGCTTGGGATCCCAGCTCCATCCCAGCTCTGGGATTCAGGGCCAGTGGCTCCATCTCCTTGGGTCACAGTTTTCTCTTCTGTAATAGTTAGCAGAACAATACAGCACCCACCTCACAGAGTTGCTGAGGGGATTAAATGACATTGATGTAATCTGTGTCTTTGGTATTATGTTAACGCTAGTTGGCCGGGAGCGGTGGCGCACGCCTGTAATCCCAACACTTTGGGAGGCCAAGGCGGGCAGATCACCTGAGGTCAGGAGTTCGAGACCAGCCGGGTCAACATGATGAAACCCCGTCTCTACTAAAAATACAAAATTAGCCAGGTGTGGTGACGCACACCCATAATCCCAGCTACTCAGGAGGCTGAGGCAGGAGAATCACTTGAACCCATGAGGCAGGGGTTGCAGTGAGCTGAGATCACGCCTCTGCACTCTAGCCTGGGCAAAAACAGCAAAACTCCAACTGAAAAAAAAAAAAAAAAAAAAAAAAGCTAGCTCTTGGCCTTAGTGTTCCCATCAGCACAATCATTATGCATTCAACTCTGTGCCAACTCCTTGAGCCCAGGGATTTCTGACGTGGACAACTACAACCCTGAGAGGTGCTGTGTGGAAGGATTTGGGAGCCCAGCAACCTGGGATCATCATCCAGAGTCTGCCACTTGCTCTGTGAAGTTATGCAAAGCCTCTCAAATTCTCTGCTGCTATGAAACCAAGCCAGTGGAGCTGTGAATGGGATGAGTAAAAAATTTTGCCTGATAAATGTTGCTTTGTAAAAATCTGTACGTAGTGTATAGAATATTAGTCTTTCTGCTTTCACTTTTCCACAATACTTGATATATTTTATCTTTTAAAAAGACCTAAAGATTAGCCGAGCGTGGTGGTACACGACTGTAGTTTCAGCTACTTGTGAGACTGAGGTGAGAGGATTGCTTGAGGCCAAGAACTCAAGGCTGCAGTGAGCTAGGATCACAGCTGTGAATAGCCACTGAACTTCAGCCTGGGTGACAGTGAGACCCCTGTCTCAAACAAACAAACAAAACTAAAGAAAACCTGGCAATAACTTTAACATTTGTTCATTCTGGGTGATGGATCCACTGATGTTTGTTAGAATATGATCTGTACTAAAATTTAAAATTTTATTTTAAGATTGGGCCAGGGTTGTGGTGCCACCTTGTGGCCATACTGTTATGATCTTGAACTTGAGACTTTTTCTTTTTTAGTGACAAGAGTCTCGCTCTGTGGCCCAGGCTAGTAGAGGCAGTGATGCTATCATAGCTCACTGTAACCTCAAACTCCTGTGTTCAAACTACCTTCCCACCTCAGCCTCCTAAGTAGGTAGGATTAGAGGTGTGCGCTACCACACCCAGCTAAATTTTTTAAGTTTTTTGTAGAGACAAGGTCTTGCTATATTGCCCAGGCTGGTCTCAAACTCCTGACCTCAAGTGATCCTCCTGCCTCAGCCTCTCAAAGCACTAGAGTTACAGGCATGAGTCCTATACCTGGCTGAGACCTTTATAGACACTTTGTGTGTGTGCTCCTATAACTGTCATTTGGGTCATGAAATAATGAAGTCCTAGACCTCTTAACATTTCAGGGTAAAGAGGGCTTTCAAGAATACTCAGCTTTTCCTTGATTACTTCTAGCCAAGAGAGCTTCTTCCCCACAGGAGATAGCAGGTGCCACTACGGAACAGCTAAGTTTTAGGGAGTTGTCTGCCCCAGACCTCCATGCCTGTCCATACATGAGGACTGGGGCAAGCTCCTCATGACAGAGATGGAGAAATCAAGGCCCCAGGGAGATCGCCAGCTGGCCCAAAGCTGCTCTGTGCCAGAAGGCACTGGACAACTGAGTAAACTCCCTGAAGGCAGGGATCTGTCTGTCTGGTTCATGCTGGAGCTCTGGCACATATTAGGCTCTCAATAAATATCTGTTCAATGAATGACTAAATGAACAAAACTATCAGTGCAACACCCTGCAGCTTGGGCCAGTCATTCATTCTCAATCATAATAACAGCTGACATCCATTGAGGTCTTACTAAAGCCAGGCATGTCCCGAACTCTACATGTGCACTGACTCACGTAACGCTCACTGCGACCCTAAGAGTGAGGTAGGTGTGACCATTATTCTCCATTTTGCACATAGGAAAAGTGAGCCTCGGAGATCTTATGTGACTTGCTCAAGACTATAGTTAGGAAGTGGTCCAGCTAAGATATATGAACCCAAGCAGACTCAGTCTCCTCAGAGGCTTGGAGCAGAGGAAGAAAACCAGTTGAGAGCTGGCTCCATACAGGCAAACAAAGTGGAAAGCGAGGGGCCTGCGTTGCTATCTGCGCTGCTATCAGTGTTAATCCCTTGTGAAGACTTTAAGTCCCAGGCCGGGCACGATGGCTCACTCTTGTAATCCCAGCACTTTGGGAGGCCGAGGCGGGCAGATCACGAGGTCAAGAGATCGAGACCATCGTGAAACCCCGTCTCTACTAAAAATACAAAAATTAGCTGGGCATGGTGGCGCGCGCTTGTAGTCCCAGCTACTCGTGAGGCTGAGGCAGGAGAATCACTTGAACCCGCAAGGCAGAGGTTGCAGTGAACCGAGATCGAGCTACTGCCCTCCAGCCTGGCAACACAGCCAGACTCCGTCTCAAAAGAAAAAAAAGACTTTAAGTCCCTCCTCACTGGGGGATGCAGTATGCAATTCCTTCCATCCCCGCAAGGTGGCGCACCAAGGGATGCTTCTCAATTGACTTCTCTCAAGCCTGGCTACTCCCTCTCGCTGGGCTCCCACATCCAATCAGCAGCGCTTCTCCTCAATCAGGCTGCCTCTCCAACTCCACCGCCTGACATAACTGGCCCCATCCTCTCCCGCCTACACCCTTGCAGTCACCCCTGATGGCCGCAGCATCTCCCTCCTCCAACCTAGCTTAGTCTCCTGAAACCCAGCTTTGCACAGACACCTCTAGGGCACCTCAGTACAAAGGGAATGAAGTCTGAACTCTGACTGACATTCCAGGCTGCAGCAGCCAGGCCAACCCACCTTCCTGCTTTATTGCTTTATTTCCAACAGACTCTTATAAGCTTCTTTTTTCTTCCTTCCTTTCCTTTCTTCCTGTTCCCCTCTCTCTTCCTTTCCTCTTTTTTTTTTTTTTTTTTTTTTTTTTTTTAAGACAGGTTCTCACTCTATCGCCCAGACTGGAGTGCAGTGACATGAACATGACTCACTGCGGCCTCGACCTCCAGGGATCAAAGAATCCTCCCGCCTCAACCTCCCATGTAGCTGGGATTACAGACGTGTGCCACCACACCTAATTGTTTGATGTTTTATAGAGACAGGGAATCACTTTTTATTGCTCAGGCAATCCTCCTACCTCAGCCTCCCAAAGTGCTAGGATAATAGGCGTGAGCCACTGTGCCCAGCCCTTATTTTTTATTTATTTATTTTTTTTGAGATGGAGTCTGGCTCTGTCGCCCAAGCTGGAGTGCAGTGGCCAGATCTCAGCTCACTGCAAGCTCCGCCTCCCGGGTTCACGCCATTCTCCTGCCTCAGCCTCCCGAGTAGCTGGGACTACAGGCTTCCGCCACCTCGCCCGGCTAGTTTTTTGTACTTTTAGTAGAGACGGGGTTTCACCGTGTTAGCCAGGATGGTCTCGATCTCCTGACCTCGTGATCCGCCCGCCTCGGCCTCCCAAAGTGCTGGGATTACAGGCTTGAGCCACCGCGCCTGGCCAGCCCTTATTTCTTTATCTATGAATGCATACCCAGCTTTGATCCAGACACAGGATGGAGGCAGGTCCTGCCCAAGACTGTGCTGCCATTAAGTGTCCAGATGTGATGTGAGGTCAGGAGTCAAGGGAACTGCGAGCTTGCGTGAGTCACCTGTGCTTCCAGAGCCCATGTCCCACTCTGTAAAACCATGGTGAAATGTCCTACTATGGACTTGCTGAATGATCAAATGAGTGGTGGCGTGCCCATACTTGGTGTGGGCCATGAGCCGATGCCTGGGTTCCAGTCCTGCTGATGACATTTCTTCACTGCATGACCCTGGGAAAATGACTACTAGCGCCTCCTCTTTATATGCCTCATCTATAAAATGAGGACAACATCCGCATCACTGGGCGTTGGTGCGGACTGGGCAAGGACCCAGCACAGGGCCCAGCCTTATATATTAATTTGTAACCAATACTTTTGACCATTTCCCCTTCTCCCAGGGGGCCAGGCAGGCCAGTCCCAGGCAAGGGCTGATCCTGAGCCATTGTGTGGGTGACAAGACATGGCATGAAGCAAGCCCAGGAGACGAGGGGCCAAAATCCATGAAGCCCCGTTCTGGAGGCCCACCCAAGGTGTATGCGAGGCCAGAAACCGGCACCAAAGAGGTGAAAGCTGGGGAGACAGAGGATCAGGAGCCAGGGGTGCACACGGCAAGCCAGGGAGAGGGCCACAAGGATGCAGAGACAGCAGTGACACTTGGGGGCCAGGCAGGTCTGCTCAGCACCCCACTGCCTGGGTCCAGGCCCTGCTACCCCTGAGCTTCACTGCCGGCACTTCTGGAGAACCTGGGTCGGCAGAGCCAGTCAGTGAGGAGGAGAACACAGGCGTTGAAGGAATTTATTCATGAGAAGACTGAGGGTCCGTCAGGGAGATTGTCCAATGGCGACAAGCTCCAGAAGCCCGCGTCACAACAGCCGGGAGGGCCGGGCCACCCCAGGCCGGAGGCGGTGGGCTGGCAGCCACCCTGGGTACTGAAGAGCAGACGCAGGCAGTGCTGGGCACAGAGGGGCTCTCTTCATGGCCTGCCTGCCCTGGCCTCCCCCCAGGTCCCCACCTATCGGTTAAAGTGCAGCTGGGAGGGAGGAGGCAGGCAGAACTGGGGAGCTAGAGAGAGCCCAAGTGAACCCTGGCTGTCCACGCGAGTCCCATGTCCTCCTTGTCCTGGAGTTCCCCGAGGTTTAGTGAGCCCATCCCACCTAGGGCCTCTGGAACCTTGGGGCAAGGGAGGTAACCCCTCCCTCCCACACCCATCCATATTTAGAAAGAGCATCCCTGGGAGAGGGCGGCCGGCTCTGGCAGCCTTTTGGGGGGCCTAGAACTTGGGGAACAGTGGGGGGCACTAACATTTCTAACAGGGAGAGGAGGGGGATGCTTATCTTCAGGGGTGGTCTTGGCGGGTCATCCCCCTCCCTCTGGCCTTGGAAGACTCTTCCCTTTCCTCCTTTCCCTCCTCCTCTTCCCCCACCAGGCAAGCCAAGGAAGCCAGAGAAAGGCCCGGAGAGCCTGGCTCCCAGCTCCTGCGTCATGAGTCAGCAGGGTCCTGCCCAGGCCTGACTCCCAAACCCCTCTGCTGAGGGAGGGCCACTTCAGTGCCACCGGGGCGGCGCTTCCCTGGAGATGGGAAGTGGGGTGAGGGGCCTGGGGGAACCTGTGGGGCCGGAGCCTCCTGTTTCTGCCAGTGGTCTTTCTAGCCCAGCCCCTCCCTCCAGCCTGAGGCTGGCGAGATGCTCACCCTAAGCCCGGAACCTCAGCAGTACCATCTGCACCCCCAGGGACCTTAGCCTGGTTCATGCCATCTTGGATGGCCTCCCCCAGCACTCAGCGGCTCAGCCAACTTCCTCCCCCTCCCACAGGCACATCTCTAGAAGCCAGACAGGAAGAGACCACCCCCCCTCCAAAATAAAGAACCCTGAAGACCTCTGCTTCCTCCCCCCACTCTTGAATATATTAAATTGTGCAGCTTGGCTCCAACCCCTCCCCTTCAGATCTCCATGGCAACCGGGCAGCATTCCAAGTCCGAGTCTGTATCCAAGTCCATCCAGTGCCAAAGAGGGGCTTCAGCCTCTCCCCTGACTCTTCCCCAGAGAGTGAGACCCAGCATTCCACAGGGGGATGAGAGGGGAGGAAGAGTCGGGGGGCCTCAGTCCTCAGCCCCCTCTTCCTCCGTGTGGGGGGCCCCTGGGGGGTCCTCGGGCTCAGGGGTCTGCCCGCCAGGGTGGGGTGGGGATGGGGTGAGGGTGGGTGCCGGGCTGGGATCCCGGCCCGTCCTCGCCCTGCACGTAGACGCTCAGCCCCTCGTGACTAGGCTCCTTGCCGCAGGCCTGGCAGCTACAGTGCAGGATCTTCTCCACCAGCTTGTCCACCCTGGGCACCTCCTCGTGGCCCGGGCACTCCAGCGTCACCTGCAGAGGGCAAGAGAGAAGAGGTGGCATGTTTCCAAAGGCCTGGGGCAGGCGAGGAAGCCCCCAGGGTAATAGTTCCTCATGGGACCAAGAATCCCAGAGCCCACCTGTGATGCCCAGTTAGCTCCAGGGTCCCATGGGGAGGGGGAAATTGAACCCCTGCACAAGCCACCAGAGCCGTCTCCTCACATCCAGTCCTGCCACCTTCCCACCCATTCCCCACCGGCAGCCACAGGGAAATCCAACGTGGCCTGCCCCTGCTAAAATCCAGCCCCCCACCGCCCGGATCCCCCTGCACTTGGAGACAAACCCTGACCCCTCACTAAGGCCACCCAAGACCTTCCGGTGCCGCCGGCTGGCTGGCCTCCCTACCCCTGACCCTGCACCACTCTTACCAATCCTGTGCTTGGGCTCTGCCTCAGGGACTGCACATGCTGTTCCCATTGCCTGGAAGGTTCCCCAACCCCCCAACTACCACTTGCCCCAAACTGTGCCTTTGGGTCTGAGCTCAGACTGCGCTTCCTCAAAAGAACCTCACCCCAAAGCCCAGCCCGGCTGAGGCTCGCCCTGCAGGAACCCCATCTACCTCTTACTCTGCCCCTATCGTCACCCGTCTAAGTACCTTCTTTCCTTCTCCCTCCCTTCCTCCCTTCCACAGAGCGCCTACCCTGTGCCAGCTCTGGGGACACAAAGACACATTTCCCTCAAGGAAATCAGAGTCTAGTTGGGGGAAGAGACCTGTCAAAATCACCCGGCTGCAGGTGGAAGACTGCAGGTGTGAAAGGCGCTTGAAGCGGGGGCACACTGTGCTCTGAGAGCCAACGGTGGGGCCCCAGTCGGGGGCCTGGAAAGGGGCCCTGAGGAAACGCTGCTTGGGCCAAGGGCAGAAGAATGAATAGAAGTGAACTGGAGAAGGGGGACAGAGAAGGTGTTCCAAGCAGGGAAAAGAACAGGTGCAAGGGCCCTGGGGTAGGAGCGAACGGAGCAGGTGCAAGGAACTGAAAGCAGGCGGCTGTGTTAAGCATCAAGCTAGTAAGGAGGGCGGGAAGCAGGAGGAGGCTGGAAAGGCCACTGAACCAGGCCATGCCAGGTTTTCGGGACAGGGCAAAGATTCTGGTCTCATCCTAAACAACAGGAAGCCCTGAAGGGACTTCAACCCATGAGAGGCATCAGAATGGAATTTCGGGAACATCCCTGTCCTGTACAAGTTGGTATCAGACCTTCTGAACCATCCTGTGGGGAGGCACGTCTGTATCCCCAGCACAAGCCCTTCACCCTGCACACAGTGGGGCCTTGCTAAGCCCCTGTGGTCATCTGCTGGAATACAGGAGCCTGGGGAGAAAGGCCAAGGCCAGGGCAGGCTTCAGGCTGAGACTGGGTAGGGCAGGCAGGCAGTACTCACAATCTCCCACATCGACTGGGCTGGCATGCAGGAGTCACAGTGAACCAGGGACTCTGTGGACTGCGGGAAGGTGTTGGGGACGCTGTAGCTGAAGCACTGTCCTAGGCACGCCCTGTGGGAGGAGAGGTCACATGCCCGTGTCAATGTCGGGGAGGCAGGGACGGGCAGCCCTGGTCCTCTTCCTCCCTCTTGGGCCCCTGTCCACATCCCCCCACCCACCCCTTGGGTCCCACCTGTTCTGGATGGACTTGGCCTCACAGCCGCTGTGACCCACAATCTGGGTGATGTTCTTGGCTTCGCACCAGGCACTCTTATCCGGGAACAGTGCCAGCTTGTTGATGGGCGGTGGGGCAGCCAGTAGCATGGCAGGGAGGACAGCCCCCATCAGGACCCGAAGCATCATGCCCGTGGCCTCCAGAGCCCTAGAACAGAGCACAGGTGCCAGGTGAGGCACAGCAAGGTGCAGGGGACCGGGCAGTGGTGTTACAACATGGACTCTGGCATCTGACTCCTTGGCGAGATCCCAGCTCTCCCATTTACTAATCAAGTGCAAGTTTGGACAAGTTATTTCTCCCCTCTGAATCTCACAATTGGAGCTGGGAGTGGTACTTACATCAGATGGATATCTGTAAAGTCAGATGAGATATTCAATGGGCCTAGCAGATAATACACATTCCATATGTGTTGGTTTTACTTGAGCAAGTTACTTTTTATCTCGGTGCCTCAGTTTCTTCATCTAAAAAGGGGAGATGGTACCACTGCCTGGCGCAGGATTGCAGTTATGAAGTGTTCAAGCACATGTCAAGTGTTGAAAAATTACTACCCCTTTCTCCCTTTGCAGCTGTGGGCCATCCAGGAAAACACACAAAAAGTTGTCCACGCAGCCCTCGAGGGGCTGGCCACACACCATGTCTCCCGGAAAGCCACTGCAACCGCTGTCAGATGCTGATGTTTGAAAAGGTAGCCTTAACTTTCATGTTGCCGTGATTTCTTTTTGGTTTTGTTTTTTGAGAAAAATATGTGCAGTGGCATGATCATGGCTCACTGAAGCCTCGACTTCCCTGGGCTCAGGTGATCCTCCCACTTGAGCCTCCCAAGTTGCTGGGACTACAGGCATCTGCCACCACGCCCAGCTAATTTTTGTAAAGACCAGGTTTCGCCATGTTGCCCAAGCTAGTGTCAAACTCCTGGGACTCAAGCCATCTTCCTGCCTCAGCCTTCCAAAGTGCTGGGATTACAGGCGTGAGGCACCGCACCTGGCCTGCAGTGAATTCCTGGGCCACCTTGGCTGGCCAGACCTCAGGCAAAAAAAAACTGACACTGAACCAGACAGTATTGCTTTCTAAGATGCCTCACCAGAAACTTGAATCCACGAGGGCTCTACACAGATCACTGCCCCCAGCCCCACTTCAACACGAGTCAAGCAGGAGCCAATCAAAGCTAAGCACTTAACCATTTGCAATTCCCCTGCTATAGGATGGAGCGAGATACTAAAACAATACCAGGATCTGCCAAAAGGTGGCGCTGCAGGGCAGTCTGTGTCAAAGGATTCCACTTGCAGGCGACGCGCCCCAGTGAGTTTCACCCATGCCCCTCAATGCAAAAAGCACGGGGAGGGAGGCTTCAAAAGATTCAGAGATGAGAGCGGTGCCTTCTTCAAGGAGGTCCCCAAACCCTCGGAGGAGAGCACAGCAGAGAAAGGGCATGGGGTTCACATGTGCTGGGTGACCGGGACACTCAGGCCTGTTTCCCCGCCATCTGTAAAATGAGTGCAGTGACCCAGGCCAGTGGTTCCCAAACCTGACAAATGATCAGAATTCCCTAGGGACTTGTGGAGTAAAAGTTCTAGGGTGGGTAGGAGTCTGCGTTTTGATCAGGCTTCCTAGGCAGCTCTGCCCTCAGTTAGGGATTCTTTATCTTGGGACAGTCCCTAGAGGGGCCTGGGTGAGGCTAAAACAGGAGGAAGAGGGGACAGGTCCTGGTCCCTGTGGCCCCACAGAAGCCCAGCACGAGAAGTCAGGTGGCTTGGGACTGGGCATCCCATTTAGGACAATCCTACCATGGGCCGTGGAGATGGCAGAGACAGGTACTTTTTTAAAAATTTTATTTACTTTTTTTTTTTTTGAGACGGAGTCTTGCTCTGTTGCCCAAGCTGGAGTGCAGTGGCATGATCTTGGCTCACTGCAAGCTCCACCTCCCGAGTTCATGCCATTCTCCTGCCTCAGCCTCCCGTGTAGCTGGGACTACTGGTGCCCGCCACCATGCCTGGCTAATTTTTTGTATTTTTAGCAGAGACGGGGTTTCACTGTGTTAGCCAGGATGGTCTTAATCTCTTGACCTCATGATCTGCCCGCCTTGGCCTCCCAAAGTGCTGGGATTACAGGCATGAGCCACCGCGCCTGGCCTTACTTATCTATTTTTTTGAGACGGTGTCTCACTCTGTCGCCCAGGCTGAAGTGTCGTGACATGATCTCGGCTCACTGCAACCTCCGCCTCCCAGGTTCAAGTGATTCTCCTGCCTCAGCCTCCTGAGTAGCTGGAATTACAGGCACTCGCTACCACACCTGGCTAATTTTTGTATTTTTAGTAGAGATGGGGTTTCACCATGTTGGCCAGGCTGGACTCAAACTCCTGACCTCAAGTGATCTGCCCACTTTGGCCTCCTAAAGTGCTGGGAGTACAGGTGTGAGCCACTGTGCTGAGCCCAGAGCCAAGTACTTTATCAAGTGTCTGGGGAGTAGAGGTCTCAAGGTTGGCTGGCCACGCGGGGCTCCTGCAGGGCTGTGACCCCCTCCAGGTACTCTGCTCCCCATCCAGCAAGTTCCCCCAGCTCCTGCCCGTCTCCTACAGGTCTCCATCTCAGAGTACCCCAATGCCAGGATAAGCCCCACTCCCAGCCCACTGGGGAGGAAGGGCAGCTGGAAGTGAGGTCGGACAGGCTGCCCCTGCCGCCTCCCAAATGAGTTCCTGTCACGATCCAGGCCCTCACCCATGCATTTCCGGTCTCACTGACAAAGCCCATGTTTCCAGTACAACCACATCCTAACAAAACAGAATGGATTCCCCCCTAACTGGCAACCCAATGAATTTTTCAACAAGCCTGGCATGCAGGAGGCTTCCTCACTCCTGAGTCAGGGTCTGCCCACAGCACACCTGAAGGGTCCTGGAGGTCCATTTAAGGCCAGGGCTCCCTGGACTGGACTGGCCCCCTAGACCCTTGGAGAGGCCCAGGGACCCTCGTCCTCCTATATCTGACCCCATCTTGCTTCCTCAGAAACAACAGGTCACAGGGTGCCAGGGAGGTGACGGGGGCAGGAAGTGATGTGGATTTGGAATTGAGACTGGGGTTGTAATGAAAGTAGCCTGGGCCAGGCATGGTGGCTCACCCCTGTAATTACAGCACTTTCGGAGGCCAAAACGGGAGGATCGCTTGAGCTCAGGAGTTCAAGACTAGCCTGGGAAGCAAGGTGAGACTTGGTCTCTAAATAAAATAAAATATTTTTTTATCATCACATTGTGATATCACATTTTTTATTATCACATTATGCGTTGTGATGTGCACACCTGTAGTCCAGCTATGCGGGAGGCTGAGGCGGGAGGATGATGGCTTGAGACCAGAAGCTTGAGGCTGCAGTGAGCCATGATCGCATCCCTCCCTGCACTCCAGACTGGGTGACAGGGCAAGAACCTGTCGAAAAGGAAAGGGAAAAAAAAGACAGGAAAGAAAACAGGAAGGAACGGAGGGAGAGAGGGAGGGAGGGAGCAAGAGACAGAGGGAGGGAGGCTGGGGTGAGCACTTGGAGTGGGAATTAGGAGAGGTCACAACTGAGGCTGTGGGTCAGGACCAGGCTGAAGCTGAGTGCTGAGACTAGGGTTGAGGCTAATGGAGGCTTAATGGGAGATGGGGTAATGGTGACTTTTTGGAAGAGGTTGCAAGCCCAGAGATCAGGAACTGGTTATCAGGGTCAGGCTGGGGCAGAGGTTAGGAGAAATGAGACGAACTGAGGCAGAAGGCCCCCTCCTTACCTTCTACCCTTTCCAGTGCACAGCTGAGGTCATCACAGGGCCAGCTGTGCCCACAGAGGGGTGCTATAACCCAACCCACCAGGCCCTGGCAGGCTCTCCACAGGGTGCTGGGGCCTCAGCTCCCTGGGCCAGCAGCGTGGAGCTCCAGCATTCTCCCTGGGCTCCCCCTGGAAGCGTGGAGCCTGCAGTCCCCAGGGTTTGAACTGCAGCCTCTCCCCTTAGGAGCTGTATGACTTCCAGAAATAAGTTCACTCCTCTGAATCCGCCTTTCTCAACCCTAATATGGGCAGCACTGCGCCCTCCCTGGAAAAGAACTGGGAGGAGTAAATGAAGGTACCCAGCACCTAGGAGGCACCCACTAAGGTCAGCTCTCTTCCCCTCAGGGGATCATGGGAAAGGCTAGGCCAGCATCAGAGCCAAGGCTGGGCTGGAACAGGAGGCAGCGAGGATGCCAGGTGAGGTCTCTCCCACACATGGCTGTCCTTCAGACACACCTACCTCCGCCCGCCCTCCTGCCCAGCCCTGAAGAGCCCAGGCTGCCCCCACCGGGGCTTTCCAGGAGAGGTGGGGTGGGCTCTTGGCTAGCAGGTTTTCTTTTTTGTTGGTTTATGCTTTTTTTGTTTCTTCAAGCAGCAACTCATCCTTTTTTTTTTTAAGCAGCAATCATACTTTCCTTCCTGGGCCTTGAGAGCCTCACCCAGATTCTCAACCCTTCCTCCCACCCTGAAGGTCACACAGCAAGTCATGGGACTCCCCAAAAGCGAGGGCGGGAAGGAAAGTTGGATATCTCCCAGGCCAAGTCTCTCCCTCCTCTGCAAGGGGCTGTCCCAAGGTCCCCAGCAAGTCAGGCAAAGCAATGCCCTGCCCTGGGCCGTTCAGGTCCCTGCAGTTCCACACTCACTCACTCACTTCTAGGAGGGCAGGGGTCACTTTTAGGAGGGTGGGGAGAAAGGCAAGGGTAAGGGCGGGGAGCTGGGGGCCCAGACGCTATGCCCACTCAGACAGTCCCCTGAGGGGAGGTCCAGGGATGTGGGTAAACAGGAGGCAGTTGTTTTGAGTTGGTGCAGTCAGAGATGGCTCTCAGGAGGGAAGCAGAGGTTCTGAATTTTGAACTAAATATAAGAGTGCAATTACAGTCATGCATCACTTAGCCATGGGGATGCACTCTGAGAAATGTGCCATTAGGTGATTTTGTTGCTCTGTGAACATCATAGAGTGAACTCAAACCTGAATAGTCTAGTTTATTACATACCTAGGCTATATCAGGTATTCAGCACTTTGGGAGGCCAAGATGGGAGAATTGCTTGGCTCAGGAGTTCGAGACCAGCCTGGGCAACACAAGGCGATCCCATCTCTACAAAAATTTAAAACTTAGCCAGGCGTCATGGTGCATGCCTATGGTCCCAGCTACTTGGGAGGCTGAGGTGAGAGGATCACTCGGGCCTGGGAGGTTGAGGCTGCAGTGAACCAGGATTGTGCCACTACACAATCATGAAAGAAAGAAAAGGTGTAGTAAAAATACGGTATTATAATCCTATGGGAGGCCAGGCGCAGTAGCTCACGCCTGTAATCCCAACATTTTGGGAGGTTGAGGTGGGCAGATCACTTGAGGTCAGGAGTTTGAGACCAGCCTGGCCAACACGGTGAAACCCCATCTCTACTAAAAATACAAAAACTAGCCAAGTGTGGTGGCACATGCCTGTAGTCCCAGCTACTAAGGAGGCTGAGGCAGGAGAATCACTTGAACCCGGGAGGCAGAGCTTGCAGTAAGCCGAGATTGCACCACAGCACTCCAGCCTGTGGGACAGAGCGAGACTCCGTCTCAAAATAATAATAATAATAATAATTTTATGGCAGCACCATTATGTATGTGGTTCATCATTATGTGGTGTGTGACTGGATATTAATTTATTCCGTCCTACAATAACCGCCTGATCCTATTCTTTCCCCCATTTTTAGATGAAGAAACTGAGGCACAGAGAGGCTAAGAAATCTGCTTGGGCTTTCACTGTTAGTAAACAGGAGAACCGAAATTTGAACCCGGATGGTAGCAGGTTCAACCCCCGGCTACCCTTGCAGGTGAAAAGGTTCACCGAAGAGAAAGAAGCAAGAAAGGATGGAATCTGGAGTTAGGATGAGGCCTGGAGCTCCTGCCACTGCCCCAGCCAACTGTGCCTCTCATTCCTGTTAGCACCCTAGCATTCAGCCACGGCCTGGACTGAGAGCTTGGGGGCTCCATAAACCAGAGGTCAAATCCCATTGCTGACTCCCTAGCCAACTGTCTTGTGGCCATGGCTGCCCCTGGCTCTTGGAGCCCAGGTAAAGGTATGTGTGACACTATCCTTCCTCACGGGGGCGCTGTGAGGCTTTAAAGGAGGTGTCCTTAGCACAGGTGAGTGTCTTCTTCCCAACCCCACCCACCCACCACTCCCAAATCCAAGCCCTCCACTTCCTCAGTGGCCCCCTGCCAATGCCTGGTACATTCTGAGCTGCTGCCCACACAGAAACGAAATTCCCTGGGAGGTGACACCAGCAGACCCATTTTGGCACGGTGGAAGAAACTGAGGCACAGGTCAAGGAAGTGACCCACCCATAGCTCCCACTCCGAGGAAGAGAGCAGGGAACAAACACAGCAGCCCTGCCCTGGCTGCTTTCCCGGAAGCCCTCGTCCAGAGGGTCCCCCAGGAAGGCGAGCTTCGGGGTCAGGCCTGTGAAGCCTCTTTCCTGAAATGCCTGCCAAAACTGAGATGCCGGGGCCCGGCCCTCCTTGTGTGACCCCCCAGGTATGAGGCATGGCCTGGGCACCTGAATGTGCTCCCCACGGGACTCTGAAGCCCAGCCAGACCAGGAGCAACGGCCTCCCAGGCCCCAGGAAAGAGGCTTCCATTAACAGCACTGCTGCTGGGGCCCCCGAGCCCCACTGCCTGGATTCTAACACCTGGAGAGGCATCCTAAATGCACCCTAAATACACGGGAGCGGCCTAGATTTCAAGAAACACCAACCTCTTCCTGACTCCCGACCACCACGAAACCCTTTGTAGAGTGGATCGGCTTTGGTATAACAAGTGAACCATCCTCCCCAATTCCTCTTCTGGATTAAGTCTGAATATTCAGGGTCACTCAAGGCCAGATATACCAGGATTTTCAAGGTAGAGTGTATCCACTCACCCCAGACCCACACACACACAAAAGCAGGCATATCCCAAACCACCTGCACCCCCTAAGAACAAAGCACACACACACACACACACACATATATAAGCGTGCCTATATACGCACAAGAAAATGCACATCCACACAAGCACACGCACACACCCCCCCACACACACACACCCCACACACGCACACACACACCCCACACGCACACACACACCCCAGGCCTTTCCTGTTACCAGTTCCAGCAACCACTCGGTGCAGAGCCATGGAGGGCAGGGCTGATGAATCCTCAGTGGAAAGGCGGGGCTCTCCCTCCCCATCTTCACCTCCTGCTTGGGCTCTCCCTCCCCATCTTCACCTCCTGCTTCCAGAACCTCCTCTGGGAACCTTCCCACACTTGGCCCCAGCTGATGGGGATGGACGATTCTACCTGTGGGCTCAGCATTCAGGTGACACCGCAGTCCGCACACACAACGAGCACGCAGCGTTTGTGGCTGTCAAACCAGATGCTCCCCCTCCCCTGCCTCTCCCACCTTTCCTCTGCCCCCACACTCACTAAGGGCAGGGTCTGGCTCTCCTCCTCCATTCTCCATAGTTTACAGACTCGAGTTCAAATCGTAGCTCAGTCATTCTAGTCTGTCTCTTTTTATTTTTATGTTTCTGTTTGTAACAGGATCTCACTCTGTTGCCCAGGCTGGAGTGTGGTGGCACAATCATATTTCATGGCAGCCTCAAACTCTGGGGCTCAAGCCATCCTCCCACCTCAACCTCCTGAGTAGCTGGTACTACAGGCATACACCACCATGCCTAGCTAAATTTTTGGAGAGACGAGGTCTCCCTTTGTTGACCAGGCTGGTCTTGAACTCCCACTTCAGCCTCCCAAAGCACTGGGATCACTTGGTCCCATTTTAACCTTTCTGTACCTCAGTTTCCTCATCTGCAAAGTGGGGATAGTGCTAATATCCAGCTCACAGGACAGCTGTGAGAATTAAACTAAAGAATACATGGAAAACTCTGGAGAGATCACCCATCAGAGTTAATTCCTCAGTCCATGTCACTTTCAGTGCTACCTTGGGCCTCTTTTTTTTTTTTTTTTTTTTTTT
>NW_016814761.1:2788108-2790720 GCF_001698545.2 Rhinopithecus bieti | reverse complement strand
TGTATTTTTAGTAGAGACGGGGTTTCACCGTGTTAGCCAGGATGGTCTCGATCTCCTGACCTCGTGATCCGCCCGTCTCGGCCTCCCAAAGTGCTGGGATTACAGGCTTGAGCCACCGCGCCCGGCCTACCTTGGGCCTCTTATCCTCCCTGGCTTCTGCCTGCTTCCTTCTGCCCCTCGCTCCCACAGGATCCTGGGCAGGTCCTGAGGATATTTCAGTCTGGGCTGCATCTGCCGCAGTGAGACTGGATTTAGGGAAAACCTTGAGGTGAAACTCAAGCAAGTGGGATGACAGCTGGGAATGAATTTTAGAAACTGTCAAGGGCCGCCCAACATGATTCTCTGCCAGGGTGGGAACTGGGAGGAAGATCCCACTCAGACTCTAAGACAGGGTCGTGGAGACACCAGCCTCCTCCAAAATCCAACTTCAAGAAAAGAGGCTGTGCCCCACCGCCAGGCTGAGTGTGCTGCCGGGCGCAGAGGGTGTGGAGGGCGGCTGGGCTGCAGCCCCAGGCTTGGGGCTTGGCAAGGGCGGGGCGATCACTCCGGGTTTTGGAATGAGCACAGGGACTTCCTTGAATGGTGCAACTGAAAATGTTGCTCTGTGAAGGGGCAAGGCAGTGTTAGGCCTGGGGCTCCCTACTCACCCAGGTCAGGCCCCAGCTCTGGTCAGCCCGACTGGGTGTACTAGGCTCACCCTGGGGTTTGAGGACGAGTTCTGGCCAAAGCTCATACACTGGCTCTCTGTGTGCCTGGAGTCAGGAGAATCTAATGGTTACAGCTCGAGTCACTGACCATTTGCTTCCCTTCCCTAAGCTTCACGTTTGCAACCTGTAAAATGGGCAGCCTGGCCTGGGAACATCCATTTCAGCAGATCCCCCAGGGAGGAGCCTGGCTCCAGCATACTGCTTAAGGCCACTGTGATTCCACGACCCCAGTCTCACGGCAGGGTGGCTTTTCCTTCCTTCCTTCAGCACTGGGGAGAGCATGAGTCAACTGTCCAGGGGGCGAACACACAGGGCCGAGCCGGTGTCACCCAGGCCTGCCTGCACCTTCCAGCCCTGGCCACCTCTGTGCCAGCCCCCCAACCCAGGCCAAGGCCTTCCTTACCACAGACCCTCCTGCCCGCAGACCAAAAACAGTCTCCAAAACAAATCCATGCTAATGAGCTGCTGCAGGGCCGGGCTGCACATCTGCTCAGCAGAAGTTCCACTGCAGACCTCACCAACAACCCTGCCCGCTCCGGCAGCCTCCGACCCTGGGGTTGTAGGTCGGAGGAAGCAGCTAAACTCAGCCTGAAATTTCACTTTAAAAGAATGAGGCCATATTGCTGGCCGATGCAGAACACCTACTCCCCTGTCCACCCCTCCAAAACACAGGCCCGGGAGAGAGGTCCAGTTTGCAGGGGTGGGTGGAGAGGGGTGAGGGTCACCGAGGAAACGCTGCAGCCTCGCCTTTTCTTTGGCCCCAACTCAAGGCAAACCACGCCCAAGCAGTCCCAGCATCTGGGGGAGTCTAGGGAGGCCCCATTCCGCAGTAACAAAGGGTAAGGGGCTCCTTGTTGACAAATTGCTTCCCGGCCAGCGCCCGGTCTTTGGCCTCCAGCCCTGACCTCTGTTTTCCTGGGGTGCCCCTAGTTACAGGCTGGTGGCGTCCAGCTAGGGGAGCGAGGGCCTCCGAAAGCCTGGAAGTATGGCCTTCTCCCTTGATGCCCGCCAACCCCTGGCCACGCCAAGGCGGGCGGCTGCCCCCTCTGCCGCCGCTTGTAAAAGATCAGAATCGCCCCGCCCTGGGAGCGGGCCGGGCAGGTGGCCCGCAGCAGGGCCTGTCGTCCAGCCGGCCTCGCGGGGGTGGAATTCTTAAGAAAACTGAGCCCCCGGAAAGGCTGGCTCTCCCTGCCCCAGACTCAATTCCAGGGAGATGACCCGGGCCAGGCCTCGGGGCTGGCGGGAGGCAGGGGGAGGGTTTGGCGCACCCGGTCTAGGAAACTATTCGTGAACCCCGCTGGGGGAAGGCGAGCCTCCGACACTGGGGGGATTGTCTGGATCGGAGGGCGGGGGGTCAGGGAGACGCGCAGACACAGGGCGAGACCCTCACAGAGGGCAGCGCAGAGACAGAGAGAGGGAGAGAAAGCGAGAAGCAGAGACAAACGCGGGCAGCCGAACACGGAGGCAGACGAGGAACGGTAAGAGACGGGCAGACCCGGGGAAAGTGAGCGGCGGAAACGGAGCGACGGAGGGACAGACACACGGACGTGGGGACCGAAGCAGAGGGGGCCGCGGGAGGCGGAAACGTCCAGAGCCGAGAGGCGCGGCGAGGCCCGGGCACGGCCGGGGGGCATGCGAGCCCGGCCCGCCCGGCCACGCATCTCCCTCCCTCGCTCTCTCTCTCTCCCGGTCGCGGAAACTCCGATCGAGAAACGGAACCCCGGGGCGAGTCTGGGGACTGGCTCCGGGCACGGCGGTGCCCCCCGGCCACTCCATGCCGCGCCCACGTCCCCAGCGCCGGCGTCCGGAGGCGTCCGCCAGGTCCCCTTAGGCTCCCGGGCTCGGCGGCGGCGCCTCCACCCGGTGCCCGCGGCCGCCGGACGCGCCGGGGGACGGAGCTCCGGG
>NW_016814761.1:2781500-2786007 GCF_001698545.2 Rhinopithecus bieti | reverse complement strand
CCCGGGCCCTCTCCCGGCCCGCGCCCCGGGCTGGGCTTCGGCGCGCTCCGACGGCGTGGTGGGGCGACCGGGACGCCTGGCCGGCGCCCGAGAAGCAGGGCAGCGCAGCCGGGCGCCCTGGTCCGTTCTAAAGCGCCCTCCCCGGGTTTCTCTGCGCTTCCACTCTCTCCGCCCGACTTTTCTCGAGCGTGGGCCGTCAGGCCGTGCCAGGCCTCGGGGTGACAAAGATGGATATGTCCCTTTTGTGGGCACCGGGCATTGCAGACTTGCCCCAAGAATGGGGCGCCCCAGCCCGCCGCGTCCCGGCACCAGGAGTCCCTCCTCA
Source organism: Rhinopithecus bieti (assembly GCF_001698545.2). Classification (NCBI taxonomy): domain Eukaryota; kingdom Metazoa; phylum Chordata; class Mammalia; order Primates; family Cercopithecidae; genus Rhinopithecus; species Rhinopithecus bieti. The sequence goes on along the minus strand of NW_016814761.1, from coordinate 2,785,682 downwards.
CTCTGCGGTTCTGCGGTGCACCCCATCCCGCCCGCTCCGGTATGCGACCCGGTTCAAGTCCGTGCTGTTGGTAACCTGGGTCACTCAACCTTGCCCAGTGTTATCCTAGCGTTGCTCTCGGCCCCACACACTTGGCGTAGGCATCCCGAAAAGCCCCAGGGACTATTAGGAACTAGAACGCCAGCAAATGAACTCACTTCTCTGACTCCTGGGAAGAGTGGAGCGCCTGGCCCCAGCTTCCAGCCTCACCTCGGGGGTTCCTATCTAATCAGTGGGCGCTTGGGTGGATTGCGGCCGTGCCTTCTCTGTGTGCTTAACAACGGGGTAAGAAAATAACTTTGCTCCTGGAAAGTGGTGGCCCAGGAACACCACTGGGACACGATTGTAGGACTTGGGGATTTTGCTTTACAGCATAGTTACCTGTGTCCATGTGTTTTACCTAGCTTGGCTGGAAACTTCCAGATAGACGCAGCCCTGCTCATCTGACTCATGAGGTTGCCGAGCATCCTGGGTGGCTCCTAGTGGCCCGCTGGAAACTCCCTGGTGTACTCCAGCCTACCCGCACCCTCCACACCCAGCCTGCATCTGTGCCTGCTAGCTGTTTCCTGCGCCCTTCCCTCTACTCGGAATTCCCTTCCCCTCCTTTCATCTCTGGCAAATATTCTAACAGCACCAGATTGGAAAGCCTTCCCAAGACCCTCTGGGAGCATCTCCCTCCTCCAGTGTGATCCTGGAGCACTGGATGAGAACTTCTGTTCATGTCAGTTTCCCTCTAGAATAGCTGTGTACATCTCTTTCCTCCATTAGACCTTGAGGGCAGGAATCATGTGTTTATTTCAGTGTCTTCATTGCTTATGGGCAGGCCAGGTGAGATGTACAATGTATTTGATTGAATGAAGTAATTATTATTATTATTATTATTATTATTATTATTATTTTGAGACAGAGTTTTGTTGTTGTTACCCTGACTGAAATGCAATGGTGAGATCTCCACTTACTACAACCTCTGCCTCCTGGGTTCCAGCAATTCTCAGCCTCCTGAGTAGCTGGGATTCCAGATGCCCACCAGCACACCCGGCTAGTTTTTGTATTTTTAGTAGAGATGGGGTTTTCCCATGTTGCCCAGGCTGGTCTCGAACTCCTGGCCTCAAGTGATCCTCCCGCCTCGGCCTCCCAAAGTGTGGGATTACAGGCGTGAGTCACCACACCCAGCGAATAAAATAATTATTATCCCCGTTTGATGTAGCACAGATAGGTCTCCCCTTAATGGTAACTGTGACCGTTATAATAGTTCACACATATTGAGCATCTTACCACGTGCCTCATCCCATTGCAAGCTGTTGCCACTCTCACAATAAACCTATGAGGTAAGTATTGTCTCTATTTTAAAAGTACTGGGCACCGTGGCTCATGCCTGTAATCCCGGCACTTTGGGAGGCCAAGGGAGGTGGATCACTTGAGGTCAGGAGTTTGAGACCAGCCTGGCCAATATGGTGAAACCCTGTCCTACTGAAAATACAAAAATCAGCCAGGTGTGGTGGCATGCGCCTGTAGTCTCAGCTACTCGGGAGGCTGAGGCAGGAGAATCACTTGAACCTGAGAGGTGGAGGTTGCAGTGAGCCGAGATTGCATCACTGCACTCCAGCCTGGAGACAGAGTGAGACTCTGTCTCAAAAAATAAATAAATAAACAAATAAATAAATAAACAAATAACAAAAGTGGAAAAAATCCCGACGCAGGAGGATCACTTGATCCCAGGAGTTTGAGGCTGTAGTGAGCTATGATTATGCCACCGTACTCCAGCCTGGACAACATTACAGAAGGCTAATTGTGGAACCTAATGAGCTTGTCACTCCAGTGAGGACTTGTCTCAAAAAAAAAAAAAAAAGTGAAAAAAGGAATGTCTAGAGAAAAGTTAAGTAACTTGCCTAAAGTCACACAGTAAGAGCCCATGCCAGCTAATGTCTGTTGGATAACCATGTACCATGTACTGCAGAAACCAGCCTCACTGCACTGTACACACTAGACACTCAGGACATATTTACCATTTTGCAACCAAAGCTTACCACCACCATCTTTCATGCAGACCCTGAGCACGGTGGAAAGTGGAGTTCTACATTTTGTGAGAATCCACTCCCACATTGCAGAAAGCTAATTGTGGAGCCCGATGAGCTGGTCAGATCACACATAGAGCCAGGAGTAGAAGCCACAACTTCCAGCCAGCACCTTTGACAGGGAAGCCCACCGTCTCTCAAACACGGGGAGGTTCAAGAACAACACCAACCCCCTAATCAGGGACAAAGGGTTTGGAGTTGAGTCACCATCCTTCTGGTGATGACTGATAACTATTGGAAAGCTACAGTGTGGGCAGGGGGCCTGGGAAGTAATTTGGTAGTAATGTCTACCCATTTTGTGCCAGGCATTATTATGCTGGCCACTCTGTCTGCTTCATCTCTAATCCTTACCACAGTCCCATCATTGTTCCTGTTTTATAGGTGAGAAAAATGGAGACACCAAAAAGTGTCATTACCTGCTCAAAACCACATTGCTAGTAATTGACAAAGCCTGGACTTGAGCCCAGACCTGTCAACACCAAAGTCCATGCTTCCGTGCCCACCACACCCTCTCCACCCTCTCTGCTGCCTCAGTGCTCCTCCCCATCAGGCTGCAGCGGGGATGCTGCACTGGTGACCGGATCCAGGGGCCCCAACGGGAAAGGCAGAACCTGTCACGTCAGAGTCTCCCAGCTTGAGCAGATGCACCTGGTTGGCAATGGTGTTCCAGCTGCCCCTACAGGCCTGGCTGGCACAGGGCATGGGCCTGAGGCCAGAGCCTCCTGGCCCTGGGCCAGCCTCTTGGGGCCGAGGTAATGTGGGGCCCAGAACTGGGGCTCAGGGCTGAAAGCCCCTCTCCCCAGCTCATTAGCAAACATCTGGGCTCAGGAAAATGACCGACCTGGAATGTGACTGAGCTGTGGGGAGCTGCTCTCTCCCAGAGCCCGGGAATGTGAGCTCCCTCCTGCAGGGCACGGACTCAGCCCAGCTGTTTCCTCTAATCCTGTCAGTCTGGCCTCAACGGGGGTCCAAACCTCTGCACTCTCGGTGGAGAAATAGAATGAAAACAAGCAAAAGGCCTGCCTTCCCAGTCCAGCCCACTGAACAGAGGGTTGGTACACAGTCCCTCTCTTTTTACGATAAAGATAAGAGTGTTCACACTTCAGGTTTGGAGCTAGGAGGAGCCATTCGGACTCATCAGGGTAGGCTCAGGGTTTACATTTTTGCTGCATCGCCATTTGACTCCGTGCTAGTTGTTTCACACCTGGGCCTTGGTTTCCTTATCTGTAAAATGCAGTTAGTAGTGTTATGTACTCCATAGATTTGTTGTCTGGAGTCATTCATTTATCCAACAAATATTTATTGTGCCTATTATGTGCCAGACACACACAGAGGTGCTGAGGACACAACAATAGACTAGACCAATAAGGTCCCAGCCTCCAAGGAGCTTATGTTCTGCCACACCCAGGCAGATTGTGCAACAGATAAACAGATGAGTGGATCTCACATAACCAATGTGTTCTGAAGGTTCCAAGTTCAGTTGTTTAATATTTATTTAAAAGAGCCAGGTGCAATGGCTCACTCCTGTAATCCCAGCACTTTAGGAGGCTGAGGTGGGTGGATCATTTGAGGTCAGGAGTTCAAGACCAGCCTGGCCAACATGGTGAAACCCGTCTCTACTAAAAAGACAAAAATTAGCCTGGCGTGGTGGTACGTGCCTGTAATCCCAGTTACTTGGGAGGCTAAGGCAGGAGAATTGCTTGAACCTGGGAGGCAGAGGTTGCAGTGAACCGAGATCGCGCCAGTGCACTCCAGCCTGGGCGATGGAGTGAGATTCTGTCTTGAAAAATAATCATCGGCCGGGCGCAGTGGCTCAAGCCTGTAATCCCAGCACTTTGGGAGGCCGAGACGGGTGGATCACGAGGTCAGGAGATCGAGACCAGCCTGGCTAACCAGGTGTAACCCCATCTCTACTAAAAATACAAAAAAAAAACTAGCCAGGCGAGGTGGCGGGCGCCTGTAGTCCCAGCTACTTGGGAGGCTGAGGCAGGAGAATGGCATAAACCCGGGAGGCGGAGCTTGCAGTGAGCTGAGATCTGGCCACCGCACTCCAGCCTGGGCAACAGAG
>NW_016814761.1:2756428-2781282 GCF_001698545.2 Rhinopithecus bieti | reverse complement strand
AAAAAAAAAAAAAAAAAATCATCATAATATTATTTATTTAAAAGAAAAAAAAGGAGAGGCCGGGCGTGGGGGCTCACGCCTATAATCTCAGCACTTTGGGAGGCTGAGGCAGGTGAATCACCTGAGGTCAGGAGTTCAAGACCTGCCTGGCCAACACGGTGAAACCCCATCTCTACTAAAAATACAAAAATTAGCTGGGCATGGTGGCACGTGTCTGTATCCCAGCTACCTGGGAGGCAGAGGCTGCAGTGAGCTGAGATCGCACCATTGTACTCCAGCCTGGGTGACAGAGCAAGACTCTGTCTCCAGAAAAAGAAAAAAGGAGAAAAAGTATTATGAAGAAACTAAGCCAGAGTGGGCGATGTGGTGGGGGAGGTACAAACTCACTGAGAAACCTCAGAAAACATCACAAAGAGATGACACTTAAGGTGAGATTATAATGAAATGGAGCCAGGATTCGAGAAGATAAATGGATGCAAAGTGCTCGGCACAGTTCCTGGAAAATAGCATGCGCTCCATAAAATGAAAGCTATTTCAGGGAGGTTTCCTATATATAGCTCAGGAAAGGCGCTGGAGTCAGATGCCCTGGATCAAATCCAGGATTCAGCACAAAGCCTTCTCACCTTACTCCAGTAATGCACCTCTTGAGCCTCAGTTTCTTCATCTGGAAAACAGGAATTGTAATAGGACCCATCTGCAGATCACCTAGAATTCCCTGAGAGACGTGACTATGAGGCACAGAGCCGGCACACGCTTGGCTCTCAGGAAGTGGTAGTTACTATGGTGGGTTGTTTATTTGTTTGTTTGTTTGAGGTGAAGTCTCACTCTGTCGCCCAGGTTGGAGTGCAGTAGCGCCATCTCCGCCCACGGCAACCTCTACCTCCCAGGCTTATGCGATCCTCCTGCCTCAGTCTCCTGAATAGCTGGGATTGCAGGCATGCGCCACCACGCCTGGCTAATTTTTGTATTTTTAGTAGAGACAGGGTTTTGCCATGTTGGCCAAGCTGGTCTCAAACTCCTGACCTCAGGCAATCTGCCCACCTTGGCCACCCAAAGTGCTGAGATTACAGGCCAGAGCCACCGAGCCCAGCTCTATTATCCTCTCTCATAAAGGAAAAAGGATTTGCCCAAATCCACTCAGCAAGTCAGCAGAAGATCCAGGACGAGCAACAGGCGTTCTGACTTTGAGCCCATCCACCCGGGCTGTGTCCTCTAGCCTCTTCCTCCCTGCTGGTGGGGTCAGGAAGCCTCAGGCCCCATCTTGGACTCAGAAGACTCAGAAGGAGAAGGCGGCCATGCACTGTGGGTTCCACAGTACGGAGCCTGTCCTCTCAAGGATTGCAGAGGGTCTTGGCCTGGATGGGAGAGCAGGAATGAGGCCCCAAGGACTCCACGGGTCCTTGGTCCCATGGAAAAATGTAAAATGTTCTTTGTAGGGCCAGGTACAGTGGCTCATGCCTATAATTCCAGCACTTTAGGAGGTCGAAGCAGGAGGATCACTTGAATCCAAGAGTTCAAGACCAGCCTGGACAACATAGCAAGACCCTGTCTCTAAAAAAAAAATAAAAAAATAAAAATTAGCCAGGGTGTGGCGGCATGTGCCTGTAGTCCCAGCTACTTGGGAGGCTGAGGTTGGAGGATCTCTTGAGCCCGGGAGTTAGAGGCTGCAGTGAGCTATGATCTTACCACTGCACTCCAGCCTGGGTGACAGAGAAAGAACCTATCTCGATAAATACATAAACAAACAAAATAAAATAATAAAGTACTATTTGTAGGTAGGGTGGGAGAGCAAGAATCAAGAAGGGAAATCAAGGCACTTCACTTCTCACTCGTTTGTTTTCTTCTTTCCCGTGACTCCCCACACGCTGCCGAGCTGAATTCAGTTTCCTTCAGCTGTGGTTGTCTGACCCCACAGTAACAGACACATTCTCCGTGTGACAGCACCGGGATGGGACTCACAGGAAAGGGCCTGGCACCTGCAGGTCCTCCACAAAGCCATTGCCAGCACCCTGGCCCCCACGGTAAATATGGTGAACAAGGCTGCCATGGTGATGGGCAGCCCTAGGTTCTCTTCTTAATCAATACATAGGGCTAGAAGTTAGGTAAATCAATTCTTTTTTTTTTTTTTCTTTTTTTCAAGATGGAGTTTTGCTTTTTGCCCAGGCTGGAGTGCAATGGCGCAGTCTCTTCTCACTGCAACCTCCACCTCCCAGGTTCAAGCGATTCTCCTGCCTCAGCCTGCTGAGTAGCTGGAATTACAGGCGCGTGCCACCACGCCCCGCTAACTTTCGTATTTTTAGTAGAGACAGGGTTTCCCCATGTTGGCCAGGCTGGTCTCGAACTCCTGGACCTTGTGATCCACCCGCCTTGGCTTCCCAAAGTGCTGGGATCACAGGTGTGAGTCATCGTGCCTGGCCTCGGCAAATCAATTCTATTACAATGTCATGGCTCCAGGGTTTTTTTCCCCTATTTTGTTCCTTCCATTTCGCAGCTCCCCGCAGCCCACACATATCCACAGTGAGAGGGAGAAGAATTTTTCTCCCTCCTCAGGAGTGGCCCTCCCCAGCTTTTTTTTTGGCAGAGTCACGCTCTTTCACCTAGGCTGGAGTGCAGTGGTGCGATCTCAGCTCACTGCAACCTCCCACCTCCCAGGTTCAAGCCATTCTCATGCCTCAACCTCCTGAGTAGCTGAGATTACAGGTGCCCACCACCACACCCGGCTAATTTTTGTATTTTTAGTAGAGACGGGGTTTCACCATGTTGGCCAGGCTGGTCTGGAACTCCTGACCTTAGGTGATCTGCCCACCTCAGCCTCCCAAAGTGTTGGGATAAAGGCATGAGCCACCGCACCTGGCCAAGAGTGGGCCCTTCTGTGAGTGTTTAATATACTACAGATACGAAAATTTTAATAGGTTTTTCTATTCTGTAGCGGACTTGATAGGTTTATCCTCTTCTATAGCAGTATTTTTTCTTGAGATTTTTGTGCTCCAGATACATTCATTGAAAAAAATCAACTTTTTAGGAACATGGGAATCGGAGACAAAGAAGGCACAAAAGAATCTCTGTATCTGCCCAGCCGTTCTACTAGAGAGCCGGTCTCCAACCACATGCACAGATACACACAGCTACACACAGGGCACCCAGCAGCCATGCTTGTTCTCCACGAACCTGCCCTCCTGGACAAAGGGGATTGGAACAGAGAGGACGCCTGACCCAGGCTTAGCCTATCAAACTATCTTTCTGAACTGAGAGGCATACTGCCCATGTAGGAGAACTGCAACCCCTAAGGGTAGAATTCTCGAGAACTCTGGCTGCTGAAGGAGCTGATGAGGGCTTGGTTCTTGCCAGTGCATCCTCAATGTTCTCCTTTACCTTGGATTCTATGAGTTTCTCCAGGATCTCACGATCTCAAGCTGACTTGAAGGAGTGTTACTTGCGTCATAAAAATTTTTGACTAAAGCAACAGTGTTTTTTAGACTACTTGCTAAGTGTCCAGTATAGTGCAAGGTATTTCAGATAGGATAAGGCATGTGAGCTGCCCTCTAAGGGAAAAGGACTAGCATATGAATCAGCAAAGGGAAGGCTTATTGCCACGGAGGGTGCCCAGGCATGAGGGCCATGGGGGCTCAGAGAAGGAAGAACTCCCAGGGGGCTGGCATGGCTACAGAAGGCTTGCTGGGCCAGGCACAGTGGCTTACATCTGTAATCCCAGCACTTTGGGAGTCCAAGGCGGGCAGATCACTTGAAGTCAGTAGTTCAAGACCAGCCTGGCCAACATGGTGAAACCCCGTCTCTACTAAAAATACAAACACACACACACACACACACACACACACACACACACACACAAAGGAACCTCCTTGTTTGAATGCATTTGTCACCCCTTGGTAAGGGATGTTTCATAAATCAATAAGTAGTTTGATTGAAATAGTTAATATACTAATATTCAGTTACTCAGCAAATGGTTACTGAGTGCCTACCATGTACCAGGCTCTGTGTAGGTGCTAAGGATACAGCAGTGGAAAAAAACAATGAAATTCTCTGGCTTCAGGGAGTTTACATTCTAGTGGGAGCAGACAGACAACCAACAAAATAGGTAGGTAAATATAATGCCATAGAGAAAAAGAAAGCAGGAAAGGGAGTTAGAGTCTGTGTGTGTCAGGACAGGGGAGGGTTACAAAACTGGAGTGTTCAGGGAAGATCTCCCTGAGGAGGCAACATTTTTTTTTTTTTTTTTTTGAGACAGGATCTCACTTTGTTGCTCAGGCTGGAGTGCAGTGGTGCAATCTTGGCTCATTGCAACCCAAGCGATCTTCCCATCTCAACCTCTCTGGACCCCACACCCAGTAGCTGGAACTACAGGCGCATGCCACCATGTGCGGCTAATTTTTGTATGTTTTGTAGAGATGGGGTTTTGCCATGTTGCCCAGGCTGGTCTTGACCTCCTGGACTCAAGTGATCTTCCCATCTTGGCCTCCTGAGTAGCTGAGATTACAGCACATGCCACCACACCCAGCTAATTTCTATATTTTTGGTAGTGACAGAGTCTCTGCCTGTGTTGCCCAGGCTGCCCTCAAACTCCTGGGCTCAAGTGATCCTCTCACCTCAGCCTCCGAAAGTGCTAGGATTACAGGCAGGTGCCACCATGCCCGGCAACGGTGACATTTGAGCCAAGGCTTGAAGGAGATAAAGGAGCAGATTGCATGGGTCTCTAGGGGAAGAGCAGTCTATGTAGAGAAGAGCAACCACAGGCCAGACTTGGTGGCTCAAGCCTGTAATCCCAACACTTTGGGAGGCCGAGGCAGGCGGATCATGAGGACAAGAAATTGAGACCATCCTGGCCAACATGGTGAAACCCCATCTCTACTGGAAAAAAAAAAAAATACAAAAATTATCTGGGTATGGTGGCACATGCCTGTAGTCCCAGCTACTCAGGAGGCTGAGGCAAGAGAATTGTTTGAACCAGGGAGTCGGAGGCTGCAGTGAGGCAAGATCTCTACTCCACTGCACTCCAGCCTGGGAGGCAAGAGAATTGTTCGAACCAGGGAGTTGGAGGTTGCAGTGAGGCGAGATCTTACCACTGCACTCCAGCCTGGCGACAGAGCGAGACTCTGTCTCAAAACAAAAGAGAGAGAGAGAGAGAGAAAGAAAAGAAAGGGAAGGATGGGTGGGAGTCAAGGTCAGAGACGTACCAAGAGGGCCAGGTCTTGTAGAGTCCTATAGTCCACTGTATCGACTTTGACTTTTTCTCCAAATGGGATGAGAAGCCATTGGGGAATTCTGAGCAGAGAAATTCTATAACCCAATTTATGTTTAACACTGGCTGCCATGTGGAGACTAGATTAAAAAGGGTGCGTCGGGAGAGCAATGGTCTAACATTACTATGTATCAGGTACTGATGAAGGGGCTTTTCATCTATTAATTCTCGTGCAGGTAATAACCTTTTGAGGTAGGTATTATTATTTTTCCCATTTGTGGATGAGGAAACTGAGGCATGGACAGAGTAAACAACTTCCAAGGCCCCACAGCTAATAAGTGGAAGAATTGGAATTCAAACCCCACAGGTCTGATTCCAGAGCCCCTGCTCTTAGCCCCTATCCTGCTCCACATGAGATGAGGTGGAGATAGGAGTTAAGTGGCTTTGAAGTCTAGGCTAAGAAATTGGGACCTATATTCTGTGCCTATTGGAGAGCCACTGAAAATTTCTGAGCAGAAAACAACATGCATAAAATATTGTTAAGACTGGTAGGAGAGGGAGAGATGGAAAGCCGGGAGTCCATTTGGAAGACTTGCAGAGATTCTGGAGAGGTCAAAGAAATTCCCAAGGCTCCCCATCCTCAATCAAACTGAGGCTTTACAGATAACAGGTCCAGACCAGAAAGAAGTTTTATGGTTGGTTTTGGGGGCCAAGGGGGAGGATTCAGGAAACCCTAATAGATGTGGCTCCTGACTGACAAATTCTAGCATTACTTTCTGTGACTTTATCTCCTAATCTTCAAGAGAGGTATCCAAATTGATGAAGAGAAGATCTATAATCATCTTTCTATTCCTTGACAGGAGGACTTCTATAACCAGATAGGATTTGGGTTTTATCCATGAAGTCTGCTTCCATGGGGAGAAGAGGAAGTCGCGTCTGGAACAGTGGCGAGTCTAATTTCTGTGGTATGAAGAGTCTATCATGTGATATTATAATGGATATACTCCCATGTAGACAGATGATTCTGTCCATCATAATTTGTTATATAATTGATTATATTAAGAAACGAACTCTTTATCTGGTTATTTTCCTTCTCTCCTCAGTAACAGTGTGCCTGACCTCCCATCTGGACCATGTGGCAGGAAGGGACAGGGATCATTACAACTATCTTACAATGAGGCCCAGAGAGATCAAGTGACTTTCTTATGATTACACAGTGACCCAGGGAAGCTCCGATGAGAACAGTGGATGCTCTATAGTAAGAATTTGGGGAACCCTTTCTTCTGATTCAAAGTCACTGACCCATGGAAGGATCAGTCAGTCAGAGCCACTCACTTAAAAAGCAAGTTAATTTAAGGGCTTTAAAACTACAGCAAACATTACTTATAATAACTAATAAAAAATAAAATATAAAAAACATTAAACTCAACTACCTCCCTGAAAAACAGTAAGAATAAAACTATTCCATAACTATTATAATAAAAATGTACTCTAGGCTGGGCGAGGTGGCTCACGCCTGTAATTCCAGCACTTCGGGAGGCCTAGGCGGGCGGATTACCTGAGGTTGGGAGTTCAAGACCAGCCTGGCCAACATGGCAAAACCCCGTTTCTACTAAAAACACAAAACTTAGCCAGATGTGGTGGCCGGCTCCTGTAATTCCAGCTACTCGGGAGGCTGAGACAGGAGAATAGCCTGAACCCAGGAGGCGGAGGTTGCAGTGAGCTGAGATCACCCCATTGCACTCCAGCCTAGATGACAGGGAGAAGACTGTGTCTCAAAAAATAAAAATAAAAATAAAAAAATACTCTAGGTCTTGATCACAATCAGAGATACAGACAGCAGAAAAGCTAGAGGGCAAAGAGCAATGGAAACTGAAAGACATGTACGTGTGCAGACAGACAAAGACAGAGAGACTGGAGAGGGAATCACAGCACATTTATACTTATATACACGCACACAGAAGCCAACTAGACCTAATTTATAGATGCTGCTCCTTCAAAATCAAATCCCTAGAGCCACATTTCTTACTATATTAGATAAGGGAGTTACAAATATGGATGGCAGGAAGGCTAGACTAAATCCTAGACTTAAGATAGCATGAACTCAAGGTCACACACACACACACACAGACACACATATTTTCTTTTTTTTTCTTTTTTTGAGATGGAGTCTTGCTCTGTCACCTGGGCTGGAGTGCAGTGGCTTGATCTCAGCTCACTGCAAGCTCCGCCTCTCGGGTTTATGCCATTCTCCTGCCTCAGCCTCCTGAGTAGCTGGGACTACAGGCGCCCGCCACCTCGCCCGGCTAGTTTTTGTTTCTGTATTTTAGTAGAGACGGGGTTTCACCGTGTTAGCCAGATGGTCTCGATCTCCTGACCTCATGATCCGCCCGTCTCGGCCTCCCAAAGTGCTGGGATTATAGGCTTGAGCTACTGCACCCCGCCAACACACATATTTTCTAGCTACGTCGGCTAAGAGGTGGACAAAGCTTTTGGTATGTCTAAGCAATGGCACACCAACAGCAACAAGCACACCTAGAGAGCTTGGTTTCTAACTACCACTCGCCACTCAATGGAACCAGGGCTCCTTGGAGAAATTGCTGATTCCAAGGCTGGGTGGGGCAAATACAAGAAGAAGTCTGCAAAAAGCTCGTGGTTCAAAGATGGAAGTGGGGCGGCGCCGGTGGTCAACGCCTGTAATCAGCACTTTGGGAGGCCCCGGAGACAGGCGGATTCCGCGCAGCAATCGGGGATGAGCACCATCCTGGCTAACACTCGTGAAACCCCCGTCTCTACTAAATAAAACAAAAAACCGCCCGGCGACCCGCGCTGGCGGGGCCCTGTATCGCCAGCTATCGGGAGGACTGAAGGGCAGGATAACAACCAAAATCGGGGCTAAACCCAGGGCGGAGTTCTGCAGTGAGTGAGGTGGCCACTGCACTCCAGGCCCTGGGCGGCGAGCGAGATTCAGTCTCAAGAAAGAATGGAATGGATATGTCAAAGGGATACAGATACCATTTGAAAGAGATCCTACTGGACAAATCTAGACAATTTGAGTTAAATATTAATAATAATGGATTGTAATCAGTTGAATAAAATGAGAATCCATGAGTCCATACTGATATAGATAAATGACTAAATAAATGAGGGAGAAAGGAAAGTTCTTTCTCATAGGATGCCACGTAATAAGAAAGAATAAATTTAGGGCCAGATGCAGTTGTTCATACCTGTAATCCCAGCACTTTGGGAGGCGGAGGCAGGTGGATCGCTTGAGCCCAGGAGTTCAAGACCAGCCTGCGGAACATGGTGAAACCCCGTCTCTACAAAAAATACAAAAATTAGCCAGGCATGGTGGCGTGCACCTGTAGTCCCAGCTACTCAGGAGGCTGAGGTGGGAGGATCACCTGAGCCCTTGGATATCAAGGTTGCAGTGGGCCAAAATTCCTCCACTGCACTCTAACGTGGGCAACAGAGTAAGACCCTGTCTCAAAAAAAAAAAAAAAAAAGAAAGAAAGAAAAAACATCTAATTATCTAATTGAAAAGTGTATAGATTAATAAAATGTCATGATGCTTTATTACATTTGCAAGGACTTCGCCAAACTCATCAGCAACACTGACCCAAAGCTCTGATTGATAATTATGTTTCTGATTAGTAGACATAGGAATTTTTTTAAACAAATACAGCTGACTTCAAATTGGATCAACTTATTCTTACTAATTTAAACTCAATGAAACTGGTTCTGATCCATTTCAACTAGTTTAAGTAGCTCAAATCAGGTTTAAACTGGATCAAACTGCTTTCTTTTGAAATGACCCTCCCCACTTTAAACAGCTTTTGACCAGCATAGAAAGTAGGTAAGAGTCTGGCCTCCGGAATCAGGTTCAGATTCCACCTGCATCGTCTCACCTTCTTGTCCTTGAGCACGTTAATTTGCCCTTCCAAAATCTGTTTCTTCATCCATAAAATGAGGATAATAGCACTTCTATCATAAGCTTGTAAAACGTAAGCCTCGTGATATATGTTCTGCGTACCTCAAACTGGATAGACCAGGAATAAAGATGATTTGATTGACAGCTGATAATGAGCTTTTTTTCTAGCCCCAATTTCTTCCCTGTTAAAGATTCATCACCTGCCCACACCTCCTTCAAGAATTCTTGACATCTTCCTCCACCTCCACCTTCTGGCTCTGAACTCCTTAAGTGAGGGTCAAACAATTGAAGCCAATTATCCTGAATGCAAATACCCAGTAATAGTTCTATGTTCCTACCTGGGCGGAAGCTCCTAGAGTTCCTCTTGTCTTTTCCCCTTCTCCCTTCCTAGCCTAGCTCAAAGACCATGTGCTCAGTAAATAACTTTGTGTGTGTGTGTGTGTGTGTGTGTGTGTGTGGTTTTTTATTTGTTTTTTAAGACAGGGTCTCACTCTGTCACCCAGGCTGAAGTGTAGTGGCACGACCATGGCTCACTGCAGCCTCAACCTCCTGAGCTCAAGTGATCTTCCCTTCTCAGCCTCCCAAGTAGCTGGGACTACAGGTGCATGCCACCATCCCTGGCTAATTTTTGTGTTTTTTATAGAGATGGGGTCCTGCTATGTTGCCCAGGCTGGTCTGGAACTCCTGGGCTCAAGCAATCCACCTGCCTCAGCCTCCCAAATTGCTGGGGTTACAGGTGTGATCCACTGTGCCCAGCCTGCAACAACCCCTTAGGTTAAGGAAACTCCCCGTGGTCACCTGCAAATAAGTGGTAGAGTAGGAACTTAGATCCAGTCCCCTGATTCCAAATCATTTACAGCCCTGCCTCTCCCTTGGTTCCTCTCTGTCAAGGCACTTGACAGCAGAACAGTTGTCACTGACTCTCACTCCTGTTCCACACAGAGGCCGCTCATTAGACATGGGGTTTCTCCCCTGTTCCTGCCCCGGTCTGTCTTTACCCCAATCCCATGCTTTGGTGTCCAGGGGGAAGCGATGCTTGCAGCGCGCTTAAAGAAAAAAGTGGTGATAGCTTCCAGATGAGCTTATTATTCTAAATGTAACATTCCTTTTGGTACTTAGAATTTCCACTTTCTCCCTTCCACCCCGTTTGCATTTAGGTAATTAGAAAGCACGCAACAGGAAACCATTTGTGTCTCAGTACCATTCAGGATGAAGGCTGTCTAAGCGCCATGGAGTCACATCCTTGTGGAAATACTTTGCAGAGTTTATTTGGACAGGTTCAAAAATAGTCCTTCAACAATACAATCAGATCGAACCACGACAAGCAAAATGCAATTATGGCTTGGTTACATTTTTAAAAAATGTAAACAGTGAGGTTTGGGAAAACTAAAAGCAAAAAACTACATCATCATCTCCTCCATTCCCAACCCCTGCATTTCTTAAAAGCAGGACTTCGAGACGGCATCTGCCATCTTTTGAAATGGATGAGAGGATGACACTCACTAAAGGAGACAGCTCAACACTGTGTTCTGAGGCCATTTCTCAGAACAAAGGCATACTTCTGCATAAGGCAAATGCAGCCTGATAAAGGCTCCCCTAGCGGGTACTTGGAATGCCAAAGTCATTCACCTAAATGAGCTCAAAATACATATTGTTCTGGGCCAAATTATAGTGTCAAGCTCAGACGGTATGTATTTATGTATGTTGGCAGAGCAGACCACTTTTGGGGCGCCACAGCTTTATCCTAGCATCCTGTGCCCTGCTGGGTTCCCATCGCTGTCTCCCCAAACCCATGAATTTCCTTGGATTTGGTTCCAGAAAGGCAGACAAGAAACAAAGTCAGTTGCACAAGCCCACAAGGGAACAGGGCCCCAGAGGACTTGAATTTCTAATGAAACTTAAGAGTCACACAGAATGTGTGCCTTTGCCAACAAGCCGGGACTTTCTGAAGGTTGATCTGAGATGGGGGCAGGGAGTGGGGACAAGATCAAGTGTGCCTTGGGCCAGCCTCTGCTAAGGGCGACAAGGTGGGAATACAAAGCTCTCTAGAACTAAAGCAACTGGCCGGTGCTTCCTGTGGCCTCTGTCCAGAACTATTCCCTCAGACAGCTGACCCCTTTCTCAGAGCACTTCAGTGGTGCTTCCAAGATGCCAAAGGGATCCATCCAAATAAAGGCCTAAAACCTAACAGCTAATGAGATAGAGAACTTTCATTCCAATGTCCCTCTCCACTCCTTATTTCTCTAACGTGTCTAGGGAATTTGTGGTCACCTTGTGTTTTGTCGTTTTTGGAAGGGGGCATGTTATTCTTCTCTCTGCCTGAAGATGGGAAAATGACAGAAAAATTGGGGAAGGAAAACGCTTTTTTTGAGACAGATTCTCACTCTGTTGCCAGGCTGGAGTGTAGTGGCGCGATCTCGGCTCACCGCAACCTCTGCCTCCCGAGTTCAAATGATTCTCCTGCCTCAGCCTTCTGAGTAGCTGGGACTACTGGTGTGCGCCACCATGCCCGGTTGACTTTTATATTTTTAGTAGAGACGGGTTTTACCATGTTGGCCAGGATGGTCTCGATCTCTTGACCTCGTGATCCGCCCGCCTTGACCTCCCAAAGTGCTGGGATTACAGGTGTGAGCCTCCACGCCCGGCCAGGAAAATACTTTTAAAGCAAATAGGAGGCCGGGCGCAGTGGCTCACGCCTATAATCCCAACACTTTGGGAGGCCGAGGCGGGAGGATCACCTGAGGTTGGGAGTTTGAGACCAGCCTGGCCAACATGGAGAAACGCCGTCTCTACTAAAAATAAAAAATTAGCTGGGTGTGGTGGCGGCATGCCTGTAATCCCAGCTACTCGGGAGGCTGAGGCAGGAGAACCGCTTGAACCCAGGAAGTGGAGGTTGCAGTGAGCCAAGATCGCCCCACTGCACTCCGGCCTAGGCAACAAGAGCGAAAACTCCATGTCAAAAATAAATAAATAAAGCAAATAGGAAGAAAACAAGTGGAAGGGATGAAACAGTTTGTACATTATTTTTCTTTCAATTACATGGGTTGCCTTCATCATGGAATGAAGCAGACCAAGTGAAAAACAGCCAAGCAGCAATGACAAGCCATGGCTGAGGCTTCCAGTCTAGAGCTAAGCCCATCTTTGGACTTCAGATGACCCAAAGAGGAAAACAAGCCCAGAAGGCAGAGAAGCCTGGACAGTTTGTAGGGCAGAGCCTAGCAGACCTTTCTGGAAAAGGGAGTGGGGAGGCTGAGGGAGGGTATTTGCTACCCTGAATGTACTCACCACAGGACTTGTAAGAACTAAGGTCTAATCAATGTTCCAGAACTGGAGTCAGACATGAGTTGTACCCTACTGCCCAGCCTCCCCCTCCATGCCTCTTCCCTGCCCCTGCACACCCTGGCTATGCTGAACTACTTGCAATTTCCCAGCTATAATATGCATTACATGATCCTGAGCAAACACAGAGGCTACCCTCTTTCTGTTTGGGATTCCCAGTAAACTTCGGGTCTCAGTGCAGGCACTCCATCGCCTGTGGGGCCATCCTAAGGAGACGTAGTTGCTTCTTCTCCTTTGTTTTCAGTACTTTGCCTACACCTCTCCTCTCCATTAAAACACTTCTTTCAGAATTGTTTGCATGTCTGTCTTTCCATCAGACTCTAAGCTCCTTGAAGGCAGAAGCCTGTGTCTTTTTATCCATTTATCTCTGCTGCTTACAAGAGTGTCTAGCTTACAGTAGATGCTCAATCAACATTTACAGGATACAGGGGCAAGTGAGATCGGGCTCTGCCTATCTTACTTCTATGTTAAGGAAAAAGAAATAAGAAAGGCTGAGCTCTGGGGTTCTGTATATCGTCTGAAGAAATTGCTAAAATATGACTTTTGCATCTAGCATCCCTGGTTCAAGTGAAACCACAGGAACAAACTCAGAGGGGTTTGTCCTCAAACCTCAGCTACTACGTGGAGACAAAGTTAACCCCAAACGGGCCCCTCCGGCCAGGTGGGTATGCCATGAGCTTTCCTCTGCCCTCCAGAGCTGAAGCTTGGGCTGTCTCAAACTCTGTGAAGCTGCAGGACTTGACTTCAGTGGAGTGGGCCATCCACACTGCCAGGATTCCTCCCCTGCTAATACAGCAGCAGTGGGACCGCCTCTCGGTAGGCACAGCTGAGATGTGCCCTGCCAGGTCCCCAGGTGAGAACACAGGAAGAATTGCCACAGAACGAAAGGTGCCTTAAGACATCAGTCATCTCCATCAGGCCACGCACCAGCAATCTTCATCTTCTGATTACGAGGCGGAAGCAGCTCTGAAAACTACGCATGAGGGGGCAAGTGGGAAGGAATACCCAAAGACTGGTTTCAGGGGGTTCTCAGAAGGGCTGTGAGCAGGTGGCTACAGCTGCTGGCAGTTCACACACAGTCCTCCTCCAGCTCAGAGACCACAGGTGAAGAAACAAAGGCCATGCAATGGGCTTCCTATTTTTGTTTAATTTATTTAAGACCACCTCCTTACAACTTCCAGAGAGAAAATACAAAACAAGAAACAGACTTGGTTTCAAATACATAACCAGGTGCTGGAGTTTAAAGCATTACTGATAACATTGTTACAGAAGAATGGCAGCTTACTCCAGGGCACTTCAGTATTCCTGAGGAATAAACATGATTTCTCTTGTCCTCCCGCTGGGATGTTCTCAGGTGAAGTCACTGCTCCTGCTCCTGTAAAGCAAGGACACTGAGCTTAAAACTTAAAACAGCATTCTGACAACCCTCTCTAGTTGCTGTATCAGGTCAGACCCAAAGAGCCAAAGGCCAAAACCTGATCACACTGTTTACATTAAAACTGTATCACAACAGGACTAGGTACACCCCACCCAGGTTCCTAAGAGTGCCCCCCAGCCCCAATCTTACAGGAAGAAGAGTGGGAAATGAGTGGAACAGGGCCAAACCATCATGACCTGGATAACGATTACTAAAACCTGTCAAAGGCGTCCCAGGGGAGCGGGAGAGCATGGTTCTAATCAGCCTACGAACTACATGGCCTTGCCAAGTTTCTCAACCCCGGTAAGAGTCTGCTTTCTCATCAGCTGAATGAGGATAGTAACATCTCTCACAAATCCACTGGCAGGTCTAGAGGGAAAGACTATTAACGATAAAGCACCCAGGATGGTCTTGGGGACAGATCAGGCACTCAAGAGGCAGTTATCATAATAGGACTACACTGAATAAGCCCAAGTTGGGATTTTCCTCCATTTTTCAGGGAATGGAGGATGACAACATCAAGGCAGAGACTCAAGTTCAGATACAGTTACAAGGCCATTTTGGAGCAGGGCATACAAATGTAAAAAATGGAACAATATTTTCCACAGGAACTCCTAGTCATTAAATACATAATATGCATACAATCACCCCTGAGCTATTATCCCTGACAACGCAGTTTGGAACAATGGAAATGTTTTAAGCAAAAGACCTGAAGCTTCTCTCTCTGCTCCTTTTGTTTCTCCCCACAATCAGCTCTGGTGCCAGGAAAGTGAGGAGCCAGGGAGCGGTGGAAAAGGCCGGCTGCTGGCTTCAGTGCCACGCAGCGGCGCCTCTTCTTGCACAGTCATGGTCCCTGTGATGACCTCACTCTTGCTTTGGCGCAGAGATGGCTCCGCTACTCCCATGTCTCCAGCACCCATGGGCTGGCTGCAGGCAGCTGACGGTGTGAGCAGGTTTTAAAATGGCAGGTGCAGGGCCATGGCAGGATACTACAACTTCAGATTTGGTGGCCCTTGTGGCCACAGCTCCTGACTAGAATTAGGACATGCATTTGTACCACATTTTCCACTCTACTTGTTATTACAGTGGAACAATGGACAAGTCAATCACCCTTTTCGCGCTGGCCTCATCTACAACAACCAGTGTTTCTATATATTTAGCACTTCACAGCTTAAAAACATTTTCGTGTCTAAATCTCGTAACACCACTAGGTAGAAATTATTACCCTCATTTTATGGAGGAAAAATGGAAGCTCAGAAGTGAAACAACTTAAGATCACACAGGTAGCAAGTGATGGGCTTGCACCCAGGTCTCCTGGCTTCTGTGCCCTTTCCACTAGCCCAGCTGCTGCCCTGTTCACAGTGATTCTAGCCCAAGAGTAACCTGGAAAGCTGAGGCTTCTGTGCATGCAGGGCATGTGAAACTGTTCACTGAGAATTGTGCTGCTACAAAGGTTATACCTTGGTAAGCCTGAGGCCATCAGCACTTACCTCTAATAGAATAATTTACTTCGTTCATTCATTTTACATTTATTTGAGTGCCTATTTTGTTTCAGGCCCTGGAAATACAAAATAAGTGCCACCTCTGTCCTTGGGCACCAGCCTCCAATGTTCCTGTCACTTAAACCCCATAGTAACTAATCATCGAGTAAGGAAGACTGCTACACATGAAGCCCTGAGGAAGCCTGCCACCCTCTCTTCCCTTTGGAGGTGTGGGTAGGAAGTTTCCAGCTTATGTGCAGCATTAAAAATCCACCTGAAGGCCACGCGAGGTGGCTCACACCTATAATCCCAGCACTTTGGGAGGCCAAGGCGGGTGGATCACCTGAGGTCAGAAGGTCGAGACCAGCCTGGCCAACATGGTGAAACCCTGCCTCTACTAAAAACACCAAAATTAGCCGGGCATGGGTGGCTCTCGTGCCTGTAATCTCAGCTACTCGGGACGCTGAGGCAGGAGAATCACTTGAACCTGGGAGGCCGAGGTTGCAGTGAACCAAGATTACATCACTGCACTCCAGCCTTGGTGGCAGAGTGATACTCCATCCCTCCAAAATAAATAAATAAATAAATAAAATAAAATAAAAATAAAAATCCATCTGAAGACAGGACTTCAGCAGAATCATGTGACACAGTTGAGACTGCCTTCTTCAGTTAAAAAGCAGAACCATAGCCTGGCCAACATGGTGAAACTCCATCTCTACTAAAATACAAAAATTAGCCAGGCGTGGTGGCAGGCACCTGTAATCCCAGCTACTTGGGAAGCTGAGGCAGGAGAATTGCTTGAATCCGGGAGGCAGAGTTTGCAGAGAGCCAAGATGGTGCCACTGCACTCCAACCTGGGCGACAAAGCAAGGCTCCATCTCAAAAAAATAAAACAAATTAATAAAAAGCAGAATCATGGCTGAGTCCCGGAAGTCTTTGGGTTTAGCTTAAGTATATGTGAGATGTTTATAGGGCACTCAGATCTTAAACGAAAAGTGCTACCTACAGATAGTTAACACAATCTACCTTACCACTGATGATAAATGTTCAAGCAGGTTCCTTAATTCCAATCAGCTAGCATATGAGTATGTATCTGAACACACATATGCATCTGAAGGCACAGGGGAGACTTTAGCACCAAAGCAGTGATGACATCACTGAAGGCCAAAGAGCAATTGGCATCTCAGAGTGGTGCTACAATGACACACATGGTTTACTCATTACATACAGTCTAAAGAATTCTTCAGGGGCTCAGGAGAAATCTTTTTCTTCTGAAGGAAAGAGAAATATATATTCTGTACATACTTTGACATATTTTCCGTGTAGAAGATATGGAGCCTGGAAATCATGCTGACAGTTGGAGTAAGCCATTCCTAATCCCATGCCAGAACCGAAGGCTAATGGCCACATTCTTCCTAGTGAGCAGAAAAGGGAAAATCCCAATAGGGAACTATTAAGAGAAGATAAAGCTCCCCATCCTCTTAAATACACGTACTTAGGATTCAACATGCATCATACTAATGACTATCACAACCATACATTTTTATCAATGTTTCACAATGGCCCCAAAAAAGAGGTGTAAATTAGTGAAGTTATTAGTTTAGCAAATACTTGTTAAGTGCCTATGCTGATAAGTTTGAGGAAAAATAAGTAGTAAAGGCTGGGTGTGGTGGCTCATGCCTGTAATCCCAGCACTTTGGGAGGCTGAGGCGGGCAGATCACGAGGTCAGGAGATCGAGACTGTCTTAGCCAACATGGTGAAACCCCGTCTCTACTAAGATACAAAAAATTAGCCGGGCATGGTGGCGCGTGCCTGTAATCCCAGCTACTTGGGAGGCTGAGGCTGCAGTGAGCTGAGATTGCACCACCACATTCTAGCCTGACAACAGAGCAAGACTCCGTCTCAAAATAAATAAATAAATAAATAAATAAAGTAGTAAAATATGAAAACAGTAGATAAATCTTTTAACTTTTCTATATCAGTTCTAATTATCTGCTCAGTTTAACAAATAGCCAGTAAGATGCATGAATTCTAAAAAGATGTAAGCATTTTACTGATATTTACACGCTTTGATTATAGTAGTAAGTCATGGGGTTTACATAAGCCACTCTGTAAGTGATTCTTTCATATCAGCACTATGTGTTAATTATGATTCTCTAGTCAAGTATTTCCCACTGGTCTTCATGGAAAGAGGTCAAAAGGATCCCTCTGGCATCTATTCAGTATCTAAACTTCAGAAGTTCTTCCACAGAATGAAAAGAATATTGCCTGCCCTTTGCTTAGGAGAATTTTTGACCAAGAAGTATGTGTATTTCTGGTCTACTTGTTTCTATTACCAGCAAGATTCTCATTTTCAATTCCTCTAGAAAAAAATTACAATTAATTAGAAATATCTGAGCATGTAGACTTGGCCAAATGACTCACTGGCATCAAGTACAGGCCTCTGCAATGCTATCATATTTAGGATAACAGGAACCCTGCCTCAGTGCCCAGGGGAATGCTGGAAATGCCCAACCCATTTTGACCTCTTTCAAGTCCACATTCTTTATCTAATTCATTTTATAATGGGCTACCCAACCCCATAAATGGATGGGTTGGCAACCCACAAATTGATGGGTTCCAATGTGTCCTCTGGAAGTGTCCCTGCTACATATATGTATACACTACGACATTATGTTGAAAAGACAGAGTGACACTTACTTTTAAAGAAGGTAAGTGAGAAAACAATTCCTAATCCAAAACCAGTACCTACAAAGAGGGAGAAAAGACATGATAAATCTCATAGCAGTAACTTCACAAAGATAACATTTCTTAAATGTGAACATCGTAAAACAGATTTTCTTTCATAATTTGGTAGAGAACTAATTTTCTAATTTCTAACTGTCTTTATTTGTCAGAGGTTTTACAGATGCCTTTGGTTCTCCTGCCCAACAGGAAATAAAAACTTGACTCCCTGTTCTCTCTAGACAAGTTGCGGGATGTGGGGCAGGGAGTCGACCCTCTCTACACTGCTGGCAAGTGGCCTCCAGCATCCTGGGGTCTCCTACCAACCTTAAAGAGGGATATCCCAGCCAAAACAGGAGATAGTGCCAACAGGGCACTCCCTTGCCACCTTGGCACTTGGAGGAAGAGAAAAAGCAGTCATCCAGAACAATTCCTAAAGGCTGCGCTATCACACAAGCCAGAATATCTAGGCAGAGGAAAAAGACATCCCTCAAGAGCCGCAGATGAAGAAAATGACTTGCCCGAGGATACTGTTTAGTTAGTTGCGGCACAGTGATCTGGGCTCAAGTCTGCCAGACTCAATGATACTGTATCTGCCATGTCCAGACATTGGATTCCTCTAGAGTTTCAACCCCTAAACAATTACTACCCCTCAAGGGAAATTGGAATGTCAAGATTTCCACTGCCAGTGAAATAACAGCCAAAACATGACTGTGCTCCCCATACAGCTCAGAATGCTAGACAACCCGGGTAGTAACAAGTCTTCACAAAGCCGAAAGGGCCTGTTAGATTCATTCCCAGACTAATCCTACTGCACAAGTCACAGACACAAGAAGATGACCTGGTAGGTGTGATTCAAGAACCTCAGGGACATGGAAGCCATTGATACTGATATTCCTTGGCAAGATTCTGCTGTTGCTTGGCTTATAAAATGGTACAGGTTCAATTTTAAGGCGATTTGCCTCACTCCTTGCAGCTGGAAGATGAGTAAGACAGTAAACTGGTACTAGAAAATGAGGGAAAGGATTTGGACTGGCTTACAGATTCCAAACCAGGCAATGGAATGGGGAGATAGGCCAGTAAAAACATAATGGCTTACAATCAGAGCTTTTGCTCTTCTCCATCTGGAGGCAATTTTTTGGCAAAGAAATCAAAAGCCCCAAAGGAAAATATTTCAGCATTTTCTTGTCCCTCTGACTCCACGCCTGTCTCTTCTATTTTCCCCAAGGAGAAAAGCTATCTGATGCTCAACTTTTCCTAGCAGTAGACCAAGAATGATGCCAACTCCATTGCTAACAGTACCACTCAATCAAAAAGATGAGCAATGCTTCCACATCAATCAACATCAAGCAGAAAATCTTTAATCTCTAGAATTCAGATATATGCCCAACCACCCAGTTTGGCTCCTATTATAGGAATTTATCTGCAAGTATAAATATGAAGTAAAAATCAACAGTTCAGACCAGCAAAAAGGAGTTATCAAAGAATGTGCTCTATGGTCTTAGTTCAGCTGGGCTGCTGTATCTTCAATTCTTAAGGGTGATTTTTCCCTCATTTCTATATTTTAAGACAAAAGTAATAAGACTATTCTCTTCAGAAAAAAATAATTCAGAAAATGATTTTTAATTGCAATGTTTTACTTAAAGAGTTAGCTATCTCAGTTACTTACAAGATAAACAATGGTGGAACCGCTGATGAGTTTTACAGATTCAAGTTCTCACATGCACAATTCTCTTTTAAAAGGCAACATGTTGCTTCAAAGAAGTCCCACCTGATCAGGGGACACCAACTCTGCAGCTGTTTCCACTAAAGATTGGCACCTCTAGGCCAGGTTTAAACTTCATAACAATAAAACATGAAAGGTTTGTCTTACAATAAAAACAAACCAACATGGAAAAGAGAAGAGTTTTCTCTGCCTTTGGCCACTTTTTGTTGTTGCATGACAAGCTCTTTTGAAGGAAAAAAGCCAAAGGAAAAGTACAAAGCATTTTCACCTTCCCTGGAAGCAAATATTTAACAATGAATACAGTTTATGTAACCCTGCCTTCCCCAACTTAAGCCTGTTCTCAAAAGTCCATGCTGTCTGAAATGACAAATAACCCTAAAGTAAAGAAATGCCTGATTACAGGCACACATCTTCCTCATGGCAGAGGCCAGTTGCGGGCGTGTGTTAGGGGGTGGGGAACATAACAAAGAAGCCTTATGGAATTAACATTAGGCACAGGGCCATGCTCTGAAACCATGCCTTTTGGAGAGGAAAAAGAATTGGCACATATTCCTCTAAAATGAAATTACTCCGAATCAGTCTAACCATGCAATTTAATGCATGCCTAGTGCCCAAGAGAACATCATAAAACCGGCTAATAGATAAATACACATTTTTAAGAAGGAGCAATTCCTTAACATTTCATCGGATGATATTTTAACAGTAAAAAGCACAGAGAACTCTGCGCCTGTGAACTATATATACGATACTGATAAGATACAGAAGATAATAGGCCTTATCTTATGCCTAAGAGGATTTTACAACAAATTTAAAAGGAGAACAACCAATGGAGGTGCAGCAATGTACACCTTAAGCCACCTTTTAGTAAGAAAAGGGGAAAATGTATGTTGTTGGCCATTATAGTTATGGACAATTTCTAATTGCTCGATGCAACTGTATTTTACATTTAGAAAATTCTTTGTTCTCACCATGCCACAGATCATAAAGCTTTACCTCACTGCAAATAATTAGAAGCAAACATAATCAGCAGGAATTAACAAGTAGGCTCTATAATCTGATTGCAGTCTTGGGGCAGCAATGTATTTTGGATGTTAGCCCCTAACAGAACAAGTTGTAGTCACATATGCTCCTGTACAACCAACTTCACAAAAGTTCCAATTGCCTATGGACTTTCAATGAAGGAAGAACAACTCACTGAAGAGGAACAGAAACAGAAATTCACTTTGAAACATTTCTATAGAAGATCAAAGGGGAAAAAAGACTATAGACCTATTTCATCTATCAATAACTTATAGTAATTATAAAGACCTCACTCCGGCTTACATGTAACATTTTAAACAAGGCTCCTACATTCATAAGCCTAAGGTATAGTTGTCAGTGCTACATTTTAATCTACATCTAAAAGATTAGTTAAAATAGCAAAGTAACTCCATTTTATTTTGTATAACTTACATCAAGATGCATGAGCAAAAACTTAAGTACCATATTCAACTGGCAGTTCACAAATATGAGAAGCTACAGGAATTACCAGTCTTTAAGATCCTAGAAGCCTTGTGCTAGAAAACTTCTTCATTCTTATATGTCTGAAAGAAAGGATCCAATTTCTAAATAAATGCTGAATGTACTCTCCTGCTGAGTGAGTGGCGAGAGCACTGATGCTGCAGCAAGACAGGCCGGGCCCAAACCGCTGCTCCAGTCTCTGCAAGTCAGCTCTCTGACCCCAGGCCAATTAGTCAACCCTACCCAGCCAAAACCTGCTCATCTGTAGAGTGAAAACAACCTTACAGGGTTGCTACATTAGAAAAATGGAAAGTCTCTAATAGTGTCTGACACGGAATTCACTAAGTGGTAGTAAATTCTGCCACCTCCCTGATAAAAGATTTCAGAAGTGTAATACAGGCTGCATGCAGCAGCTCATGCCTGTAATCACAGCACGTTAGGAGGCCAAGATGGGGGGATCGCTTGAGCCCAGGAGTTTGAAACTGGGCAACATAGTCAGACTGCATCTCTACAAAAACAAAACAAAGTAACAATAAATGAGTAAATAAATAAAAATCGGCCAGGAATGATGGTGCATGCCTGTGCTCCCAGCTACTCAGGAGGCTTGGGTGGGAGGATCACTTTAGCCTGGGAGTTGAGGCTGCAGTGAGCCTTGATCATACCACTGTACTGAAGCCTGGACAACAGAGTGAGACCTTGCCTTAAAAAAAAAAAAAAAAAAAAAAATTGTAGTATAATAGCTAATCCTTTATTAAAATACAACTCACTGGCTGTGTAGGATCACACTGCGGATGAGCCACAGCTGAAAATGAGAACCAGTTTTTTCTTGCCCTTTGCACAGTTGATTGTATTTCATCAACATTAGCAATTGTTTATATGACACATCAGGCTTTGGTGTGTATGTGTATATATATACATATATACATATTTTTTTTAATAGAGGATCCTTTCAGACTTACTGCTGAACTAGACCATTTTGCTTTAAAATGTCATCAATATTTTCCTAGAATTGTCTTGTGTCTAATAAAGCTATATTTGTGCTTTGAACATGAATTTATATCAAACTGACCTATTTATAATGGCCATGCTTCCTGTTCAATCGTGTTTCCGTCAATGCTATTACAATCACCAAATGCATGTGTTATGACAGAACAAACAAGAATGTGCTTTTACAGAAAATACCCTTGGAACTGAGTTTAGTGAGAATTACATTTCCAAGACACATTCCTGATTTATGAAAGATGCTCAGGGCCCCATTAATGAGGGGAAAAAATAGTTTTAAGTCAGCTTCAAACTGTGTTACTTAATCCTTTGAGGAAAAGACAGATTGTCCCAGGTGTCCACATGTAAATGCCATTCATGTGAAAGTGCCAGAGCAAGGACCCAGAGATGGTGATTTTAGTCTGTATTAATCAGCTTCTCAAAAGCTGCCATAGGGCATTTAGGAAACATACTAAGAAGGTGGCTATTTTACAAGACCTTACCCTTCCTGTGGCTGTCTGGACTAGACAGGGGCTAGAACATCTGCAGGGATTTCTCGGGTGGACATCAGTTACCAGGATTCTGATTAGAACAAGCAAGCAAACCAGGCAACGGAAAGGAACAAAGATATGAAAGGTAAATGTGGAGTCATTACTGGTGTGCTCTGCTTCAAGAAAAGCCAAACTCAAAAAGGGGTCCTTTTAAATGAGTGTGGAAGCACTTAGTTCAACTTTCAGAATTCTGACAGCCATGCAGCTTCCAAGAATGCATAAAACAAGAAACAGAGTTGGAGAAATTTTACCAAAATATAATTCGTTAATGCATATGTAGATAATGTAGGAAAATGAGAAGCAGCTCTGAAGATTAATTATTAAAGGGAAGCTGAGAAAAAAGATACAAAATTGGTAAGTTTAGATAAACACATTAAAGACAGATCACATTTATGGGGGGTGTGCTTTGGAGGTACTAACATCTACAAAGTGTCAGGCAGTATATCACATTATGAAGTTTATTATGAAAACCTATAAAAAGTAGAATTCAAACCAGGCTGTCTGACTCCGAGTCATGGCTCTTTCCTACACAAAGGGATAGAACTCATGAAGAGGTCAGCAGAGCAGCAAGGTGACTGTCTCTTGTTACATATGACAACAGTGTGTTTTTCTGGATTTTAACACTATCCATGGTTAATTTATGACTATGTTACTCTGCAGCCCCTCCAGGAAACAGAAACCACAGATGTTTGACTTACAGGAGTGGCAACAAAAACCTGAATTACTTATAAGCAATGAGAAATCGTCAACAAATCAAGCCAGAAAATACTTTCCTTCCTTCTGTGCACTGGTTGGAGATACAATGAATCCAAATGCGCTGAGGCCTATAAACTGCTGAAAAGGGTATTTTCTATGGACTCCCTTTTTCCCTAACATCTCCAATATCTCCAGCTCCTCCTGAACTGTACCAGCAGTAACTTGGATTCTCATCCTTGTGAAATTAAATATAAGAATCAGGGACTCATTATATCCTATTTATACATCATTATAGCTATTGTGTTAATGTCTATTCCTATGATTCAAATAAAAAATTCAATGTGGCCGGGCGCGGTGGCTCACGCCTGTAATCCCAGCACTTTGGGAGGCCGAGGCGGGCGGATCACGAGGTCAGGAGATAGAGACCATCCTGGCTAACACGGTGAAACTCCGTCTCTACTAAAATACAAAAAATTAGCCGGGCATGGTGGCGGGCACCTGTAGTCCCAGCTACTTGGGAGGCTGAGGCAGGAGAATGGCGTGAACCCGGGAGGCAGAGCTTGCAGTGAGTCGAGAACGCGCCACTGCGCTCCAGCCTGAGTGACAGAACGAGACTTTGTCTCAAAATAAATAAATACATACATACATACATAAATCAATCAATCAATCACTCAGTCAATAGAAAGTGGCCTGCTGCAGTGGCTCACACCTATAATCTCAGCACTTTGGGAGGCCGAGGCATGTGGATCACCTGAGGTCGGGAGTTCAAGACCAGCCTGGCCAACGTGGTGAACCCCATCTCCACTAAAAATACAAAAATTAGCCAGGTGGTGGCATGCACCTGTAGTCCCAGCTACTCGGGAGTTGAGGCAGGATAATCACTTGAACCTGGGAGGCGAAGGTTGCAGTGAGCCAAGACCACACCAACTGCACTCCAGCCTGGGTGACAGAGCAAGACTCCGCGTAAAAAATAAAAATTAAAAAAAAAAATTCAATGGAGAAACAGCATCATTAATGTATTTCCCTTACATACACTGACTTGATCAACATTTATTAACATTTATTAAGTAGAAGGCACTCGGGAAGATTTCCTTTATCCTTGGAGAGTATCAGTCCAGTACAGAGTGTTTATTCTTTGAAAAATGGAAAGTTTAGCAGGGCATGGTGGTGCACGCCTGTAGTCCCAGCTTTACTTGGGGGCGGTGGGGGGCTGAGGTGGGAGGATCGCTTGAGCCTGGGAGGTCAAGGCTGCGGTGACCAGATTGTGCCACTGCACTCCACCAGCCTTGGGCAATAGAGCAAGACTCTGT
>NW_016814761.1:2749376-2754925 GCF_001698545.2 Rhinopithecus bieti | reverse complement strand
AAAATAAATAAATAAAATATAACTCGATTTCTAAAAACATCCACATTGTTTTCTGGAATAGTAAATAAAAGGAATAGCATTCACTAAGCACTTATGCTCAAGGATTAAATTTTCTCATCTAATCTTCACAATAAACTTATGAGCCCCATTTTATAGAGATACTGAGGCACAGAACCTCAGGTCAGACATGTGAGATGTGAGCCAGGCAGCCTGACTCCAGAGGCGTGGTGCTTCATGCCCACACTATACTGCTCCCAGTACAGCCTCCTCACAGACATATGAAGCTATTATAATACATTTTTAAACCTACCACAGGAAAACTCAACATCTTCCAAACTTCTTTATGGCCAACATTATGTGTGGGCATTTCCTTAATTATACAAACCGTGTACCTACTGTGTGCCAGGCACTATGCCACGCCCTGGGGAATGATAAGTTCCTACACTATGTTCACTGTTTCAGTGTTGGAGCCAGCTGATAATCAGACCCACGAAGTACAGGGTACAATGACAGAAACAGGATGTACTAGGAGCACTGAGGATACCCAAACTGTCCAGGGGGGCTACAGAAGGAAGTGGGAGGAAAGGTGGCAAGAGACAGGAGCTACAGCAAGCTCCTTGCTGCCAAATTATCAAGTGTGAGGTAGCAGATAAAGCAAGACAATCTTTTATGCCATCCATCTAAGGATCGTGGCCTCTACCCTGTAAGCAATAAGGAAGCAACAGAGGGAATTAAGTAGAGAAGCTATACATCAGATGTGTACTTTATGTAGTTCACTACGGCAGCAATGAGGACAGATCTGAAGAAGCCGCCATCAGAGGTGAACGTGAAAATACCAGTTGGCTTCTGCAGCCCCAAAGCAACTGCAAGTGGGAGCTAAGGTGCAGACTTCAGACTCTTCTCGGCTCATCTGACTGGAAATGTTACGGCCTTGCATCCTGTGGTCTCTCAACAGCCCTCCCTCCACCTTTCCTGTATTCCATGATAGGCAGAAATGAAAGAGATGGTATGGAAGACAACCAGTACAGGCAAAAGCAAGGGTTTGACCATGACTAGGAAATTCTGAGAAGGGGGAAGTGGCCACACTTAACGACAATTCGTAGATCAGGGATCCATAGGAAAGAGTATATTAAAAAGCCTCATGGACAAAGACAAAGAGAAAAGGCAGTCAAATATTTTTAAGTACACCCATGTTTCTGCATTTAGGGTGTGCTGATACAAACGATGATATCCCAAGTCAGCATCTGAAAAGGTGTTGAAAGAATCTGCCTGAGTTTCAGGCCTTCTGAGAGCCTGCTAAAATCCAGCAAGGACAGCAAGGCAAGGAAGCAGCACCCAGCTGACATGACAGTACAGCGGCACTCTAGGGTCTTTCTTTTTTGAGACAGTGCCACTGTGTCACCGAGGCTGGAATGCAGTGGAGTGATCTTGGCTCACTGCAACCTCCGTTTCCTGGGTTCAAGTGATTCTCGTGCCTCAGCCTCCCAAGTAGCTGGGATTACAAGCACGTGCCCCCACACGCAGCTAATTTTTGTATTTTTAATGGAGGTGGGGTTCCACCATGTTGGCCAGGCTGGTCTCAAACCCCTGACCTCAGGTGATCCACCTGCCTGTCTCCCAAAGTGCTGGGGTCACAGGCATGACTCACCACGCCTGGCTAGAGTCTTTTTTAAAGGTTGCACTACTCTACCAAGCCCCATAAAAAACCTCTCCAAATCCCTGGACTTGCATACATTATAAAACCAAGAATTGGCCTGGCATGGTGGCTCACACCTGTAATCCCAGCACTTTGGGAGGCTGAGGTGGGCAGATCACGAGGTCAGGAGATCGAGACCACCCTGGCTAACATGGTGAAACCCCGTCTCTATTAAAAATACACACACACACACACACACACACACACACAAAAAAAAAAAAAAAAAAAAAAAAAAAAAAAAAAAAAGCCAGGCACGGTAGCAGGCACCTGCAGTCCCAGCTACTTGGGAGGCTGAGGCAGGAGAATGGTGTGAACCCAGAAGGCGGAGCTTGCAGTGAGTGCAGATCGCGCCACTGCACTCCATCCTGGGCAACAGAGCGAGACTCCATCTCAAAAATAAATAAATAAATAATAAACTTTAAAAAAAAAAAGAATTTAGCTTTCACAAAGAAAAAAAATCTGTTTTTTTGAGATGAAGTCTCACTCTGTCACCGGGCTACAGCACACTGGCGTGATCTTGGCTCACTGCAACCTCTACCTCCCAGGTTCAAGCGATTCTCCTGCCTCAGCCTCCCAAGCAGCTGAGACTACAGGCACGTGCCACCATGCCCAGCTAATTTTTGCATTTTTAGTAGAGACAGGGTTTCACCATGTCAGCCAGGTCTTGAACTCCTGACTTCAAGTGATCCACCTGCCTCGGTCTCCCAAAGTGCTGGGATTATAGGCGTGAGCCGCCACACCCGGCCTTAAAACATCTTCTAAAGTAGAAGTTATGAGCTAAAATAAATTTCAAGTTGAGGCCGGGCATGGTGGCTCACACCTGTAATTCCAGCACTCTGCAGTGAGATGTGATTGTGCCACTGCACCCCAGCCTGAGTGACAGAGGAAGACCCTGTCTCAAAAAAAAAAAAAAAAAAAATCTAGTTGCAGCTGGAATAAAGAGAAAGATAAGTTCTTCATAATCTTGTCTAGGAATACATACAATGAGTAGCATTTATTTTAGTGTCAACAAAATATGTGATTGAAACAGTAATATATTTTTGCATCTAATCAGAATAGGATATTTATGAGCTAACAAGCTCATGGTTTCTCACATACAGGACTATGCTGAAATGGTAAAGAAATTTAAAATTTTGACCAGGCGCAGTGGCTCACGCCTGTAATCCCAGCACTTTGGGAGGTTGAAGTTAGGGGATCACTTGAGGTCAGGAGTTCGAGACCAGCCTGGCCAATACGGTGAAACCCCGTCTCTACTAAAAATACAAGAAGTGGCCAGGTGTGGTGTAATCCCAGCTACTTGGGAGGCTGAGGAAGGAGAAATGCTTGAACCCGGGAGGTGAGGGTTGCAGTGAGCCAAGATCCTGCCACTACACTCCAGCCTTCCAGCCTGGGCGACAGAGCGAGACCCTGTCTCAAAAAAAAGAAAAAAAAAAAAAAAAAAAAAAAAAGGAGAGATAAATAAAAAATTCCTACAGCAAATGAATTTCAACTTAGTCATCTGAAATGCTGCCAAGAAACTAGCAGCTTTCTTAAGACTACCTTCCTAGTAAAAAGTGAATTATGTTGCTTAAATCAGTTGCTTTAGTTAATCATTTAAAATCTATCAAACAGGAATTCTGAGTGGTTTATATGTGCAGGTTCTGACAAACAATCAGAAACATTTGTTCTAACTTGTAAACATTTGTCAAAGTAAGGTAAGTCTACAAATCTGTCGACAATTATGTCAGAGTGTTACAATAATTATAAATTATCCTAAGCATCCTAATGGCTTAGACTGGATAAAGAAAATTGAAGTAAAAGCACTAGATTTCGACTCCTCCCAAAAATATCTTGTCTCTCAGTATCCGTTAAGATCAATCTGCTAGCTGGGCATGGTGGTGCGAGCCTGTAATCCCAGCTGCTCTGGAGGCTGAGGTAGCAGGATCGCTTGAGCCCAGGAGGTGGAGGTTGCAGTGAGCCACAATTGTGCCATTGTACTCCAGCCTGGGCAAGAGTAAGGCCTTGTCTCCAAAAAAAAAAAAAAAAAAAAAACAAAAAAAAAAACCCGGAGGTGGGGTTGGGGGGAAGGGGTGGCTTTGATTTGCTATCTTCTTAGACTACCTCCTCATTTATCTAGAGCCTCCAACATTTTTTCTAATGTGTACTCATTTATCCTTTCTTTCTCTTTCATGCTACCTATCTAAAGAGCATTTTAAAACAATCTCTACCTTCTATTTTTAAAAATGACAAGTTTACAAGACCTAAGAATTATGGTCTATGCTTTTTTTTTTTTTTGAGATGGAGTCTCCCTCTGTCCCCAGACTGGAGTGCAGTGGCGTGATCTCAGCTAACTGCAAGCTCTGCCTCCCAGGTTCAAGAGATTCTCCTGCCTCACCCTCCCGAGTAGCTGGGATTACAGGTGCACACCACCATACTCAGCTAATTTTTTTATTTTTAGTAGAGACGGGGTTTCACCATGTTGGCCAGGATGGTCTCATCTCTTGACCTCGGATCTGCCCACCTCGGCTACCCAAAGTACTGGGATTACAGGCTTGCGCCACCACGCCCAGCTGGAGACTATGCTTTCTTTAGTCATTTTAATTATTCTGTTTTTCCCCCTCAACTTCATTAGATTGGTTTGTATTTCCTAGAAATTTGTATGTGAAGAGAATCATACAGCATGTATTCTTTTGTGTCCAGCTTCCATCACTCAACAAAATGATTCTGAAATGTATCCACGTTGTTGTATAAAAGTAGTTGGTTTCCTTTTATTACTGATACACCACTTTAAGGACAGACCACATTTTGTTTTTCCATTAACCAACTGATGGGTATCTCAGTTGTTTCCAGTTTTTTAACTCTTACAAATAAAGCTGCTATGAACACTCACGTGTAAGTCTTTGTGTGGATACGTTTTCATTTCTCTTCGGTAAATATCTAGGAGTAGAATGGCTATATCATATGTTTAACTTTATAAGAAACGGTTAAACAGTCTTCCAAAGTGGTTCTACCATTTCCCATTCCCATGAACAGTGTATACAAGTCTCAGTTGCTTCACAGCTTAATCAACACTTAGTATTGGCAGTTTTTAAAAATTTTAGCTACTTTAATGGGTGTGTAGGTATATCTCATGATTTTAGTTTGCATTTCCCTAACAGCCACTGATGTTAAGTATCTTTTCATGTGCCTATCCACCACTGGTATAATTTTACCCATGTGTTGTTGTCTTCTTATGATTAAAAAAAAAAATTTTTTTTTTAAATTAGCCTGATGTGGTAGCATGCATCTGTAGTCCTAGCTACTTAGGAGGCTGATGTGGGAGGATCATGAGTCCGGGAGGCTGAGGCTCCCGTGACTGTGCCACTGCACTCCAGCAAGGGTGACAGAGTGAGATCCCATCTCAAAAAAAAAAAAAAAAAAAACCTGGGAAAAGTGGCTCACATCTCAAATTGCAGAATTTTGGGAGGCTGGGGCAGGAGGATTGCTTGAGGCCAGAAGTAGTAGCCTGAGCAACATGTGAGAAATGGAGTCCATGGGGGCCGGGGAACCTTAAAATTATGAGATCTTTATGTATTCTAAGCCCTTTATCAGATATGTGTATTACAAGTATTTTCTCCCATTCTGTGGCTTGCCTTTTTGCTTTCCTCTTTTTTTGTTGTTTATTATACTTTAAGTTCTAGGGTACATGTGCACAACGTGCAGGTTTGTTACATATGTATACATGTGCCATGTTGGTGTGCTGCACCCATTAACTCGTCATTTACATTAGGTATATCTCCTAATGCTATCCCTTCCCCTTCCCCCAACTCCACAACAGGCCTCAGTGTGTGATGTTCCCCTTCCTGTGTCCAAGTGCTCTCATTGTTCAATTCCC
>NW_016814761.1:2738391-2749067 GCF_001698545.2 Rhinopithecus bieti | reverse complement strand
GGTTCCAAGTTTTGCTATTGTGTATAACGTCACAATAAATTGACAAAGGGCTAATATCCAGAATCTACAAAGAATTCAAACAAATTTACAAGAAAAAAACAAAAAACACCATCAACAAGCGAGCAAAGGATATGAACAGACACTTCTCAAAAGAAGACATTTATGCAACCAACAGACACATGAAAAAATGTTCATCATCACTGGCCATCAGAGAAATGCAAATCAAACCCACCATGTGATACCATCTCATACCAGTTAGAATGGCAATCATTAAAAAGTCGAAACAACAGGTGCCGGAGAGGATGTGGAGAAATAGGAACACTTTTACACTGTTGGTGGGACTGTAAACTAGTTCAACCATTGTGGAAAACAGTGTGGCGATTCCTCAGGGATCTAGAACTAGAAATACCATTTGACCCAGCCATCCCATTACTGGGTATATACCCAAAGGATTATAAATCATGCTGCTGTAAAGACACACGCCTTTTTGCTTTCTTAATAGTGCGATTCAAAGAGCAAAAGTTTTTAATTTTTATCAAATCCAGTATATCAGTTTTCTTTGAAACTGCTTTTTGTATCCCTCAAAATCTTTTCTGACCCCAAGGTCACAAAGGATTTTCTCTTATAGGTTTTACTTTTAAATTTTTTTTTTTACATGAAGGCAATTTATTAACAGAAAATATTTTGAGAAGTCTTGTTCACAGACGGCGACCACGGCAACCCCCATTCCTGTGAGTGCTGTCAGAGGGGATGGGGGTGACGTCCTCAATCCTCCTGATCTTCATATCAGAGCAGACAAGGGCTCTGAGGGCCGACTGGGCCCCAGGTCCAAGGGTCTTGGTCTTATTTCCTCCTGTGGCCCGGAGTTGGATGTGCAGGGCAATGATACCCAGCTCCTTGCACCTCTGGGCCACATCCTGGGT
This sequence comes from Rhinopithecus bieti, assembly GCF_001698545.2. Taxonomy (NCBI): domain Eukaryota; kingdom Metazoa; phylum Chordata; class Mammalia; order Primates; family Cercopithecidae; genus Rhinopithecus; species Rhinopithecus bieti. Next base: position 2,748,144 of record NW_016814761.1, on the reverse strand, counting down.
GGCCAACATAGCGTATGGCGAGGATTCATCTCGGTCTGCCTTCACCTTCATCCCACCAGTCACATGGTGATGGTTTGTTTGCCGGAAAGATCCATGACATGGACAAAAGTGTCATTGAAGGATGCAAAGATATGGCAGACACCAAATACATTCTCCCCTTCAGCCACCTGAGGTCTGAGGCTGATGACCTGTTCTTCCTTCTTTTCCTTCCCTTTTTGAGATGCCATTTCTGCACGTTGTCTCCAGTCTCCACACTGGAAAGCTCTTATAGGTTTTATAGTTTTAGCTTTTATATTTAGGTCTATGATCCTTTTAAGCGAGGCTCATTTTTTTCTATATATGGAAACCTAGTTGTTTTAGCATGGTTTGCTGAAAATATTTTCCTTTCTCCATTAAATTGCCTTGTCAAAAATGAATTGATCATTTATGTATGGGTCTATTTCTGGACTTTATCCTATTCTACTGATTTATATGTGCAGCTCTTCTCCACCACCACACTGTCTTGTAGCTTTACTGTAAGCCTTAAAATCAGCTAATACAAGAATCTCAACTTTGTTCTTTTTGAAAACTGGTTTGGCTATTTTGGATTGTTTACATTTTCAGAGATTTAAAAATCAGCTTCTCAATTTCTATAAACTTCTTTGAGCATTACTTTTCTTGCTGGAAAAACAGAGATAATATAAACTTCCCGAGTTGCTGGGAAAGCAAAAAACAGATAATAGTGTACCAAATATGATGGCATAACAGGCATTCGATTAATGTTAGCTTTCTCTTTCTCTCCCTCTCTTGGCCTTTAAATAAACAGGATCCAATCTAGCAATGCCCTAACATTTCACTAGTGGGTCAGTGGCCATAGGAAAAATATTACTACACCAAATGACTTTTATAAGTAAATATTTGTGTTTTTACTTGGATTCAATACCGAAATGCACTTGCCAAAGAAAGCAATTCAGCATATTTACTAATAAACTGTTACAGGCCACATTTTAGGAAAGCATGAAACCACAGGCAGAACAAAAATTTAAGTATGTTTTCAAGTTCCATATAGCGCCTAATTCCATTATTCTGTAACACTAACAGAAAACACTTCTCTAGAAGGTCACAATGTTCCATTATTCATATTGCTGCCGCAAATGGAAAAAGTATTTTTGGTCACATTGTTTAAATATACATAAGACAAACAAAATGTGGCTACCCAATTCAACAATTAACATGTACTAATTTAAAACCCAAACCAACAAACAATCAAAAGCCTTTGAAGTATTTAAGTATAACCTAATTGATATCACTCCATGGAATAGAGAGGTATCAGTTTGCAAACACAGGCTACCAACAGGCAATTTTTGGTGAGCCACCAATGCTTTGTGGTAAACCCACATCTATCAGATGAACTGATACTTAAAGAAAAACAATAATTTGCTTTCTTTTTCCATGACTATTCAATGGCCTCTTTTAGTGTTTTTTTAAACATTAAAATGACTTCAAGCAATTTAACTATACTTGATTATCGAACGAATACGTAAAATCTGCTGGTTAATTTTAATTTTAAGGCAAGTCAGCTGCTAAGTCTTTTACTGTCCTACTTTCTTTTTTCTTTTTCTTTTTTTTTTTTTGGAGACAGAGCCTTCTTGCTCTGTCACCCAGGTTGGAGTGCAATGGCCTGATCTCAGCTCACTACAACCTCCCCTTCCCAGGTTCAAGCGATTCTCCTGCCTCAGCCTCCTGTGCAGCTGGGATTACAGGCATGCGCCGCCACAGCCAGCCAATTTTTGTATTTTTAGTAGAGATGGGGTTTTACCATATTGGCCAGGCTAGTCTCAAACTCCTGACCTCAGGTGACCCACCCTCCTCAGCCTCCCACAGTGCTGGGATTACAGGTGTGAGCCACCGCGCCCAGCCCTGGCCACATACTTTCTTAACAAGGAAGAAGCAAGGCCAAATCCTTTCTTTTCATGAAGATGAATGCATGACAAACCAGTAACTTTCATCTCTGTTAACTGAGCTGCATATAGAGACCTATCTGAAGACACACTAGAAATTAAGAAACTACAAAATGTTATTCCCCTCTTTGCCTCTTCTATTTGTCAAAAGCATTACCATGCTCATTTATGTAGGCTTGGCACCACCTGACTCCTCCCACTCTTGAGCTTGCATTTCAAGTTCTGTAAATATAACCTCTGTACTAGCATCATTATATCTCTCTTTTCCACTCCCGCTGCTCCTATCTTAGTTCATGCTTCCCTTCATTTGATCAGCTCATCTTTGGCAAGATTTGCAATAATATACTAAGCTAGCTCCCTGCCCCCGCATCCTGGCACTCTCTGATTCATTCTCATCACTTCAGTGATCTTTCTGAAATCAGAAATTCAACCACGTCGCTTTTCAGCTTACCATTCAATGAATTTCTTCAAATGCTAAACACAGAATTGCCACACAACCAAGTAATTCCACTCCTAGGTATATATCCAAGAGAAATGAAAACATGTCCACATAAAAATTGGGAGGCTGAGCACTGTGGCATGCACCTGTAATCCAAGCTACTCAGGAGGCTGAGGCAGGAGAATCACTTGAGCCCAGGAATTTGAGACCAGCCTGGGCAACACAGACCCCATCTCAAAACAAAACAAAACCGTATACACTTGATCACAGCAGCCCTATTCATAAAATGTAAAAGTGTAAGCAAACTAAATGTCCACCAACTGACAAATGGATAAAGAAAATGTAGTACAAATATACCACACAACATTATTCGGAAACAAAAAAAGAGTGAACGGATAAATGCAACAGCAGGACGAGTACCAAAAACATTACCTAGGTGAAAGAAGCTGGATACAGAAGACTCCATATTATATCATTTTATTCATGTAAAATGTCCAGAATAGGAGATTCCAGAGACAAAAAGTAAATTGGTGGTTGCTTGGGGCTAAGGTAGCAGGTGAGTTTGGGAATAGGAGCAGCTGTGTCCAGTGTTTCTTTTGGGGGAAGCTTAAAATATTCTAAAATTAGATTGTGATAACTGCACAATTTGGTGAATAAACTAAAATTGTACACTTTAAATAGGAAAATTTATGCCATGAAATATATCTCAACAAAGTTTTAAAAATCTCCGTAACTTCCTACACCCTTTCGCCTTTCCTGCCTCCTCTTTTGCACCCCCCCCACATAAGTCCTTTAACCCCTAAAGGATAAAATCTCCTGCATTAGCATGTGATAGCTACAAGAACGGGGTTCACCTTCCTACCCATGCAGCTGTAGCCCCTGTGATCTTAAAGGAGGGATTCTGCCACCGTGAGCTTCCATTGTAAAAATGGAGAAGTACCTTACAAGGATATGAGATAATGACGTAAAATATAACATGCTTAGCACTGTGCCTGGCATGCGGTTAAGCGCTCAATAAGTGACGGTCATTCTCATCACTCCCAGAAGGAACCAAAGTATCCCTCTCCTCTGGGACACTTAGAAGGCTTGAAACACCTGGTCCACCTATTAAATGTCTGCATCTTTTCCAAAATGGGGGTCAAATGTCCCTCGTCCTTTTCACATTCCTCAAGGTAGTAAGCCCCTCCAGGGTAGGGCCAGTGCCTATTCACCTGTGTGCCACCCCCTGCCAAGGCTTACCATAATACCCGGTATTAAATTGTTTCAAGAAGTATACATTAATGATTACTATGACATATATAAACTAGAATATTGATTGTCGACCCACAGTAGCCAAGACCCACAATAAGACCCACCTACGACCCACAATAGCCAAGATCAGGGTAAATGTGTTAATTATTTTAACTCTTTTACCTCCACTCTTCAGTAACAACCTCCAGTTTTTATTTATTTATTTGAGACCGAGTCTCGCTCTGTTGCCCAGGCTGGAGTGCAGTGGCTTCATCTTAGCTCACTGCAACCTCCAACTCCCAAGTTCCAGGGATTCTCATGCCTCAGCTTCTCGAGTAGCTGGGACTACAGGTGACGTACCACCACACCCAGCTAATTTTTTTGCATGTCTAGTAGAGACTGGGTTTCGCCATTGTTGGCCAGGCTGGTCTCAAACTCCTGGCCTCAAGCGATCCACCCATCACAGCCTCCCAAAGTGTTGAGACTACAGGCATGAGCCACCGCACCCAGCCTCCAGTTAATATTTAGTTAAGTACAGGCAACGTCCTAACTGCTCTAGAGATTATCTCATTTTATCCTCACTTGCAACCACCCTCTGCGGCAAGTACTATCATTTTATAGATAAGAAATCCAAGGCTGAGAGGTATTTACTGGTACATTTATTTCTAATGAAAAAAATGAGGAAAATAAAAACAAAATGCCTGTGTCCGCCACTACAGTTCACCGAACTGAATACATTCTGGGGCTGTTTGAATATGTCCATGACTTGCCTTTTTCCTTGCTACTAAGATAACGGAAATCATTGTTGTGCTTGACACACCTGGCTTGCCAGGACAGCCTTCTCCAGGAAACTCTCCAGCTTTGGGCGACCTCTCCCTCCACCATGACATCTCCTCCCTGCCTTCATCCTAGCTAGCCCTCTGATTCATTCTTATCAACGATTTTCTGAAATCAAAATTCCAACCATGTCACTCTTCAGCTTACCATTCAATGAATTTCTTCAAACGCTAAAATACAGAGTTGCCACACAACCTGACTTCCTTTAGAATAAAGTAGAATTCTAGGCCAATACATGGATCAGTAAGACTAGATATTCCTTACTCTGGTCTCACATTGGAGCAAAACAAAGAGAAAAGGGACACAGCCAATTTTAAAGCTTTCTAAGTCACACTAGGGATTCCCAGGACCTCCGCATGAATCCAGGAAGTGCGGGAATCAGATTTTCCTCAAAGTGTCCTCTGGCAAATCCATAGTTTGAGGCCTGGCCACTGTCACACGAGCAACATCAATTTGGTCAAGAGGTCCCCGGCCTGCCGGTGCAAGCCTTCGGCATTCAAGAAGAGTAAGTTGTAACAGAACTCTGAGGGCAATGACAGTGCTTCTGCTTCTGTTTTGTGTTTGTTTGTTTGTTTGTTTGTTTGAGACGGAGTTTCACTCTTGTTGCCCAAGCTGGGATGCAATGGCAGGATCTTGGCTCACTGCAATCTCTGCCTCCCGGGTTCAAGCCATTCTCCTGCCTCAGCCTCCCAAGTAGCTGGGATTACAGGTGTGCACCACCACGCCTGGCTACTTTTTTGTATTTTTAGTAGAGACGGGGTTTCGCCATGTTGGCCAGGCTGGTCTCGAACTCCTGACCTCAGGTGATCTGCCCGCCTCGGCCTCCCAAAGTGCTCAGATTACAGGCGTGAGCCAGCATGCCCGGCCTAGTGCTTCTGTGACCCACACTTGCAGGGCTCATAAATTCTCAAACCACAGGGAAGCAGCCCCTGGAAGTCTGACTTTTCTCATCTCCTAAAATCTTATTTTCCTTGGGAAACTGAAAATAGACATAACCTCCCATCCAGTCCAGGATGACAAGCCCAAGCTGAGGACATCGGCTCTGTGGAGACCAGAACAATTTAAAGTCTCCTCTGCTGATCAGACATTATGCCTTCTAGTCTCACTAACAAGAAATGTGTGACTGATTCATGCTCATGGGCACTAAGACAGATTATCCACACATACAAGGAATATAAACAACACAGCCCTTGAACTGAGTGGATAAAGAAAGCCAGAGCATCTAATAAATCTGATAAAACTTAAAAATAAATCCATAAAATAAGCAAAACCCATTAATGACGCATTCACATAAAACTAACGGAACATGCCATTCATAAAATGTAATATTCTTCACTCCTTTTTAATTTCCTGCAGTAAGGCTTTGGCACTATCCCCTAAACCAACATCATCCCTCTACTTGTTTAAATACAAAAGTGCTCTCTGGTTTATGTTTCTCAGTTGACTATTCCCAAATATTTTTAATACTACTTTATTATTCAGATCTACTGACAGTAATTTACATTCCCAGATGAAATTAAAAGTTGGTATAAGTCCCCAGAACACAAGGATACATGATCAAACATGTGAACGGGCAGAAATCTACTTTACTTGGAGTTTTTCAGTTACACACTAATTCATTCAGTTAATAAACACACTCTAAGACGCAAATATGGGCAGAGAACAGTCTACACAATTCTCAGCAATACATGTCATTCATTTAACAATAATTATTGTATGCCTCCTCTAAACCAGGGGTTAAGGGATCAACAGTGAACACAACAGCCTTTGGTTCTCATGAAGTTTACATTCCAGGGAGAAGGAACAATCAAGTAAAGAAGCCAACTACAAATTTCAAATGGTGAAACATGCTATTAAGAAAAATGATGTGATAAAGAATAAATAGAATACCTAGGAACTTCTTAAATGCTAACAGGGTTACTAAGGAAAAAAGACCTATCAATGTCAAACTTTATAGATGAACTAGGCAATGCATGTAGTGGCAGTGGCAGGAATAACAATAGCGGTCAAAAGAAGTGTAAAAATGTGACAAGAATAAAGAAAAAGAAAGGAACAAGGGCTGAAAGAGTGGAAAAAAAAGAGAAGTGGATGTGTAACAAAACAAGTAAGGGCTCACTGTGCCCATCACTGAGACCTGCCTTCCACGAAGAGAGAGACATGGGTTTTAATTTTTGCTGCTGTTTCCGGATCCGTGGGCTTAATTTATCAGTTCAAACCATACTAGAAATCACCTATTCTTCCACACTATTTGATACAAAATAAATAGAGGTTTTAAAACCCGAATAAACAGGTAAAATATAACTGCTTTTCTTCTTCTTTTTTTTTTTTGAGAAAAGGTCTTGCTCTGTCACTGTCATCCGGGCTGGAGTGCAGTGGTGTAATCACAGCACACTGCAGCCTCAATCTCTAGGCTCAAGCCTCTCAAGTAGCTGGTACCACAGGTGTATGCTACCACACCCAGCTAATATATATATTTTTTGCAGCAATGGGGTCTAACTATGTTGCCCAGGCTGGTGTCGACCTCTTGGGCTCAAGTGATCCTCCCACCTCAGACTCCCAAAGTGCTGGGATTATAGGCACGAGCCACTGTGCCTGGCCTAGAATTGCTTTTCTTAAGACAGTAATGGGGGCAAGAGTGTTTATAAATAAATGTATCTCTTCCTACAGGACAAAATCATATGGTAAGTTTTATTAAGATTCAAGCTTCAGGGTGAAAAGATCCTTGAAGAATACTTTTTTTAAGCGACCACTCCCTAAAGCACAGGCTTAAGAAAGCTACTTAACTCAGCTATACAACACCTATGCTAAACAGGAGTGATTACAATAGTCATCTTACAGCAAACTAGTGGGAAAATAACCCTGGTGAACCCTGGAAGCAAAACACTTTAGGTATAAGACAACCAAACAGAGAAGGACTCACAGAAGCTGCTGTGCATTCACCATGGCTTCCCTTCAGTCTGTGCCAAGCCAGAGTATGAAATTATCAAGATGGATCAGGTGTGGTGGCTTATGCCTGTAATCCCGGCACGTTGGGAGGCCAAGGTAGGTGGATCGTTTGGACCCTGAGTTCAAGACCAGCCTGGGCAACATGGTGAAACCCCATCTCTACAAAAAATACAAAAGTTAGACAGGTGTGGTGGTGCATACCCACAGTCCCAGCTACTCAGAAGGCTGAAGTGGGAGGATCGCCTGAGCTCTGGAGGTCGAGGCTGTGGTGAGCCGTGATTGCACCACAGCACTCCAGACTGGGTGACACAATGAGACCTTGTCTCAAAAACAACAAAAACCCACAATGAAATTATAAAGATGGAGCGGAAAGCCTGCATTGGCCTTTTCTTCCTGTCTGTATCTTCCACCAAACCTCTTACCTATATCACCACAGGCTGCCATTCCCTGAGTCTCTATCTCCATTTTGAAATACCAGAAAAGCAAGCAGCCAATGAGGTTTAAGGAGTTCCAGAACCTCACCACCCAGAGAAAACAGGAAGCAACACATTCACTGTAGAAGAGCGTCCACTTTCATCGTCTCAAAGCCAACTCAGACTAAAGCCTCCCTTGCTGCTTCTCTCTTCTGCCCTCTCTCTCAGCCCATCACCAACAGGACAACTCACTTATTTCACAGATGGGAAAAAGTTTGAAACTTCTCAAATATGCCCATTTATTCCAGTCTAACAGGTCAGACTTTTATCACCTCACAATCACAGTACTGCTAGTTTCCTCTGCTCCAAATTCATTCTGCCAGAACAATCATGCTAAAATTTCATTTACTAGGTTGGTGCAAAAGTAACTGCGGTCTTTGCCAATTTTTTTTTTAAATGGCAACCTAATATATTACATCAATTCCCTGTTGACGGCAGTGAAATGTCTTATGCCTCTCTATTTGCCCGCTGACTGACCCATAGCTCAATAAATATTTGTTGCTTGAAACCATCCCAGATCACCCACCAGCCTATGCCTAGTGAGCCCTGGAAGCAATAGATTTTTAAGGCAGAGGTGTTGAATATGCAGAATGCATGTGAAAAAGTCAACAGTCAACTCAAACACCTCCAAGATAAAATGGAGTATCTCTAAGACATTTCACAGTTCTGACTCCACCTAAACCAGCCTCTCTGCACTGAAATTAGGATGTCTGGGTTCTAACCCGAGCTCCTCCACTTCTGGCTATTTAACCTCTGCGCTTCAATTTACTCCTCATGAAAATCCAACGTGGCTTTTGTCAAGTTCTTCTTCCATCCTACCTGACTATTCAATCCCAAGCCATTCTACAAAGGTCAATAAGAGTCTTATTGAATGACCTCAGCCCATCTCTTCAGTCACTTAATATACAAACCTAGAGCAAGAGTCTGAATCATTCAATTTATACCTGAGATCGTACATTACCTTGCCTCATTTAATTACTCCACATGTATATGACGCACCCCTACTAATGTTCCACACATGAGAGACAGAGTGACACTATTCACTGCCTCACGTGGTCTTGAGTAGCACAATAATATTAATATCAACCACTGACTGGGTGCAGTGGCTCAAGCTTGTAATCCCAGCACTTTGGGAGGCTGAGGAGGCCAGATCACTTAAGCCCAGAAGTTTCAGACCAGCCTGAGGAACACAGTAAAACACCGTCTCTACCAAAAAAAAAAAAACACAAAAATAGCTGAGCATGGTGGCGGGGACCTACAGTCCCAGCTACTTGGGAGGCTGAGGTGGGAGGATCACTTGAGCCCAAGGAGACGGGGGTTGCAGTGAGCCGAGATCCCACCACTGCACTCCAGCCTGGGTGAGAGACCCATTTCAAAAAATAAAAAAACAACTATTATAAGTGTGGCGCACTGGCTCATGCCTGTAATCCTGGCATTTTGGGAGGCTGAGGCAGGAGGATCGCTTGAGCCCAGGAGTTAAGAGACCAACCTGGACAACATAGGGAGACCCTGCCTCTATAAAAAAAAGTCAGTTAGGCCGGGCGCGGTGGCTCAAACCTGTAATCCCAGCACTTTGGGAGGCCGAGACGGGCGGATCACGAGGTCAGGAGATCGAGACCATCCTGGCTAACACGGTGAAACCCCGTGTCTACTAAAATACAAAAAAACTAGCCGGGCGAGGTGGCAGGCGCCTGTAGTCCCAGCTACTCGGGAGGCTGAGGCAGGAGAATGGCGTAAACCCGGAAGGCGGAGCTTGCAGTGAGCTGAGATCTGGCCACTGCACTCCAGTCCGGGCGATAGAGCGAGACTCCGCCTCAAAAAAAAAAAAAAAAAAAAAAAAAAAAAAAAAAATAATTTTTCCCCAAAATTTTTCAATATTTTGTTGCTA
>NW_016814761.1:2730959-2735270 GCF_001698545.2 Rhinopithecus bieti | reverse complement strand
AGTCAGTTAATTAAAATAAATAGAAATAAAACAAAATAAACTTTAAAACTAAACAAAAACTTTAAAACCCAGTTACTATGACTACCGTTTACTGTATACATAAAGCGCCAGGCACTGTGCTAAGTAGCTTATGTATTTTTCTGTCCTTTACCTTTCTTATACTTTCAGGTAAATTTCTTTTTATCACCACTTCGTAGTTGAGAAAGAGACTTTACCCAAAGCTACAAAATTAGTAAGGACGGGCGAGAAGAGCAAGTGGATAATTCAAACTCGCCTCTGTCTACCTCCAAAGCCCCTTCTTATTTTTTTTTTTTTTTAAATAAGGGTCTCACTTTGTTTCCCAGGCTGGTCTCCAACTTCTGATCTCAGGCAATCCTCCCAACTCGGCCTCCCAAAGTGCTGGGATAACAGGCCTGAGCCACTTCGCCCAGCTCAAAGCCCTTTCTTAACTACATGACATTGCCTAGTAACTACTTTGGTCATTTCATATCTAGGTGTTAAGTCTTCTCTCTGAACTGCAAGCTGTTAACAGTAACAAAACAAAAGTGGCTGTTTAGTTGCTTCCAAAATAACCCATTCCTAAGTGATCCATATTCAAGCCTGTACACGAATTCACTAATTTAATCCTCCCAACGACTCTATGAGATAGTAATAATTATTACTGCCAATTTCCAAATAGGAATCAGGCACAGAAAAGTTAAATAACTTGCGTCAAATCACTTGACTGCAAGTGCTGAATTCAGAGGTGAAATGTTAACTGGTAAGTTGTTTCATTTATTGACTCACTCTCAACAACTTTTATTAAGTACTCTTTCAGGGGCTGGGGATGGGGCAGTGACTAAACCAGAAAACATCCCTGCTCTCATGGAGCGTACAATCTTATTCCTCAATGTTTTCATTCAAAGACACAATCCTAAATCCTCTTAAATACCCTAAGATTACCACACAAAAACATCACATTTGGGTAACAAAAATTAATATCAAAGAAAGAGCACAGGACTTGACCCCAGAAAACCTAGGTTAAATCCCTAATTTTGCCATTTGTTAGCTATAACCGTGGGCAAATTCCTTCACCTGACTCTCCATTTCATAGCCTGTAAAAAGATTATTTCGCACAACGAAGACCATATACGCTCAATAAACGAGTTTCCTCTCTCCTCCCCGCCATACAGTGACTTCATAATCTGTGCCGTCACTGAGCACGTGTTAAAGGACTATGCAGAGTTCCATTAAGGACTGAACGTGAACAACTTCTTACTTTTCAGCGCAGTTCTCTCCAGATCATCACCCCTCTGTCTCTAAGTTCAGGCCCCAGACTACTCCGACTCAAATAAATCAGGTGGCAAGTCGGAAACGACAGCAACTTGCATCAGGGCCTGGCGGTGTCTATGAAATGCTCCAGGTGACCTTCTGCAGAAGGCACTTTGATTTCCGCGGGGAAGCAGCGTGGCCTCCTAAGCCGGTACCCCGCTGCGTGCCGCGGGATGCACCACCCAGGAGGAGAACCCCGCGGCTCCGGCACGAGGGTGTGCCCCGACACTGTCTTCCACTCAAGAGCTCTGCGACTGTCCTGCCACCTGCCAACCCCTACCACCTCCTCGGGGCTGCAACTCCACCCCGCAGCCAGGCGGCTGCTCCGGCTCCTCGGGTCTGTATGCGCCGCCCGAGTAACCGCCCGCCTGGGAACGGGCGGCTCGCCCTGGCCGGAGGGGCCGGAAAAGGCCAAGCGGCCTGACTTCCCGTGGGGCTTTCCTTCCTTCCTCCGGGGCAGCGCAGCCTGCAGACAACAGCTGGGCTACCGGCCGGGCCCGCACGGGCGAGAAGCCCCTTACCTATCTTCACGACCGCATCCGCCAGGCACCGGTCCCACTTCCTGCCGAGCTCCGACTCCGACATGTTCCCCACCTGCGCCTCCAGCTTTCCTCTCGGCCGGCCCCCGCGCTCCGACCGCTTCAAATCTCGCGAGAGCTGGAAACAAGTCCCAGGTCAGGAAGGCCGGCGCAGACGTTCCAGATATCGCGAGATGATCCGCTGCTTCCATCCCTTCCGGTTTTTTCAGTTGGTCGTCAAGGTGACGAGTTGCCTGGAAGCTCGAGGTGACCCTGACCTTGGGGCTGAGCCTATGGGTTGCAAGGCTGGCAGTTTCCTAGGCGTCACCCCGAGCCGTTTCCAGGCCTTTCCTCCGCACCAAAGTGCGACATTGGCCCTGGAAATTCCCCGGGCAAGAGAGGCCACAGACTTGATTTATTCGCTAATTCGCTAACGTACTCACCTTCACTTTCCCTACTCACTCTCTCATTCGTTCGCTGGTTTCTTGCATTGGAATTCCCGCCTGAACCACTAACACCGAAACTGCTCTGGGAAAGGTCACCTACCGCCAAATGAAATGGACGGTTTTCTGACCTCTGTAACCGCATTCCACACAATTGTCCCTCCCTCCGATCCTCCCCGGCTCCTCCTCTATTCGTTTCAGTCCCGGTAACGCTACTCTTTCCTCTTCTCCCCATCTGCTGTTGTCTTTTGGTTTCCTCCAGCGCTGCGTTTTCTCTGCCCGCTGTTTAAGGAATGTTGGTTCGCAAGCTTACATCAATTCTCTTTTCACTCTACAGACTCCCCCTGAGTAATTGCAAACACTGCCAAATTGTATCTCCAGGTAAAACGTCTACCTCAGGCCTCCTATCCACGTATATATTTACACACACACACACACACACACACACACACACACACACGGTACCTTCTGTATCTATGGGCTTTGCATCCATGGATTTAACCAACCATGGACCAGAAATATTTTTAATCAAATAAAAAGTAATACAAAATTTAAAATTCAGTGCAACTATTTACGTAGCATTTACATTGTATTAGGTATTATAAGTAATCTAGAGATGATTTAAAGTATATGGGAGCCAGCGCAGTGGCATGCATCTATAGTCCCAGCTACTTGGGAAGCTGAGATGGGAGGATTGCTTGAGACTAGGAATTCGACTTCATCTCTTAAAAAAAAAATAAGTAATTTTTAAAAAGGGTATGCAAGCATATGTGTAGGTCGTATGCAAATACTGTGCCATTTTATAGATGGGACTTGAGCATCCTGCATTTTGGTAACTGCAAGACCCTGAAACCAAATGCCCACAGCTATCAAGAGAGATTGTATATCCAGCCTACTGGCTAATGTCATTGATTTTAGTCTTCCATCCTACCAACAAATATAAATCTGACCATGTTATGCCTCTGATTAGAAGCTGTCAATGAAGGCCGAGAGCAGTGGCTCACATCCGTAATCCCAACACTCTGGGAGGCTGAGGCAGGAGGATTGCTTGAGGCCAGTAGTTCAAGACCAGCCTAGGCAACATAGTGAGACTCCTGTCTCTACAAAAAAAGTTTAAAAATTAGCCAGGCTAATGTGATGTGCACGTTTAGTCCCAGTTACTTGGGAGGCTGAGGTGGGAGGATCACTTGAGCCCAGGAAGTGGAGGCTACATTGAGCCATGTTCATGCCACTGCACTCCAGCCTGGGCATCAGAGTGAGAACCTATTGCAAATAAAGAAAAGAAAAGAAAAAAAAAGCTGTCAGTGACTCCCATTCATACACCGGATCTATCCAAGCTTCAACACTGCACTGATTCTACAAAGCCTAGGCAGATAGAGCTTAGAGCTGCCTTCCTCTTCTCATTGTCCCACTAGTCTGCCTACCTACATTGAATTCTCTACCTAGTACTGAAACATCTGGTTGTAGATGTTATCTGCTAGTAGAACTAGAAGTTGCCGCTTTGTCTTCATACTTCCAGTCAGAGCACAATGCCTTGAATAGTAGGGTCTTCTACAAAATATTTGTTGGACTGAATTGGATTTATTCACCTATTTATTTGTTTATTTATTTATTGAGACAGAGTCGTGCTCTGTCACCCAGGCTGCAGTGCAGTGGCGCGATCTCGGCTCACTGCAACCTCCGCCTCCTGGGTTCAAGCAATTCTTCTGCGTCAGCCTCCCAAGTAGCTGGAATTACAGACACCCACCACCACGCCTGGCTAACTTTTTGTATTTTTTTAGTAGAGATGGGATTTCACCATATTGGCCAGGCTGGTCTTGACTCCTGGCCTCAAGTGATCCACCCACCTCGGCCTCCCAAAGTGCTAGGATTACAGGCATCGTTCACCTATTTATTATTTGCAACTTTGGCAGCAAAATTCTGTTGTACCAGACCTTGCTATGACAGCCTCTTCCTTCAAGATAACTTCTATGACCACCCTTCCCTTCTCCTAGTTCTCAATTTTTTAAAATAATAATAATAATATTATTATTATTATT